>NC_081198.1:42809362-43124362 GCF_902713425.1 Acipenser ruthenus | reverse complement strand
TGGAGCTGGCAGCATATTTCTTGACAGCTATAAGTGCAAAGTCTGCTGACCCATAGGAATCCATCTCACTGTTTTGTGTTTATTCTGACGGAGTGTTTTCAGGATGTAGAATGTTTATTAAACCAGCCATGATTTAAAATGATGAAAATGTAGTTTGTCCAAAATGCTTCTGGAATTCCAAGTTTGTTTGTGCCTGGAGGCTTTGCATCAAACTTTATTATTTATTATTATTATTATTATTCATTTCTTAGCAGACGCCCTTATCCAGGACGACTTACAATTGTTACAAGATATCCCATTATACATTATTTCACATTATACAGATATCACATTATTTAAGAATGATTTCTAAGTGTTCATGATGAAATGGCTTACTAGTGGTGTAATGTCAGTAAGTTCAATTGCATTATAATTGTGCTGGACTACCTTAAGCGGCCATAGGACAAACAGACAGATGTTTTAGCTACAGTAGAGCCTTCAACTGATCAATACTTTCGTATCCTTTTCTAGTTTGTTGCCAGGAACAAAGTACCAGGAGAGTGCTTGATTGTTTTGAAAGTTTTTTTTTTTTTTAGTTTTTTTTTAATTTAATTTAATTTAATTTTATGTATTTATTTATTTATTTTTACCCCCAAGAGTTTTCCCCATTGGGCTGGGATTAGATTGTTCTGCAAGCATGTTCTTCTTCATCCTTTGCTCCTTGTAATACCCTGTAATTCTTTGCCTGTTTAAAAAATCCTTTAAAATTAATTAACTACACTCCTATTCTGATCATGTTCATACTGTTTAAGTGTAGCTTGAATTTTTGGGGGGTTTCTTTAGTTTTTTGTGCTTTGTGGTGAACATCTTCTTTGGTTGCTCTGGTAGTTAAATACATTTCTTTTTTTTTTTAATAGCTCATCTGAGAAGTCCTTTCCCTGGAGATCACCAGGTACAGTACAAAATTTGCAATGCATAACATTCTTTATTCTTAAATTAATATTACATCACACACCATTGAGATCGTTGAGTGATGTTCATTAAAAAGTAAGGGATTTAGAAAGAAAAGACACAATATTTAGTTTTTTAACAGAACGCTGACTTGAAATAAGGGATTTATGAATTGTACATTAAAAATGAAACTAGGTTTATTGAATAAAAAGTATTATTGATGATGAACTGGAGATGTCAGTCCAAGTAGCAAACGTTCCCTTTGATAGAAGATAACGCATTCATGTAATTGCAGGGTTGAGGGTTTTGAAAGCCAGACTAGAAATGTTCCATAGCTGCAATAATCATATTGACATAGAGGAAGGCAAAAAGTACTGCAACTAAACTTTTGACGAAAGCTTTTAAGATGGTAATTTTAGTGGTGATCCCATAAGCATCACAGAGGAAAAGATAGCACTAAGTGACTCAAACCTAGAATAGTTGGTCTGCAACATACAAAGTCATCTTATTTGTCAAACTCAGTATCTCTATTCATTTGAACGATTAACTAGCTACTCTGCAGCCAGCGGAAGATCAGCCTGGCTGGGTTATGAAGAAATTGTAACTATTCCAACAGTGTTGTGGATAAAAACAGAGAGGAGCTGCTGCCTAAATTGAACTGAGATAAAGCTTTTAAAAATTAATGAACATAGAGCGCTTGGATTTGTTTCTTGCTTCCAGTCTTCTGTTTGCAGATTTGTATCTAAGTTTGAGATAATTTTTTTAGGACAAATGTTTTTCTCATAACCTTTTGAACCACTAAGATAGAGCAGAACTGGTGCAGTTTACCTGCTGCTATTTATACTTTCAGGATAAGATAACAGTGATGTCATTGTAATTCTTTTAATTGGCAGACTTGGAACACTGTTGTTTAGCTCAGTTGGTAGTCAGCAATAATTATATAGTTTACTTTACAATGGGTTTCTGTTTTACCATGTCAATAAAGAAGTGGTTTCTGTTAATTCCTTACGGGGGGGGTGGGGGGGGGGTGGGGGGGGGGGAGAGAATCATACCCGGCTCCAAAACTTGCAGGATTCAGCAAAAATGTTTTAAGGGTTTGCATGAGAACATTCAGTCCATTTAACAAGACTTAATTTGATTTGATTTGATTGGAGTGGGGGGTTAATAGCATTAATGACTTAAATCGTTTTCATATGACACCTTCTCAAGAAATGTCTACTATGAAAGAAAAAAATGATTGCTTTAAGAAAAATAGATATTTCCAGCCTGAATTTGGGTCATAAATGAGGTGCTGTGCTGGAGTACACGTTTGTGAATAATAGCAGCTGCCACAGCCTAGTTCTGTGTGAATGCAAATTGCAAGCCAATAATTACAGCCTGCCTTAGTTTTCATGAAGTGATGTCTGCTTCTCCACCCTGCAGCTGACACTTAGTGCTTAACCAGGTACCACTGTGGTGCTGCAGTACAGTAAGATGCAGAGTCATTTATTGATGGGTCATCACAAGCATTCTGAAGACTAAGCCTTGGTATCGGACCGAACAAACAACTGAACCAGTGGGGGGAAGAAAAAAATCATTTTTTTACCGAATCATTTACCAGTGTGCAGGGAAATCATGACCTTTTGGCGAGGCTCATGCAGTTTAGTTTGTCAGTGCTTCAGGGATTAAACAACACCACAATCTACTGCAAGCAAATGAAGATCAATGGCCATTAAAGTTATTTGTTCTGGTTGCTAACGGTTTCAGCATTTTTTCTCATAATTTGATTAAACATAGCTTTTATTTATTTTTTGCTCTTATAGAACCATCTCTCCAGAAATGTAATTATCATTATTTTTTTAATTCTATGCTATGTTGATTGTGCTTTTGGTCTCCCAACTTATCTTTTCAAGTTTTTTTTTTTTTTTTTTTTACAGCCATATGTATTTACTCCATTTACACCTCCAGGGTGTATAGTCCCAAGATCTCTGCTACAGCCCTTTTAATTGGTTAAATCGCACACCTCCACACTCGTATGGAAACCTCTGAGTCTGTCAAGAAAGAAAAAAATAATCAGCAGATTTATATAAATATCCAGAAATGTTGTGTTTTTTTAATTGTATTCTTGATCAGTAAAGCTGAAGAGAGGTTTCAGTGAAAGATGCTCCTCGTCGGTATCTGTCTTCAGCTGGACATAAGCCTGTCCAGCTTCCTGCCAAGTGTGACTTTGATGCCAAGCCCTATTCATGCACATTTCTGCCTCTTCATCCTTTTGCCGTATGCTTTGAAATCATAATACTCAGTTAGGGTTTTTCTCTTTTTATCTTGGCTGTTCTCTTATGACAAACAAAGATCATTCTGTAACTTGTTTGAATCGTTTGTTTTCTAGTACACATGCACCACGGAGCCTTGCATTGTTCCACCGAATGATAGTCATAATTATTGTCTATCTTAAGACACTCTTTTCTTGAAGGTTTAACAAACCTATTCTCTCACTGTCAGATGCCCCAACGGCAGGAGTGACCAAACCAAGAGTGACGGACATTACTCAATCCACCAGCTATCGTGTCCGAGCTGAACAGGAGCAAGTCCAGCTGTACTCCCCTGAACAGACCTCTCTTCATGAAAGTGAGGGTCTGTTAAATACATTTAGGCTTTTTATTTCAGTTTGTTTCATCATTGGAAGTAGTCATACTACAGCAAATTGCTAAGCAGTTAACTGACATTTAGTTTCTCTCTCCTTTTTGTCCAGGGTCTTTTGGGAATTCACACAGCTCAACACAAATGAATTCATACTCTGATAGTGGTTACCAAGAAGCAAGCAGCTACTACAGCAGCCAGAACCTGGTCAAGCCTGAGTTTAGAACTCAGCATTCATTCCCTGGAAGCACAAATAACGCCAATCTTATGAGAAATACCAGAGCAGAAGGACAAACTATAGTCCAGGTACTGTACACCTATGGATAATGTGCAAACATTTTGTTGATCAAGATTGTAGGATTAGTATATAGTTTTACTTTCAGTAAGGCAAATGGTCCAATACTGGTACCACATTTTGTGTTTTTAAGGCTATATTCATTTTGTTTAACTGCACTGTATTACATATTTGTTACTTATACAGAATTGTTTCGTTTTAGTGGAGATTATTTTACAGGATAAGGCTTTACTTTTATAAAACATTTTTGTTGTTGCTTTAAATTTTAGGCACCCATAAACATTCCAGGAACAGCTGGCCGGGTGATGAGAAGAGTGAGTTCTGTTCCCTCGAGAACACAGTCTCCGGCCTACGGCAGCAGCATTTCACCTTCGCGAGGTTCCTTAAGGACTTCCCTGGGTAGTGGATATGGCTCGCCTGCAGTTAATGAACCCAAGCCGCTCACAAATGTGTACTCAACCACAACACTACCATCTTCACAACGAGCAGGCTCCCCTTTCAGTGCCCAGAAGTCGAATTCCCCCGCAGCTATAAGGCGGCTAAGCTCTCTTACATCCAGACAGTCTGTGAACCCCAGCAGAGACACTTCCCCGTACCAAGTGCTGGCGAACACAGGGCGCATGGCCTCTCCTCTTACTCTGCTAGACTCTCAGACAAGAGTAGGGTCCCCATCACACAAGCAGCAGACTGGCTCTTCATCCCCACTTCGTTCCGGCATGACTGCTGTCCCTCAGCATTACGGATCGACTTTGCAAAGAACACTCCATCACGAGACGGATCAGTATGGACAGCAGTCGTATGAAGTTTACGAGAGGATGATCCTGCCGCGCCCGGACAGCCTGACAGGTTGGTAACTGAACTGAATAGATGCATTTTCTAACCCTGCTGTGCTCTTAAAACTGTCATCTTTTCTTCAAGTGTCTGTTTATATTTTCGTTTTCTATAAATGATATAACCCTATTGAGGGCAGGATATAGCGAACTAAAATGTCACATTTATCCTGCTGTACTGCAATAGCAGTCATGCCTTTTATTTTATTTTCTCAATTCTTATGACTTCAGTTATGTCACACAATCTGGCTTAAGGAAAAATTCATAGGTAGGACATGGTGAACACTGTGCATTCAATCAAAAAGACATAAAAGCAGTGTGATTAGATTTTCTTAGGATTATAAATAAACCAAATAATAAATAGCTGCACAAGAGCCTTATACAAAAATAACTAAATACAATAATTCTCTCTTTTAGTTGTATGGGTTTTTGTTTTGTTTTTATTCACTTAAGAGAAGACTGTGTGTTTTTTTTTTTGTTTTTTTTTTTTTTCCCCAGAACTAGGAATTACTAATGTTATGAAGGGTATATGCCAAACTGCATGACATTTTTAAGAGGCAGATCATTTAGAAACAATATTACTGTTTTTTTGTATTACTTGTAGTATTTATTTTTTACAGTAAAGGATCGGATGAATTTTGGAAATGCACTAATCTAAAAAAAATGGCTGGCATTTTTTACTACTAAAATCAGGTGATGCTCCCTACTAGGCAGGGATGGAGTACCAGCACTGTACTTCATATATAGATACTTCCATCGCTCTAGCTCTCTTTGATATAGACATGGATCTATCTTTAACAAAACAGGGGAGGCCACAGTGATGTCTGTGCTTTTCAGCAGAAATAAATTGATTAGAATTCCATTATAAAGATGAATGCAGGTACAGTAAGTGAAAAAAGAGGCATTCCATGGTAATGAGAACTGGATTTCGGGTTATTTTTTATGGTGACAGTTTCCGTTTTGTGGTGGTTAATAATCATAACTTCAGCTACCTTTTACTTCATAATGAAAGCTACATTTACACAAAGTGGTCTGCATTTGTTTGGCTTCTGTCAATAGGTTATTTGCTGGTTGCTGTTTGTCTTTATAATACTGCCCTGTTAGACCCTTCACCCTTTTTCAAAAACATTCTGATAGATATTGATTTTCCTAATTGGGTTATTAAGTCCTGGAAATCTACCCAAAGCAATTTGATTTGTTGTTTATGCCGGCATCTATGCTTTGTATGCATTCTGAGTGTATATTAATACCCAATATGTCGGCATTACCCACTGGAGAATGCAGAGATTATTTGAAAATACACAATATAATCAAGATACAAACTGTAATGTACAATAAAGCCATGCTGTTTTTCATCAGGATCAAAACATGTCTCGGGCAAATGGTGTAAGTTTTTAAATCTTTGATGTCTGGCATAGCTTCCTCCCTTATCAGAAGCATTTCCTGTCCAATGTTTTTGCACAATGAGTCTTTTATAGGCATTAAAGAATTGTGAGCTTAACTTGCCATCTCCAAAGCAAAACTCGGTTCATGGTTTGTAATTCCAAAAAAGAAAGTCTCACTAAAACATCAGTCTGCCTCATTTAATACGGTCGTTCAGATCTCCTTCCACAGGGTTTCGTTTCCTTTTAGGAACTGTCTGTCCTACTTTACTGCACTTCTCTACAGTTCCGAAATAACTAGTGCTGCATACCACATGCCCATTTTAAATAGGTGGCCATCGTTCTTCATTTCATTCATTTTGTATTCAGTCGTTGACAGTTGACCATTTCACCCTAAAAAACAAAAATAGCGTTTTTATTTCAAGTTGCCTGATCTAGTTTCATGCCTCATTTTAGGTCATAGCTGTGTAATTCCTAACTGCTCATGTCAGTACAGTTTTGTGACACAATTTACATTTTAGACATCTTGCTAATAATGCATGTCTAATGTACACATTACTGAAGAGATTGACTAGCCCTTCACAGTTTCATCTACTGTTGAGCTATCCGCCAAACATTAATCCAGTGTTTTTAACCTGATGACCCTCTGAGGTGCTTATGGAAAGACAAGACAAACTTAGTTATTGATTTGTGTCAATAGGTTTTGTGTTTTAGTCTACGTTTTAAAGCAATTCAGCTTTTGACGACTCCTACTGGGAGCACTGTTTACTGCAGGTAATTCAGCATTAGTTCATTTCAATGCAATTTAGTTAATCTGAAATCCCAATTGTAAAATCTCCCCTCCTGAAACACACCGATGTCACTTGCTTTTCAGTAGTGTTTTATGATGGCAAAAAAGTCAGTGCTGAATGATGAATAGTAGGAGTTAATTTGGGTATTTTATGATGCATTCATCAAGAATGTGTAAGTGTGCCACCCACACCTAATTATTTGTAATTCCATCTAAAAATGCGTGACTAGTTTTGGTACATCGATCATTCAGTATGAGTATTAGGTTGAATAGATTTGTAATCACATTTTTTACGGCATGTGTTCTCTGTTAGTAAAATGAAATCTACCCATGTAAATGATTTGAATAACAATGAGCCTGCACTTCCTGTAAGTGCATGTTGAGGTGTTTGGTTGCTGGATAGTCTCTGGCATTATCTGTTCAAGCCTGCTCTGCCCCCTCCCCAGCCCCCAGACACATACTTCTCCCATCAGTAAACACCTTTAACCTGTGTAAGTGTGAGACATGCGACTACAAGCCTAGCCACATTGTCCAAGGCGTGGCCATTACACACTTGGAGGCAAACGACAGGAAGAGGCGTTGAGCAACTAGCAGTGTAACATTAGACAGAAACCGCAGCATGCATCGGTTTAGAGCCATTCTAAAATTCTTTCTGTGTCATTAGGCAGATTCCAAGCGCGTACTTAACTTCACAATGTTGTGTGATTATTGGCTTATTTCTGTTTAGTTATTGGAGTGTGGTTCAGCAGTAAACTGGATATTTTTACAATTCTAGTGCTTTTTACTGAAAAGGTCCTTAGTTTTGGAGTTTAGAATTTTTAACATGCAGCCATACATTATTTTTTAGGCTTGAGAAGCTCATATGCCAGTCAGCACAGTCAACTGGGACAAGATCTCCGATCAGCCATGTCTCCAGACTTGCATATAACTCCAATCTATGAAGGCAGGACATTTCAAAGCCCCCTGTACCGCAGTCCAAACCACGGAGCAGTGGAGCTTCACCATGGGACCCAAACGGCAGTCTTCCGGGCTGGTTCAGGTAAGGACCTTTTTAGATTTGAATGATCTGATCTGATGTGAGAGAGCTGGTGGACAGATGCCTTGGTGTTCCACCTTCAATCTTCACTGAACATGAACGGCAAAGATGCCAAGCAGTTATTGAGCGACAAAACCAAATGCGTTCCACAGTAATGACTGGAGTAGGGAAGAGCAGCAGAAGCGAAAGGACTCGGGGACCGCAGTTTGGAAAATCTTTAACATTTTAAAATTCAGTCCACATTGCACTGTGCCTGCTTCCAGCAAGCACTCAATTCAGTTTATGCTGCAGAGTCCAGATCCTTTCAGTCTGATAGGTCTAGTTATAAATTGTATTGCCACACAGAGGAGTCCTTTTAGATATATGCCTGTAATGGGTGTACTCTGCAGTATATTGAAAGGTTGCAGTGTTTAGTTTCCTGGTCTCTATGATGCATAGCCTACTTCATTAGAAAGAAATGCAATTTGATCAGTTAGCATCTTTTGTATTTATAACATGTGTGTCAGTATCCCCCACCATGACTGTAATTCAACATTAGAGCTATCAATATGATAAAGTTGATGACCATTATATTAAAAGTATGTACAGAATCGTATAGATTAAGAATTTGCAAAGAATGCAAAAATATAAGTGTGACATGAAGATGGATGGATTTACTGACAATTTTTGCTAAATAATGACAATTCCAAGGCAATTGGATAAGTGTTGCAGTATGTTTTGGTATTATTTTGAACCTATGCCCTTACCTGGTTTTTGCTAGGTGTTGGGAATCTGCAGAGGACTTCCAGTCAGCGCAGTGCTGTAACATACCAAAGAAGTAACTATGCCCTGAACCCCACAGCCACCTATGCTGAACCCTATCGATCAACGCTGTATAGACCTTCTGAATCAAACTATTCCAGGCATGCAGCACCAGCTGATGATGGCACAACAAGATCCCCTTCCATAGACAGCATTCAGAAAGACCCCAGGTAAAAATGTTTATTAACGAAGTTTTGGGATACTTTAAAATGGCAGACCTGTGTCATTTTCATTCATCCAGGCAGAAGGACCTAGGCTACTACTATTTTGTAGTAAATGAGTTATTTTTAGAAAGATTTTTGTACTTTTTTGCAGTACCCTTATTTCACCTGGCAGAATTATTATTATTATTCTTTTTTTTAATAGTTTTAAGTATTACCTGTTTTACAGCATCATTTCAAATCTAAATTGCCCATAACATATGAATGGCGTGTTCCTATTTTAAGTGCTTTTAACACATCATTTTGAAGTCCAAGGGAGAAGAGGAAAGAATATACTCAACATGTATTTGTTTCAATCAATTTCAATCAAAACAGACTTCAGTTTGACTTACTTACAGCTGTGTTAAAGCAAGGCCGCAAGCAACTGTGCTTACTGCAAATAGATATTCATTGCTTTTGCATTTTTCCAACATATGACCTATCAAGGTAAATCACACTGCAGTACATCAAGCTATATAGAAAGAAACAATGGCTGTATACCAAGTGATGCAGTAGACAAAGTGACCCAGGTCGTTTCTTTTGTATTTGTTTGAAAATTATGTATGGGTCAAGTTTGTCTTCATCTTTAGAAAAGTGCAAGAATTAAGACATTTCTTGCAGGAAGTTCTATAGTAAATGCACAATGGTAACCATGCTATCAATTACACTGATAGGTGCTGTAATGCACTGTGGAGCATCCTTAGTTTAATGATCCTTTAATATGCATTGAAAACCTGTAGTTTTGTGGAAGTCTTATGATATAGCACTTGATTTAATTAAAATACAGAAATCCAGCTAAAAGCACATTCCCTATACCACACACCATGTAAAACTGAAATCGGTTCATATTGTTTTTTAGTCATGCTATAAAAATGATGATAATTCATTTTCTGTTAACAGAAATGTATACAGAAAAAACATCTGAAGCATTTTGTGAATGCTGAGATACTGCGGTTATCAGAAAATATTAGGGCTGCAACGAAGTGTACATTTTGACCTTCGAAGGTACAGAACACATTACCGAAGGAAGGTTCGAACCTTCGATGGTACTCATTTGCATAATGTACTGGTGACGTCACCATAGCTACTTGTTTATATTTGATTGAACATCCTATTATTTTACAGGTAATCCATATAAATGAATAAAACATTTCACATGTAGTTTAAAAATACGTTAGATTAGAACAGTAATCCTGTTTTTGTAATTTAAAAACAGCGGACTTAAGCAAGACAAAGCTTTATTTAACAGTCACCGTTCCAAGCAGGTTATCAGTCACATTTTACTACTACTACTAAAAATATTAAGTTTGCATTTAACTTTCTTTTTTTTTTGGTCGTCTGGGCATTTGACAAAAAAAATCCCAAACAGGAAAAGGATTTTGAGACATTTCTGTCAATACAGCTTACGATATATAAGTTGGAGGAGGGAGGGGCGGACTGTGCTCAGTTTTAAAAATTAAAATTTAGTGTTAGCGTATATTTTGTATGTTTCAAACATATTCTACCATAGCACTTCTCTTACACTGTCTTGTACACTAGGTATTCAGTACATGTTTCACTGAAGCACTACAACCACTTTAGGTACCTCCCCAGTGCTTTGGCATGCTATACACTGCTTCATAGACGGCAGCGGTGCCATATAGAGTTGCTATGTATAACGATTTGGTAGTGGATTTTAATACAACAAGTTTTGTTTACGTAATATGCATTATACAAAATCAAAAGATCGAATTTTGCATGCGAGTGACATTTTAATGTGCGATTTATAGTATTCACACATTGTCAAATGCTTTCTGTTAACAGAGGAATGCCACCTGACGAACCTTCGAAATTTTAAAAGTACCTTCGAATTCCTAGTGAACGAACCTTCGAACACAGCCCTATAAAATATTGTCTAACTTCTTATTACCTAAAGCAATTGCTCTGCTTTGAGGTTTTCCAGGGTTCTGTATTTTCATACTGCTGTTTTCTCTCTCTTTTGAAATAGGGAGTTTGCATGGCGTGACCCAGAATTGCCAGAGGTGATTCATATGCTGCAGCATCAATTCCCATCTGTACAAGCTAATGCAGCGGCTTACCTGCAGCACCTGTGCTTTGGAGATAATAAAGTGAAGAACGAGGTACCAAGCATGATACTGAACAAGTAGTACAGTAAAACATGGCCGTGGCGCCACCAGTATAAAATGTTTTTTTTTTCATAATAGGACCTTTTCCAATTTTCCACTTGTTTTGATTGATTTGACCTGGAGTTGAACAGCTCAGCAGGGTGCTGCAATACCCCTGGAGTTCCATGCAGACAGCCTAGGAATTCACAGCAATGTTCAGCTTTCACATTAACTGAATAGAGGCACTACAGCGGTGACCAAAAGTCTTTATATTTGCTTTTATCAAATTAAATTTCATTTTAATGGTAAAATCTCGAAGATTTTTTTAATATTTTATTTTATTGTCCTACTTCAGAATACGTAAACCTGTGTATCTAGGAGTCGTACTGTAATTTCCCTCAATACACTAAAGGGGGATTATTGCTGCCATTTCATTTGATATATTTTATGATACTGACCTCCAGTTATATAATGCAATATAAAACCGTGGTCCAGTGTTTATTCTTATTAAGTTTAAGTTATATTTAAAATGTACTTTTTGTTATATATATATATATATATATATATATATATATATATATATATATATATATATATATATATAGTGTGTATGTATAATGATGCAAATGCTTCATACATGTATATGCATGTTGGTATCATATACATAGGTGGGAATGTGAGATTTCTGTGTGGAGGAAATTAAAAGATGAATTTCTTTTAAGGTATGCCGCCATGGAGGGATCAAGCACTTGGTTGACCTTTTAGACCATAAAGTCTTGGAAGTCCAGAAGAACGCTTGCGGTGCGCTGCGGAATCTTGTTTATGGAAAAGCAATGGATGAAAACAAAATAGCAGTGAGGAACGCTGGTGGAGTCCCTGCTTTGTTACGAGTGTTAAGAAAAACGGTAGATGCAGAAGTAAGAGAGCTTGTCACCGGTAAGTGGCCATTTGTTGTGACCTTTTATTTATTTTGTAGCAGTCCATTGAACCGATATATCTATTTTATCAATTCAGTTCAATGCTTTTTTTTTGTGATTCATTATCACAAACAAATGATAAAATAAATCAACAGAGGGGCTCCCGAGTGGCGCATCCAGTAAAGGCGCTCCGCGTGGAGTGCAGGATGTGCTCTATAGCCTGGACGTCACCGGTTCGAGTTCAGGCTGTTCCACAGCCGACCTTGGACGGGTGTTCCCAGGGGGCGGCGCACAATTGGCCGAGCGTCGCCCGGGGGGAGGGAGGGTTAGGCCGGCCAGGGTGTCCTCGGCTCACCGCGCACCAGCGACCCCTGTAGTCTGGCCGAGCGCCTGCGGGCTTGCCTGTAAACTGCCCTAGAGCTGCGTTGTCCTCTGACACTGTAGCTCTTGGGTGGCTGCATGGCGAGTCCGCAGTGTGACGGCACACGCTTCAGAGGACTGCGTGTGTTCGTCTTTGCCCTCCCGAGTGGTAGCGGTGAGCTGAGCCTAAAAAAAATAATTGGCCATTCCAAATTGGGAGAAAATAATAAAAATAATTGGCAACGACTAAATTAAAAATAAATAAATAAATAATAATAAAAAAATAATAAATCAACAGCACAAGTGGAACTGCAAAATAGCTGTATGTGAGCTGTATCTCAAACCCTTCCGATGTTGGTAATAAGCATACCCAGCTTGACAGCAATCATTTTAGGCAGTCCTTTTTGTTTCTTGCTGTGGTTGCTTCCAGCAGATTAATTTTTGTGAATGATGTCAGCTGAATGCTGAAAGTGAAATTGTGTACAGGAGACGGGAAATTCAGTTTGAGTGTTGAGTGCAACACAGGCTTCTCTGTGACATTTTGACTCGCTTATTGAGCATTTAGCATTCATTTCTTGTGGCCTTTTGATGGCAATGGCAGCTTAGTTACAATTGAATCATGTCTTTAAATCAATTAAGAACATTGTGTATGCTGAGAATGTAAGAAAGAACTAAGAAGTATTAAGTACAACTGACACAGTAGTGACATAATGAGCTTAGCAATAAATGTTCTGTCTTTTAGGACCTTGAGTAGTACAGGATTCAGATACATGAACTGGCAGGTGTGACCATGTTAGCTTAACTGAAGAACAATCCTCTGTCTAGGTTCTTCCAAGCTGGAGCCACAAGGCTGTGCTTCCTCAGCTTTTAACCAAGAGGTTACTGCAGGCCGTTGAGTTTTAGTCTTTATACAAAATGAAAGCAGGGGGTGAAACTATTCCTTGTGTGTCAATGAATCAAGATACTTCCTTACATGAGCTATATTGTGGGTAAATATGAGACCCGATAATGCGTGTATCCACTGCTATTTTAATCTGATTTTCCAATGATAGGTACATGTGATGTATTTGGACTGAATAGAAGTTCAACCGTGCTCTCATTTTCTTTTTCCAAATGTCTGTCGCTTGCTTGGTCTCCAATACATTGTGCTTTTGGTCTTGTATTACAATACCAACGATACATACCTGTGGTACGATGTGATATATCATGAATAGAGAGGATTCATCGTTTACACAATTAATCATTACGGCCCCAGTTATGTTGTCTTGATGAAGTATGGTATTGCATCTTCTATTGAGCCACTTCCGTTGGTCACTACACTGTTTTTAGTGTAAGAGCTAGAATTGCAGACACCAGATGTTTTTAGTAAATTAAGTACTGTATGTACATCCGTCTATCCATCCATTATCGACCTGCTTCTCCTGGTGAGGGTCGCAGCACTGTATGTACAGATCTGACTAAATGAAAAAAACATTCCAGGTGGGCTAGTCTTGCATGCCTGTTCTTTAAACCAAGGCAAATGAGATGTAATTATTAAAATGGGCCTCCCATTGGCAACACAGGGACTTGCAATGAGCAGATTATTTACTTTCTTTTAAAAAATAAAACAAAGGCAAGAATATTTAACTGTCACAATTTAGCTTTTACAAAACTGAAAAAATACAGCTGCCTGCCTGTTTTGATTGTAGTTGGATATAATACTCTGATGTAATGGTAGTTTTTTGTGTGAGGAGGAGGAGGGGGTGATCTTAGCAGTGCATGTTCTTGCAAAAGGAAAAAAGGAAATGTATGTGGGCAGTCAAACTACTGGCTGACCTTCCACTGAGATGTTGAAAAGGCAAATTTTACAACATTCCACCTCACTCTAGCATCTATAAAAGTCAGGAGTCAGGTACCACACCCCAGGTTGGAGAACGTGTGCACAAGCAGACATGCAGTGTGCAGCTTGGAATAAAACATGACTCGAATGGTCTGTTAAAGGAACTTGCCTGCAACACATCCATTTTCCACTTCACCTCCTGTGAGAGTTCTGTTCTGTTCTAAGTAACACGTTATGTATGATATTTTACATTTTAAAAACCTAGTTGGAACAAAAGACCATCCGTTGTATTGTTTCTAAAAAAGCCATGGCAACAGCTGACACGCTAGCTGCTGATCTGTTAATTTGTATGTTTTGTTTCCCTCGTCCCTGAAAGCCACTGCAAAGCCCATTTAGAGAGCTAAAGCAATGCCTCCCACAGTGTGGTAATGTTCTAGAGGCACTGTGTCTCTTCCGAGCCTGCATAGTTGACAGAGGAAGGGTTCTGTTTTGCTCTCACATGATGTTTAACACCAGCAGATGTCTGGGCTGTACAAATGCTTTACTGTACAGTACCTCTCAATGTCTGGGACATGCATAAGCATGTTGCATAACCAGTATATATACATGCTGGTTCAAATTCTTCCTGGGAAAATCAATTTGATAAAATTCTCATTGTTTTGAGTATTTTATTTTTGAACCTCATACACCTTTTTTATTTTTTGAATCCTATTGATTTTAAAGGTTAAAAAGAAAATATGTTATCAAAGGGTATTCTTTAATGCCTTAATATCTAATTAACAGCGTTAAGATGGAAGTGACGGGACAGAAGCCTGCAATTGTCACATGATTTGAAGAGTCGCCTTGGGAGTTGCTGTTACACCCGTAATCAGATTACCAATAATAATGGACAGATTATTAGAGCTAATTAAATAAATTATGCTGTATTTCGTCGCCTCTGAAATGCTTTATGAAACATGATTTACTTCAACACAATGATGGAAGAGCTTTTTAAACTGGAATTTGTGACCCACAGTGGTCTCAGTCTGAGTAATGAGGCTCTTGTGTGTATTCTTCATTGCAGTAGACACTAACTGAATAACAAAGCCTTCGAGGCTTTCATTATGTCTAAAAGGGATTCCTTTAACCAGATCAGTGATTTTCCTTTCATCCTTTCACCGCCTCATTCTCTGTGCATGCATCCAAATCCACATTTGAACAGTGGCTGTTCTCCTCGAAAGTGCTTTTAGATGGGTGTAGGGCCTGCCTTAATGAGTTGTCAAAGAGGAACTGGAGTGAAGATGTTACAAGTGGATTGGTCGGAAAGCTGGAGCGGAGAAAAAAAGTATACAGTATATATCTGCAAACCCATCTTCTAACTCTTAACCAATAAGTTGCAGTTGGAACTTTGTAGATGTACAGTAGTACTAAAAGGACACACGTTTCAACAGAAAACAGTCTTCGATGTCTGTATGTGCCTCCAAACAACCAGCTGCTTTTTAACTCACAGCTGCTGCAGGACACTTCCATTAAACATATATGAGCCTGGATACTGGTTTGACAAACCTCCGAGAGATCTTAACCTCCTGCATTGTACATGGTAATTATGTATTAAGACATCTTGCCATATGCAAATGCTGTCTAATTAGGTAGCATAGATTGAAGTGTTTTTTTTAATTGCTGTCACTTGCTGTACTAGGAGTCAGCATCATTATGCAAACTGCAGGCTGATCTGTTCATACCAGAGTAGAATGGATACTACACAACTCCATTCCCAACGATGACTACAAAAACAAGTTAATGGTTGTATGCACTGGAATTTACAACACAACCGGAGATGTTCATGTAGCTATTGTTTTTATGGTTTAACCAGTATGTAAGGTTGCATCACTTTGTAAACATGGAAGGCCAGTTCCTCCTCAATTGGCTAAGCCCATAAACAACTTGGATTCTCAGTCCTGTTATTCTGCAATACATTTTTATGATCAGTTATTTGATATGAACCAACTGACAGCAGGTCCATTATAGACAATCATCAAAGATGGATATTTTAAGCCTGCTAAACCCGATTCTCATTTTTCTGTTTATAAGTGTTCACGGTTGCATGTTTAAAGTCTATTTTGCATTTAAGCGATTCATTATGAATAATGTAATTAGAGGACTTGTGAACACAACTATGAGCAGATGTTCTCATTAATGCTAAATATATTCTTGTATGCAAGTACTACTAACTTCAAACTAATAATATAATTAGGACTTCTGTTTTTCGGGTTTTATTAATTGTATTTTTCGGTGCTTATTTTTAGCTATTTTCGAGTTTTATGTAAATCGTTTTTTTTCAGAGCTTTCGTTTTTGATATACTGTATGAAATTAGTGTGTTCGGTTACTTTCCAAAATGCTTGAGCATTTTTGTGTGTGTGTGTGTGTGTGTGTCAAAATATATATAGTAACTCGACAATACTTGCACACTTAAGTTGTACCTTCTTTCCGCTGTCTTCCACAACGAAATCCCTATGGTCACGGGCACATTCTTCTGGGGTTTTTGTGTGTAAGCATTTTTGTACATTCCGTCACAATTCTGTTTTAAATCCTCTGCGTCTTAACTGTAATACAGCTTTGAATCCCGCTAACAAGCCTCCATCCTGATTGTAATCTCATTTTAAATCTCACAAGCAGAGTCTCCAATAGAAATGTAGGAATGTGCTGCCACTCAGTAGTTGGGGCGGGTTTAAAGTGTTCAGAACTAATCAATGACAGATACAAGTCAGGAAGGCGGAACATTGCCCAGCAGCACAGGGAAATGTATTTATTATTATTTTTGTAGTAGGTTTTATTTTTTTAAATGTGAAAAGGGTAAAGTCAACGTGAATAGATTAGATTAGCCATTTCCACAGTTTTTCCGGTGTTTATTGGCTATCCACCAATTTAATTTTTTTGTATTGGGGGTGTTTTATCGGGTTTTATCGGTTAAAACCGATTATCAGAAGCCCTAAATATAATCTATCCTTGTTTCATATTCGCGACATGCCAATACCATTTTCTTTTAAATGTATATTATCAAATAATATTCAATGAAGCATGAATTGAAAAAAGCAATACAACAGTGTGCTTAGCAACTTTTTTCTTTATATTTCCACAGGAGTTCTGTGGAATCTGTCATCATGTGATGCGGTGAAAATGACAATCGTTCGGGATGCCTTAAGTACTCTCACTAACACTGTGATTATCCCACATTCTGGCTGGAGCAGTTCTTCCTTTGATGATGATCACAAACTTAAGCTCCACACATCACTTGTACTTCGCAACACCACTGGCTGTCTGAGGTAACCTTAACACCAACATCCCTTGTTGCAGTTGAGATTGTTTTACTAGGAAAGCATTCTATTGAAGTGTCTATTTCTTCTGTTGTAATGCCACCTAGAGGTGCAGTGACACAGAATTAGGCAACCAGATCAAAAGATTTCTTCGAGTCACGTTTTTAAGGCATACATTCATATCCCAGATTTCTTTGTCAGTTTCTGATTCTCGACCGTGTTCATTGGATGGGTTTCAGTAATAACCTCTTTTTGGTCATCTAGGAATCTGAGCTCCGCTGGAGAGGAATCCCGGAAACAGATGAGAATTTGTGAAGGACTGGTGGATTCTCTGCTCTATGTGATCCAGACCTGTGTGAACTCGTCGGACTATGACAGCAAGGTCTGCATCCTTACAGTTATTCAGTCCGCTCCTCTAATAGACATAATTATCTTTTATTTATCTTTAATAGATGATTATCTTTTATTTATCACTGAAACTATAGTACACATTGTAACTCTTGGTTCTTTATTTTTTCTTGGTAACATTGTGTATTAAAACAGATATGTTTGGCTGGGTTTGAACACCCAGAAATGAAGTGGGTTTTTTTATTTTTTTTTTATTTTATAAACGGAATATTCAAGAATTGGTTTAATGTATTTGTGTTAAACTGCCTTGTATGTCTGTTTGTCACTCTACAGAAGGCCTCTCACAATACATTATCTGAAGTATTAAATAGTTAACACAGTATAGTATTGTTATCCACCAGATTGCGTAGATGATGTTCATTCTGAATGAAGTGCTTCATTTTATTTTTTATTTTATATTTTTTTAGATTGTGGAAAACTGTATTTGCACATTAAGAAACCTCTCATACCGTCTGGAGTTAGAAATCCCTCAAGCCCGTCTGCTGGGACCAAATGAGTTGGATGGTTTGCTGGGCAATCAGTCTCCAAGCAAAGATGTAGATTCTAGTTGCTGGGGGAAGAAAAAGAAGAAAAAGAAGAAAACACCAGAAGATGACCAGGTTAGCTTTCTGAAACGCAAAAGTATCTATCTAGCTAGCTAGCTAGCTATCTACAGTGTGTGTGTGTGTGTCTATCTATATATATCTATATATCTATATATCTATATATCTATATATCTATATATATATATATATATATATATATATATATATATATATATATATATATATATATATAGTCTGTTTATATATTTTTTTTGTTTAGAAGTCTGTGTTTTCTTAAAAAAAAAAAAAAAAAAAAAAGCATTTTGTTTCAATATCTTTCTCAGTGGGATGGAGTTGGCCCGATTCCTGGATTTTCTAAACCTCCTAAAGGTGCTGAAATGTTATGGCATCCAAGCATAGTCAAACCCTATCTCCTGCTCCTGGCGGAAAGTTCCAACCCAGCTACATTAGAAGGCTCAGCAGGTTCACTCCAGAACCTCTCTGCAGGCAACTGGAAGGTAAGATAAAAGAAAAGACGCATTTATAAAGTTAATTTGTCAATGCTGTGGTAGGTGAGTACACTTATTTATTATTTATTAAGGAGGTTTTGTGGTGACTGTTTAACTTATGTATACATTTTTTGACATTCCATATATATTTAGAGCATACTGAGTTAATATCTTGTATATATCCGGGGGAGAGGCAGGGATAGCATACAACACAAAAAGTTTATACGAGGGAGAATTGTTCATTTTTATAACCATGTAAACTAAGTTGCAGTGGAGCGCATCTCTGTTTGATTTTATTCAAAGCTTTTTGAAAAATTCTCTTTGCAGATTGTTTGAAACTTTGTATGACTCTTGATTCACATTTAAGTAAAGCCAGATATCTGGAGCTGGTGAGGGATTTGCAACTGTAACAGGGTCGCGTTGGCCACCGAGTTTGAAGGCATAAACAATGATTTAGACCAGTTGATTTTATAACCAGAAAGAATAGTCAAATAATACCAGAGCACAGGGAATCCAGTTGGATATATCAGAAAGAAATAACAATATATCATCAGCATATATAAGGAGATGTGGTGTTTGGAGCCCTTTACATCAATGGGAGCAATGTGCATGGGGTTCTAGAGAAAGATCGAAAAGTAAAGGGGAGAAGGGGCACCATTGCCTAGTACCTCTGCTGTGTTTAACTCTAAAAAGCAGTTATGTGGTGAGATTACCCATGGTTATGAGCTTGCTCCCTGCTCAAGCAATGCAATGCAGTGCTTGGTTGGTGGCAAATAGTGTTTGCTGACTTCTCATATAACCCCCATCCCCCTTTTAAGACTAACAATTTTCTTACCACAAGGAACATGTGAATCAGTCATAAATATTATTACTATTATTTTGAGGCCCTGCACCTGTGCAGTATGTTTTAATTGAACAGAACACAAACTTTGAGGTCAGTGACAGACTTGAGGTTGTACTTTTAATACTTCTGTTTCTTGCAAGTTTGCAGCATATATCCGAGCTGCTGTTAGGAAAGAGAAGGGTCTTCCAATCCTTGTGGAGCTCTTGAGAATGGACAATGATCGGGTCGTCTGTTCTGTTGCAACTGCCTTAAGAAACATGGCACTCGATGTACGAAACAAAGAACTTATCGGTATGTATACATTAAACTGTAAGTCATGACTAGTGGGGATTCGTGAAATCAACAGTACAACTCTTTGGTATTAATAATGTTTAATTATTTTCCCACAGCAGAACTAAAATGATTTTATTTTAGGCATCCTTGAGTCTCAATATGCAATGAACTGTATATTACATTGTCTCTTCACTTTAAGTGTATGCTAGTACTTACACTGCAGTCATGTGCTGAACTGTGGGGCTACAAGGTGTTACATCCCGGTTTGTGAAATCTCTAAATAAAACATATTTTCATCTCCCCAGGGAAGTATGCCATGCGAGACTTGGTCAATCGTCTCCCTGGAGGCAACACAACATTGTTGTCTGATGACACGGTGTCAGCAATCTGTTGTACTCTGCATGAGGTCACCAGTAAAAACATGGAGAATGCCAAAGCACTTGCTGATTCGGGAGGGATTGAAAAGCTGGTTAATATTACAAAGGGAAGAGGGGAGAGGTACGTCTTGTTCTCAATTTTTAAATATTTGTCCTTTATTCACAAATACTTCATATCTACATGAATTTCAAATTATTTAAAAAACTAACTATAAAGCAATCTGACTTATTTCTTAGGTATTCAATGAAAGTTGTAAAAGCAGCAGCTCAAGTGTTAAACACGCTGTGGCAGTACAGAGACCTCCGCAGCATCTATAAAAAGGTACAGGAATGACTTTGCAGCTAATTCTACCTTGAGGATGTCAAGCTGTGTCTGTTATTGTATGATGTGCTCTACTTATTTGGCTTTGTGCCTCTGCTCTGCAGGATGGTTGGAACCAGAATCACTTCATCACTCCAGTGTCCACATTGGAGCGCGATCGGTACAAATCTCACCCTACGTTACCAACAAGCAGCCTGCAAATGCCACCTGTGATCCAGTCAGGTCAGTGTTAAAACCCACAGAGAACATTTCCAAAAGACTGTGTTAACATCAGGAGTGCCAAGCAAAATAATATTATGTAACTATTAAAGGTGAGCCCGGATGTTACTCACGATGGGTAAAGGTTTTATTGACAATAAATTTGTTTGAACAAGAGGCAGCAAGTTCTAGTACAAAAATGCAAAATACAAAGGATGTTACTAATTAACAGATTTCGAAAGAGTAAGCATTTATACAGTAAATATTTAAAATAGGAGGTAACCTAACCTGTAACAGAAGCACATTCCAGTATGTGGAGCCAAAAAAAAAAAAACACAACTGTTCTGTGACTGATAGCTGCAGCTGTTTACTAGCACTTACTGTATAAGATCGACTTTAACTGACATCATAAACCGTTACAGCTGGTGCATTAACACAAGTGTGTTGATTGGCCTTTCTTGTTCACACAGCTGGTAGTGCAACATCATCCCCAGCCTTGTTAGGAATCAAAGAGCAGCGCTCCGATTATCAGAGGACGCAACCGTCTATGCAATTTTACAACTACCAAGGAGACAACAACATACATAAAGGTGTACATACAGGTAAAGTCATGTTGCATTGAAAATGTAAAAAACGGTCACTGCAGAATATATAAAAAGCTTGATTAATTACAAGTTTGAGCTGGGAAATAAATGGTGATGCAGCACAGAGTAACGTAAATACTTTTGACTATCACCATAATCTACTTTGAGAATCAAAATATTAACGTCATGTTTTAGTATGCTTTTACTGTGAAATAAATATTAAGTATGGGAAATATGTTCTTTTTTAGGGTCTGGGAAACCATCACCATTTTTCTTAGGTTCCTATTCTTCACCAGGAAGGGAAGAACCTAAGAGAACACCGGTAAGAAAACAATTAAAGGGAAATTGTAACAAGAATGTGTACAAGATCCTAAAAAATAAAAAAATATGGAAGTCTTCTTTCATTGACCAATATAATTCTTGGGGTGCTTGTTCATGAAGGACACTATATAAATGAAACTGGGATGGGATGGGATGGGATTGTGCGTGCGTGCGTGCGTGCGTGCATGCGTGCGTGTGTGTGTCATGAGTCCTGCATCAGCTAAAATCTCTAAGGCATTTTAGCTGACGAAGGACTGTTATGTCCTAAATACTTTTGTATTTATGTTGTACTTTCTGCACCTTTTACTATTATTACTTTAAGTTTGTATTTGTTTATTTTATATATACGTACACACTATTGACAGATATTTTGGGGTGCAAGTATATGCTCTTTTATGAACGTGTAGCATTAAAATATTTCAATTACATTTTTTCTGTAGCATCAGCAACTGTACTACAGCCAAGACAGCCCCAGCAGGAGAAACTATGACCCCTACAGAATGTACGTGCAGTCTCCACACAGCTATGAGGACCCTTACTTTGAAGACCAGGTTCATTATCCCTCTGCTTCAGATTACACTGCTCAACAGCATGGACTCAAATCTACAACAAATAACTATGTGGACTTTTATTCCACTACCCGGCGGCCTTCCCATAGAGCTGAGCAGTATCCTGGATCACCCGACTCTTGGGTGTAATATTTAATAAGGCCAATTGACTTTTGTCCTTTTTTATTGAATTGAATTGAATTGAATTGAATTGAATTGAATTGAATTGATTTGAATTGAATTAAGTGTGTATCAGTTTGTTTTTTTGGTGGAAAGATGAGAATGTGAGACAGCATTTTTAAAAAGGATACAGGAAAGTATTTAAGAGAGAAGGAATCCGGAAAGCTGGAAACTGATGTAAGAGTCTTCTTGCTCTGTTTAGATGTTTTAGAGCTTTTTATTTGTAGTTCTTGTAGTCTGGTGAAGGTGTTGGTCATGTGATGAAAGGTTTGAGCTGGAGATGCAAATGGACTGTGGAATGGGTACGTAGACCAAAAGAATCATGATTTCATATCTGTGAAGAAAAATCTGAAAATCTGAAAATCGAATGATGTTTGTTTGTACAGAGGAATCCAATTGTATAATTTTTTTGTTTGTTTTTGTTTTATTGCTGTACTTAATATTGGGCTTGTGTGTCATCAAGGCTTGTACATTTCCTTCATTTTATTGTAAATATAGAAATGCCACATGATTAGGATTGTCACCACTGGGGAAAAAGCTGGCATCATTACACAAATATCCAAAAGCTAATACAAATTACACTGTTTTGCTTTTAAAATGAATTGTGTAATTTCAAAACATAGAGAGATTATTATCTTTATTTTTCCATTGCTTTCATGCGATAGTTCACTGCCATTTTCTATGCACATGAAACAAAAATAAATGTGAACATTTCATCCATGGACAATTTGTTAACTTTTTTTATTGATTATTTTCAGAGTACAGCTCTGCTTTGTGGATTTAACCTTGCCCATTCTATCAATATACAGCAGTCATTCAGATACTAAGCCTGTCTTCCTTTGTCTAAATCCTAATCATGAAAGCGGGATATACAGGACACCCTGTTTTTGACCTATATTCCATATCCCAGCCTTGCTTCTGATAGCTAAGCACGCACACGGCTCCCTATACCTAAACACATTTTACACAACAGCAGACCTGCTCGATAAACTCTCTCCACAAAAGAAAAACCATCCTGGTAATAAAACTTCCTTTGTTTTATTTTCTTATACAGTTACATGTACAGTACAAATGAAACACCAAAGGGATGCTAGCCTTCTCCTTGTCTAACACTGTGAGGTATATTTTAATGATGTAAACTGTGGCATTTAGTTTAGTTTAGTTTAGTCACTTTGCCCACTAGGGCCACCACAGGAACATACAGTGCAAGCATGAATACAAAGAGAGACCTAAGTATACCATACTCAATAAAACAACAATACAACAATAAAATCATTCCAAACAATTACCATACCACCAGAAATAGCATAGATGGATAGAAATATGCAGCATGTGTGGAGTAGTGGTTAGGGCTCTGGACTCTTGACCGCAGGGTCGTGGGTTCAATCCCAGGTGGGGGACATTGCTGCTGTACCCTTGAGCAAGGTACTTTACCTAGATTTGCTCCAGTAAAAACCCAACTGTATAAATGGGTTATTGTATGTAAAAATAATGTAATTGTATGTAAATAATGTGGTATCTTGTAACAATTTATAAGTTGCCCTGGATAAGGGTGTCTGCTAAGAAGTAAATAATAATAATATAAATATACACACACACAGTGTGTGTTAAAAGAAGATAAAAACACATACGTACGTTTTTTCATTACAACTAAAACTAGTTCAGCTGAGTCTTGACAATGAGACAGTGGAATCCGGAAAGGCATTCCAGAACCCCAAGGCTCTGCCAAAGAAAACACAACTGAAGGTGACAAGGAAGGAATGTCGGAACCTCTCAGCCCAGGTTTTTTGCGAGCACAGACTGACATAGAGGTAGAACACAAGATTAAAATGGGACCTTCCGCCACTTGGTGGTTTAAGAGTGGTATTAAAATCTGCCACTGTTTACATCACCGTTTCCTTTCCGCATGACTGAGTGGATTGAATCTAATTATTATTGAGTGGATTGAATATTATTAATAAATCTAGTTATATCTTTATTAATAATAAATTGGGCCAAATCCGAGTGGTCGTTGAACAGGCGTTTGGGCTATTGAAAGGGAGGGGGCGGATACTACTGATGCGTACTGATTTGAACCACGAGTCTGTCCCCCAAATTATTACTGCCTTCTTCTGTATGCTGCACAATCTGTGCCAGGACCGTAAGGAGTTGTTCAGACAAACGGAGGAACAGCTACCTCGCTCCAACGGACGTAAGTGGACGATGGACACGGATTTTGCTTAGACATAACTAGGAGAAATTGCATTTGTTGTTGTAGTATAGCTGTACACATGTAAACATAGTACTTAGTTATGTCTGAGCAAAATCCGTATCCATCCTCCACTTACGCCCGTTACAAGATTCAATATCCCAATCAAAAAATATGGTATTACAGTGCTTGTCAAGGTCTGGGTGTGTATATATATATTCTGATGTTGGTTAATACACCCCAAACCCCACCCCCACCTAATTCAATTTCCTGCAATAATTGAATAGTAAGTACGTCATTCGCTATTCGGTATAAACAAGTGTAAGGGGCGGGCTAGGGTGTGCTGAGCGTTTTGCGTGTTATTGTTGAGTGAAGTTTTGAAGATGGTGCAGTTATCGAAAGCTGGAGTGAACGAGAACTCTTCTCTGAAAGCTGGACACCCTCCGGCAGGTTTGTGTTTAAAGAAAAGTGTGCATTAACGTAGGAAGCTTTTGTTTAATCGTTTTAGCAACTTCTGCATCTGTAAAACATGTTCGAATTGCATCTTGTTTTACAAAATGGAGATTGGTAGAAGTGGCTTGGGTGTTTCGTTTTCTTTTTTTTTTTTTTTGTACAACTAAACTATTATGGAAACTATTATTATATTTCGTCCTTCTGCTTTTTTTGCTTGGATTGCATTGCTTGTAGGATTAGTTTCGATAATCTGCTCTGAAAAACTGAGGTTGTTTACCTAGTGAAATGTACTGCTCATGTGTTTATTACCGTCACCGATAACAAGACGTGATGTAATCCACAGTATTGACAATTCCCCGTATTTAAGTAAATATAGCTAACATTCTTCCATTGTGGCAACAGTAACGACGCAGCGTTGTAACTGCGCACTCCTGTTTAGTCATGCTTGAACTGTTTTGCTTTCAAACTCCATGTGAATTGTTTTCAAATCATTGAGTCATGCGCAATGCAGAGACATGATTGCGCAGATTCAATGTTGCGTGATGTGTTTTTGTTTTTCTTACGCATCCGCTACACAGAGTGCTGTGGATCTAATTTTAAACTGGAATGCAACTGTAAGAGACCGTGTCAAATTTGTTTTCATTGCTGTGTAAATATAACTACCTTGCAGACTAGAACATACATATTCTTCTAAATGGAGTGTGGCTTTACCGTTATTAATTAGAACAACATTTATGTTTAAGTATATTTCATTGGGCGCTGTGTGCCTTTAGCAGTCTGTTCTGTATGGCGATTATAGGTCTCCTTTGCTACAAATTTAGCCCTAATGAAATATGTCTATATGAAAATAGTGTAATTATCACAATATAACGTTATAGGAAAGGACAAAGCTTTCTGAAATTGGTTTGGATTTTTATTTTATTTTTTTTGAGGACTCTTGCATAACACGAAATGGCTACCCTTTAGGACTAGAAATGAACAATCCATCAATTTATACTTAATTGCAGCGTGTTATGGTGCCAACAAATAAAGAAAGGAGACAAACTGGGACATTTAGAGCTAACTGATTTGCACAAGGCTGCTTTTGTATTCCTGGTTTCTATTGCCTTTTAAAATAATTGGTGGTCAAAGTTGTTGTATAATTTAGTTATGCAACTGTTTCTTCATAAAGGAAGTCTGTTAAAATAATAAATGGGCATAGAATCCTTTTGACTTTTTTCTTTTTTAAAAAAAAAAAAACCTTTAAAATCCTGACCAAAGTTTGCAATATTCTGCAATCTATTTTTTTGGAAACACCCATCCTTGAGCCCATTTAAAGCCTGTACATGTGTGCCACTTTTTATAATGAACATTCACCCTAATCGTTTGCATTACCCTCGCGTAGTGTGCTTGTGCACTTGCCATACGGCTATACAAACATGTAAAGCAAACTGTGCCTCTCGCCTTAAGATCTCGCATTCATAAAGTTATGGGCACTGTACCTATACTTTGTTTTGATTCCCGGAAGTTGTGGCTTGAGGGAAGGTCTGGGAGTCATTTAAGTTTAGGGAGTTGAGTTTATTGGCTGTTTTGCCACATGCAGTAACTCATTTCTAGCTGAGTTTTTACATGAAGTGATCACCAAGTTTTAAGAACACTGTAGGGGTTGCCTGGAAGCTCATAATGGCTTTTGGGTGAGGTCTGAATCCTAACCTATAGGGACAGACAATAGAAATGACTAATGTTGGCTGCCTCCCTACAGGCACACTCTTGATGGCTGCTTTTTTAATGTGGGGGGGAAACCAGAGTAATTTAGAGGAATGTTCAGATATAAAGCACCACTCCAAAAGCATGGTCAATTTGCTTCACTTCAGAGTTATTAAATATTGGTTTAACCTTGGGTCTTGTGTTGAATTTGCAATGCTCAGAGCACAATTGGTATTGAACTTCTTTTTTTTATATAGTTTTACTTCTATTTTGTGTCTCTTGACCTATTTAACTTTGGTGGCAAATGCATTTATTTATGTAGAGTGTGTATATATGCTAGAAATTGACCTTGGATGACTTGTACTGATGGAAATTTGCAGTGCTTTTAATGCATGTAGTGTTTAAACTACTTCTGTTTTCTAAATTATTGTACATACTATAATGGATAGATGGATACAGTGGCTCTCAAAAGTATTCACCCCCCTTGGACTTTTCCACATTTTATGTGTTACAACATGGAATCAAAATTGATTTAATTAGGAGTCCATAATGTCAAAGTGAAAAATAAAATCTACAAATTGTTCTAAATTACAAATATGAAACAGAAAATAATTGATTGCATAAGTATTCACCCCCTTTGCTATGACACACCTAAATAAGCTCTGGTGCAACCAATTGTCTTTAGAAGTCACATAATTAGTTGAATGGAGTCCACTTATGTGCAATTAAGGTGTTTCACATGATTTCAGGTTAAATACACCTGTCTCTGGGAGGTCCCACAGTTGGTTAGTACATTTCCTAACAAAAACTACATCATGAAGACGAAGGAACATTCAAAGCAAATCCGGAATAAGGTTCTTCATAAGCACCAATCGGGTAGGATATAAGAACATTTCCAAGGCATTGAATATCCCCCGGAGCACAGTAAAGTCCATTATTAAGAAATGGAGAGAATATGTCTAGAACAGGCCGTCCTCAAAAACTGAGTATCCGGATGAGAAGGGCACTAGTCAGGGAGGCCACAAAGAGGCCTTTGGCAACTCTAAAGGAGTTGCAGTCTTCCACGGCTGAGCTGGGAGACACTGTGCATACGGCAACAATAGCCTGGGTGCTTTACAAAACTGGCCTTTATGGGAGAGTGGCAAAAAGAAAGCCATTGTTGAAAAACTCAGCTAGAGTTTGCCAGAAGGCATGTGGGAGACTCTGAGACCAAGTGGAAGAAGATTCTATGGTCTGATGAGACCAAAATAGAGCTTTTTGGCCTCCACGCTAAGCGCTATGTTTGGCGCAAGCCTAACACCACACATCCTCCTGAGAACACCATCCCTACTGTGAAGCATGGTGGTGGCAGCATCATGCTATGGGGATGCTTCTCTGCGTCGGGGCCTGGAAAGCTTGTGAAGATAGAGGGCAAAATGGATGCAGCAAAGTACAGAGAAATTGTGGAGGAAAACCTGCTGAAGTCTGCAAGAGACCTGGGACTTGTGAGAAGATTCATCTTCCAGCAGGACAATGACCCTAAACATACAGCCAAAGCCACACTGGAGTGGCTTAAAAACAAAAAGGTCAATGTTCTGGAGTGGCCCAGTCAAAGCCCGGACCTCAAGCCAATTGAGAATATGTGGAGAGAGTTTAAAATTGCTGTTCACCAAAGGTCCCCATCCAACTTGACGGAGCTTGAGCAATTTTGCAAAGAAGAATGGGCAAAAATTGCAGTGTCCAGATGTGCAAAGCTTGTAGAGACTTATCCAAATAGACTCATGGCTATAATTGCTGCCAAAGGTGCCTCTGTCAAATATTGACTCAAGGGGGTGAATACTTATGCAATAAATTATTGTCTGTTTTGTAATTAATTTAGAACAATTTGTCGTTTTTTTTTTTGTTTTGTTTTTTTTTCCACTGACATTATGGACTCTTTTTGTGTTGATCAATGGCAAAAACCTCCTAATTAAATCCATTTTGATTCCATGTTGTAACATAATGAAATGTGGAAAAGTCCAAGGGGGGTGAATACTTCTGAGAGCCACTGTGTGTGGTGTGTGTGTGTATATATATATATATATATATATATATATATATATATATATATATATATATATATATATATATATATATATTATAAAAAAATCTACATTTAATGTCTCCTAGTAAAGGCTGGAGGAAAAAGAGTGGCTAAAAAAGGCAGTGAAGAAAATGCTCTTCCTGAAAAAGAGACCAAGAAACCTACAGCAGAAAAGAGGTAAGATAATGAAATGATGGGCAGCAGTGTGGAGTAGTGGTTAGGGTTCTGGACTTTAGACTGGAGGGATGTGGGTTCAGGCCCAGGTGGGGGACACTGCTGCTGTACCCTTGAGCAAGGTACTTTACCTAGATTGCTCCAGTAAAAACCCAACTGTATAAATGGGTAATTTTGTATAAAGTTTTAAATTAAAAAAAAAAAAGTGATGTCTTTTAACAATTGTAAGTTGCCCTGGATAAGGGTGTCTGCTAAGAAATGTCTGACTAGACTGAAGTGGAATCCACAGACCTACATCAGTGTCGGCCATGAAATCTGATTTCTTAATATACTTGCTGGAAAGGAAGCTGAAAACCAAGACTGGGTCCAGGGGTAGAGTCTCTAATTTCGGTCACTTTAAAATGCTACTTCTATTTCCAGGTCCCTTGTGGTGCTTTCCAAAATGCAGTCAATCAGTATTCTTCTAGCTGGTACTCTTGATAAGGTTGGTATATCCATCAAGGTGGTCCTCTTCTTCCTTCCAGAAGGACAGTTGTGTCCACAGACTTGTACAAAACCACTACTGGTAGCCTTACTGTCTTATTGGTAAATTAGCTTACTGTTGGCTACTACTGTACATGCAGCTAAGAATTCAAAAGCTATGTGAAGGGGTAACTGTTTGTTTTGGAATGTGCTTCATAAATAAAATAAAGTATTTTGTTATTGGTAGCTTTTAAGGTAGAAAATGTTGTGCTGTGGTTTATTTATTTTTTAAATGTGGTATGCTTTAATTCTGTCTTCTTTCAATTGTAGTTAAGTCGTGAATTTCCAGCCGCAGCAGCAAGTGTTGCATGCAACAAGCCCAGACCTGCAGTTGAAAAGCAGCAAACACCGAAGAAACTGTACCTCATTCAACAGCCCCGCAAGTGTTGAGTGATAGGCCAGTTTGGGGGATGGGGTACTGTTGAATACTGACTGTATAATGGAGGGGTGCCTTATTTTGGGAAGAGAAAGCAATTGCTTTAAATTGTTGCTTTTCTCCATGACCCATGTTTTCTGTTTAGAGGACAATTTATATTTGTATATCATAACTGCTAATAAATGAAATGGCTATAAATCTGGTAGTGGGCTGGTTTTATTATCATCTTCTTCTTCTTCTGGAGTGGCAATGACCACAATGCTGCAAGTGTGTTGGGGTTTTTTTTTTTTTTTTTTAAACACTTGGTCATTGCCACTCCTCCAGCCAATTTAAAAAAAAAAAAAAAAAAAAAAAAAAAAAAAACCCTGTGATGTACTGTACACACGGTCAGGGTTGTGGCTTCTGTCAGGAAGGCAGTGGCAGGTGACCAGGTGACCTCCTTGCTTTCACAGACAGTCTGTTATATGTATTTGCCGTCTGGGCAAGCAGCCAGTGCCTGACTTCACCGCAGGTATTGTTTTGAGCCGTTTTCTCTTTTGCAGCAAAAAACCTTGCTATGAAATTGACTATCTTTTATATGGTGTCTGTCACACTTGCATTTTATATCTAAGAACTGCTTCACTTGCAATTTATCATTCTTGATCACATCTTTTTGAAGTAGTAGAATTTGCCATGCATACGTTGCACTTGCATATCTGGAGAACCATTTATCCAGTTGTGATTTCAAGGATTTTTTTTTTTTTTTTTTTGACCATGTCGTAGAAAATATCAGAACCTGGGAGAAATGTGCATAGGTCATTGGTTACTAACCAACACCATTTTTCAAATACAGTCAAATGTAATACTTAATTCTCTCCACAGCTATGCAATATGAAAAATGTGCACCTTTTTTTAATACATTAAAACCTCACCTTTGGAGTCTCCTGACTTATTGTGACAGCAGGAAAATGTATTTTCTGAAAGTTTGCCACTTTGCATGTTTTGAGGCAATGTCTGGTAGCCAGCTTTTTTTTTTTTTTTTTTTGTTGGGGCATAGTGTATCTCAGTATTATCCACCAGAGGGAGCCTTTGGACTACAAATCATGATAAAGACATGGCATCTGTGACCAAACATTGCAGAGGGAAACAAATATGAATGTCTTGTCTTTGGGAATGCCAGAAGACCAAGCCTAGACCAGAAGGCACATGAATAAGGAGGTTGTATGTGCAAAGCAGCATTAAACCCATATTTCATTGTGTTTGTGGGGGAGCTTGGATTGTGGCTATCCTATACCTGCACATTAGTGTGGTGGGGTGTGGGTGTTTTTGTGTTTGTTTCCCCCCCCCCCCCCCACAGGTTTGAGGCACAGTGCCCAGCGCCCCTTCAAGTTTCCTAAAGAATGGATTTATTCTTTATTTTATTTTAATTATGTTATTGAAGTGCTTTAGCAGACCTCTTGTAGTTTCTTAGTGAAGTCCTGCCAACACTAAAGCTTTCCTAATGCATTCCTTTCTCCAGCTCTTTGTGCTTTACTCTTTTGTAAGAAGTCAGTTACATGTATAGGCAACTTTTTATTGAAGCCTTTCAGCCACTAGCAATCTTGTTCTGCGGAAATAGCTGCACACAGGTGCAATTGTTTTGTGAGGCTCCAAGTGTTGGTGCAACAATGTCGTTGGTCGAGGGTTTTTTTTGTTTTTAAAAATACCTCTTATTTCAATAACAAATTTCAGCCAGCAAAACCCATAAACTTCATCTATAGAGGCAGCTGTGGCTGCTCTCACATATGTTAAAAGTACAGCACACAAGGTTAAGTTATTTTGTGGTGCATGCCCTTTTATATTAAATATACTGCTTCATGTTTGTTTTCTCATGGAAACTATTTATATGATTATCATAATATTGGGGGGGGGGAGGGGATGTATACTGTGTGTGCTTGGTTAATAAAAGCTACATATTTAATACTACATAAGCTGCTGCTTACCTGAGGCAAGGTCACTTACAGGATAAAAATACCATGTAGTTACAGCTTGTGTGTGTAACATTTACCAAATAAAATACACACTGATTCTCTTGTTACACACTAAATGCTAATAGGCTGGAGTAATGATGAAATAATACAAAATTATTGATGAACATTTTAGTTACTTGTAGTTATTTCCCGGTTGCATTACGCAATGTCGTAAAATGATCTACAATAAATTTAGAGCCTGCATTTGAGCAGCGCTATAACTTTTGGTTCCTTTATTAAACAGTATAACTATGTGATTTTGTCTGTAACTTTTCAATATGACATTGCAGTGTCATCAAGTTTATTTCCTGACCAGGACAGCTTGTATCCTTGTGCCATGTTATGGTATACACATTTCAGGATAATCCACTATGGTCCTTCCTTTGCATTGGTTTTGCATTCATGCATGTTCTGTTAACAAGAACAATACTCCGGTCTCAAGAGATAAGAATTCAAAAACAGGAATATGTTTTGCTTCGGTATAAAATTTCAGTAGGTAAACATCAACATCTTCACTGTCACATGTGACACAGAACTGGGCTCCCAGTTGGGTTCACCAGCACATTAACTGTTCTTTGTGCAAAGTTAACAGGTGATGGTTTCTTTGACTAACAGTTTCAAGCCATAACTGCTATCAGGGGTTTGTTTTCTGAATCTAGAAGAACCTGCTTAGCAACATCAATGTCTTTCAGCAGCCATCCCAGTCTCCCAGAATTTCACTTGCGGGACAAGCCTGGGAGACACTTGAGAGCACTGCAGGTGAAGTGCAAGCCATTCCTCTTCCCCAGATCCATGTCCTTTTATAACACAGCCTAATTCTAGAGCTGTGTTAAAAAAAAAAAAATGTAGTACAAACTTGTGAACTCTACAGTAGCTGTCCAGCAAGTAGATAGTTGTTAAAATGCACTCAGCAGCATCGCTAGAGGCAAAATAGGAAAGTAACAGCAAGCAATACAGGAAGTGTTTTGGGGAAAGAGAGGTTTTCATGGAGCAGACCCTAGAGAAATATATTGCATTGATGCTTGATATATTGGAAGCTATAACGACTACAAATGGAGAAATTGTTGATTAACTAACTTTACAGATCCTTCTAGAATATATCAATAACTTAAAGATAGGAAATGTCAAGGCCAAGTGATGATTAGATTTACTTGGGACCTGATGTATTCAATGGGGGGGAAAACCCCAGTCAAGTATCGCTCAACTAACTACAAGCTGATGTGATCCATGCTCTGAGGATCTCTGAGAAACGGATTGCTGTTTGGTCATATTCACAAGTCTGCTTTTTGAAGACAGTTCTTATTTTTCAAAATATCCTACACTACACTTCCATATACTGGAATGTAAGCATATATTTGAATTTAATATCTGTTTATATTAATGCATTGCTTTAATATATAGAAATTATGTTTTAGTCATAAGAGAGTGATATGTATTGAATGTTCTAAAATTTAGCGGTGGGCGTTTTTACCTTTATGCATGTATAGCCTAAGGGCTAAGCATATAATTAACCATATCTGTATTACTGTATTGAAGTATTAACGCTGTTAAACCTGTAAAGGCACCAGATCTCCTGGACTGCTTATTACTTGGGATTTACGGTGGTCTGTGCAACCAACCAATCTAATTTTTAACATAAGCATTTAATAAACTGAAAAGAGCACTACTACGGCTCTGATTCATTAAAACTTCAAATTAAATGAGTCTGTGTGTTTTTCTTGAATATTAAAAAGTTGTCTGGACATATAGCCCGCCCAGTGCACGAACAAAACCACTACAGGAGTTTAAAACATCTCTGTCCTCCTTGAAAGTCTCCCCTGAGTTTAAGAGCTCAGAGCAGATATATAAATAAAAAGTGTATGTTGCGAGAAATTCTGACAACAGCAAAGAGTAATAAAGCATAGAAAATAATTGTAAATCCCAAAGAGTTATGGAAAAGCATGATAAACTATGGTAACCTCGATCAGAATAGAAATCTGAACCAATATGGCTGTCTGGAAAAGATACCAGATGTTGCTCCAAAATGGCAGAATGAATTTCTTTCAAATTGTATTGTACAATCATGTGCCTTTTGGTTTTATTTATATATTATTTCAGTGTGGGGAAAAAGAAAATGATTACATCATAACCCAGTCTGTTTTTAAAACCCTAAAACATTTTATCAGGCTGAAACAATACCTAACATTGGATCAAATGTATTTTATGTACATAAATTAGATAAAGCAGGCTGTCAAAAAATGCTAATTAACAAATGATCTGTCTGTGTTCTAAACAAGTCCTTACTCATCAGGGTTTACTGGAAGCCTCAAAAGAACTTATTTTGGAAACAGGCCAACTGTGTTTTGCAGTGAATATGATAAATGGTCTATAATCTTTTAGAAGACAGGCATGTACTGTAATGAATAATATTTCACTAAGAACTTCGTCATGTTTTTTGGTATAACGAATGACAGTAGTGGTGGCGGTGAAGAATAATATGAGGAATCATGGATACATGCGATCCAATGAGAATGCATGTGGTGGGACTGTTGACTGCACAAGCTGGAGCATATCACACAATGTTTTTCCAAAAGATCAGGTTTTTATTTTGTTTGAGATTATGCAGCCACTACAGATCTTTTGTTTTCTTTATTAACGGTTAAGACATCTAATGTTAATACCAAATAAAGATAAAAAGCTTTGAATACATCAGACAAATCCTGGAGTACTTAAACCCTTTACTATATGGTATTGTGCAAAATCTTATTCACCTCTCAAATATTCAAGCTATCTGTAGTGTTAAGGACAAGATACAAAAAAAAGATGATCATTTCAACTCTTGCATGATCCTCCAAGCTCTTGTGGTAGTAAGTAGATTTAGGTTGCTGGTTTGCAAGTCACCTACATATGAATTAGAGATCGAACGCTGTGCTTTAATCTGAATAATGCAGGGACACGTTCCAAAGATATATGGGCATTTACTAGGATTATTTTCAGCTCCTAAACAAGCCCCCAGTTGCCCTATTAATGTAAGCAAAATCAATATCCTACAAGAAGTTATTTTTGGCTGACTCAGCATATGTCACTATGTGCAATAGGCAAGCTTGAGAGTGCTGTCTTATGAGCACTAAAACCAACCATACTTATTTAAAAAAAAAAAGATATATATACATTTTGGAAAGCTTTTGCATGCCCTGGAATTCACAAAAATACTAAGATGTACGCTATGAGGTTAAGTTCTAGACAAGTAAACACAAAATAATGTTTAAAGCCGATGTTATGTTCAAATAAAGAACGAAGATGTTGAAATGCAACAAGCTACGAATTTCTGAATTTCATAGGAAACAAACCTAAGCAGAGGAACAGGGATGTGGAGGAAGGCCACAACAGTTTATTTTCAATTGATGTCTGATCAGAACATATCACAGGTGCAAAAAACAGCTAAGAAAGTCCCTGTATGCCATTGAGGGCAATTTAAAGTATAAGGATTTTAAGTACATTAGTTATAATACACAGTCAGTTAATCGGTAATCGTGCCAATTAATGGCAAATATAGTTTTTACTTTATGTACATAAATCAGGTAAAGCAGACACTTTGCAACAAAATAATCTGTCTTTATAAATTACTAAAACATTATGCCAAAGGTTGTCTAGGTGATGAGCCCTAAATGAATGGCTTTGCTTTCATGTACTGTGTGATACTAATCAATACCACTGCAACGGTACAATAAAGATAAAAAACATATTTAGATAAAAGAATGTTTTGCTTCAAATTCCCTGTTATAAATGAGTCATAATACTGAATAGTCTCCCATTAGTCGGAGACAAGGAGACATTGAATTTCTCTTTAATCCAAAGTGCAATTTGTGTGATTTGTGTTACATGTAGGCATTAACTACAGTTTGAATATAACAGGAACAGTTTTATTTTCCCCTTCTCTATGAAGAACACCCTTCTGAAACATTCACAATCATTTCTCACATGTAGCAGCCAGAGCCATGCACTTAAGCTATCTAGTAAATAATAGGACAAGCTATCAGATAGAAACATTAGAAACCCTTTTGGGTAAATGCCCAGTAGGTTTCTTGCTAACTTGCTGTTTACACTGATATAGAACATTACCAGTACAACTGTAGTTAATTACTTTCTGACAGCAGAAAGTAGAACTAAATCACAGTGAGTACTGTCTGTGTTGTCTTAAACATCCGGGCACAGGCAGGAACTGTTGGTGCAACCTGTGGTTGTCAGATACATCCATTCTCTGTACCAGGTCTAACTCCATTAACTAATTGTGCTTTTTTCTATTTTCTGCCACATAAATGCTGTTTGTTGACTTTTGTCGTCTGGGGAACATTCCACTTTTTTTGTTTTTGCCTTCATGTTGCCACTCTTGCCATTCCAAAGTAATTTTTACAATTGCTGGGGCTGGAGGCTCCTGTTGGCTGTTATTATACTGTCTGGCAACTGAGGAGACAAAGGGCTCTGGAGAAAATACATGGGAATGTGAAAGGAAGTGAGACAAACTGTTTCCATAGAACGATTACCAGGGTGATTAAAATGGGATGGTCTGCCTCCTAGATGTCAGTGTAGAGGTAACAGGGTCCAAAGCCCAGACCTACTACTGTACCTCGGGCAACTAGCAGTTGTGAAGGTGGCTTTAAAACACATGTTTACATGGGATACAAATATACAGTACAAGAAAAACAGTATGAAGTTACCCTGTGGAATTCTTACTTCTTGTCATTTGCCTCTGTCTACAGGAATCAGCTTAGCTTATATTACTACTTTTGTTTAAAAAGCTGAACTACAGGTTATCACCTCGCTCTGGTTCCATAAACAGTATGATAAGCTATCCCAGTGCTGTACATTTACTTCTGTAATTGATTTACCAAGTCAATGCCCATTTGGTCTCTCATGTCTACAGTAGATGTAACACAATACAGTGATTCCATAATTATAACCGGCCTGCACTTTCATTCCCTATAGAAACAATCCTGTTGTCAGTTTTCATTCGGCTATGTGATTGGCCATCTATAGTAGGTTACAGTATCTTACTTTCAGGCACTTCACCTGGAGAGTGAAATTGTCCCCACCCCTTCAACACCATCTTTCATCTCATAAACCAACCAGCAGTTTCCCCTACTGACTGACATGCTTTGGAGCCAGTAACATGCTTTGACCCTGAAGACACTGCTGACATGAACTTACCTAGGAAGTGAAACAATAACAGAATAACAACTGTGTTTATAATGAAAAGAGATGTATGCTTAAGATGACCATATGGCTCCGTGTTCAGAGGGACAGTTTGGGATAGTTCAGGCTTTTCAAATCACAACCCAATGCATTCTGGTATGTATAGTCCTGCTTCTCTAAAGGAAAGAATGGTACCTGAGACAGGTAAAATGTACCAGAATGCATTGGGTTGTGAGTTGAAAAGCCTGAACTGTCCCAAAATGTCCTGCTGAACATGGAGCCATATGGTCACATAAATGTATGCTATATAATGTATTTCTTTTTCAACAGCACATGTGAGACTCTTGCATCTAATTGTTCACATAACATTTATGAAACAATTTCATTGACAATAACCACTTCTAGAATGGTCCAGCTCAACCAAATATGAATTCCTAAAATGGTTGACCATTCTACAACTGTTCAAGTCTACTGCACAATTCTAGAATGGATTGGATGTACCTGAGCCCAGGGCAATAACCAGAGCTGACATTCTACTGAGGTCAAACTTAGGTTTCAAGCTATAGCTGGCAGTATTTATATGACTGCTTGGTATTGACTATTCAACCTCCAAAACTACGTTACATGGCAAACCAACAGAGAAAATGAAGGAGTCGTTTGGACTTTACCAGAATTTTTACATGAACATCAGCATTTATGATGCAAAAAAAAGAGGACACGACCTCAGTGTCCTCATAGCTAGTTACGACCATGCCTGAGCCTGGAATAAATGAAACCATTCTAGAATAAGATAGTTTTCACGTGGAGAATGACAAAGCTAATTTACAGTATAATGGGGTTGGGGTAGCCACTCACACCAAACATCGGTAAGTACTGGTATTTGATTTGGGGGCTTCTTGGTGATATACAATGCTTTGTTTTCTTTTGCAGGGTTATTGAATTTCCTGCTCACAAAGCCTTCTGTTGAACCTGTGATGTTTTACATTGCTTCTCTCTGTTTAGTAGCAACAACATCTGAGCCACACACTAAAAACTCTGTTTTCATTCACTTTACCCCAATGTGTTTATTTACAGACAGTTTGAAGCCATACCATTGCAGTGCCAACCTAAACTGCAGCACTTGTTTGTGTCAGCTGAGAAGTTAAAGCAGATGCAAACAAAAAACCTCTGGAAGTTTTGAACACTTTCTTGTGAAAACAGCTTATTTTAAAATAAACGTTTAGTGAAAACAACCAGTGCTCTGTGCTGTCCAGTAACCAGTCAGTTTGCTTCCAGCGTTCTATCAGGCTTATTTTATGACATGACAAAGTATTAATAAAAACTACAAACAGGAAAGATGATCTTAGCTACACAGCAAACTAGTAACAAAACTCAAAGCGATTAAGCGGCCAGGACTTTATTGCTAGGTTACGTAAAACGTGTACATTTGTGCACACCCATTTCCAATGACCTCATGGTGCTCGTTTGCGAGGGAGGAGCTCAACAATCTGGGAGCCTTCTGTGGATTCATGTGGGAGATAAACCGTAGAGAAACTTTTCAAGTGGGCAATTCATGAGTTTAAACAGGTAATGTTAAAGTATTCATTATTAAGAAAACAAAACGCTGTTTTTAATTAATGCGAGGTCATATATATTACAGACAAGGGTTTGCAATGATTGCTGGTTGTTTTTTAAAGATGGAAATGTAAGGAATCGGTCTGAGTGAAACGGGTCGGAAGCTTAGCTGGTCTGTTCAGGAATGTGTTGAAACATGTCATGACGCAGGAAAGGACAAACTGTGTTTAAGCAATATAACCTGCTTAAAAAGCAGTCTTAAAACATAAATGTGTATTATTTAGCAGGTTAATTGCATGGTCTGAATGAAAAACGAATCGTGTTCTCTTAGCTCAGTTTTGCAATAACGAAATAACTTTTTTTGTGCATATTGTTTTTAATGCACATATTGAGACAATTGCTAGCGTATTACTTCACAAATTATGCGGCGGATGGGACTTCAGGAGATTGCACTCCTTCAGTTGAGTGTTTTCAATAGTAAGTTAATTCATCTCCATGGTTTGTGAAGTTACCTGGAACTAGTGCGCAGCGGCGGGCAATTAGACTACTGACTGTACTGTCCTACTACAGTACAGCTTGAAATCTGTCAAACTAGACGAGCACCGTCCAGTTTTTCACTACGTGCAATATTTTTAGTGCGTAATGCTTTAGTTCATACGTGCATCAGATGTATTGTGTTATATTTTTATTTTCTTCGATTTTGTACACCGCTTTGATATACTTTTTGTACGAAAGGCGCAATATAAATAAACTTTTTTTTTTGTTGAAATAAATGAGCTAAAATACGGATGATTAGATAGTGGAAGTTTCTGCGGTACTGTAGTTAATAAAGTAAGGACGCCAAGACTTGATCGATCTGCGGACATCAGTGTGCACAGTCGGTAGGGACGAGGTGAAACATTCGTTTTTACATTGGTTAGCGATAATTGCACATTTTTTCCAGAGTTTGCGACCTGTTATTTAAAAAAGCGATTTCTTGTAAGTCTTTGATGGAACGATGGAAGAAACCGGTTTAGCGCCTGTGGCAGTAGTCTAATCCATGTTTGAAGTCTCAGGAGAAAATACCAGTTCTCTGAAGTGGCTTTAAATCAAGTTCATGGAAACTTTTAATTAACTTTGGTATAGAAAAAAGTGCAGGCACTATCTGCTGAATAGAGAAAAATGTTGCCATTGCTAAGGAATTCGAGTGACGTGTTCTGTCATTAAGTTTTTGAGTGGCGCTGTGGATAAGGAGTGACTTTTCGATTAGATGGGAGAAGCTGGAACTTGTTGGTTACACAGGAAACGCCCTGTAAAAACAAAACAAAAAAAAAAAAATGTTTTATGTGTCAGTTTATTGTGTTAGTGTGAACTGAATTATTTTATAGCATGAGGCAGACAACTTTACTTAGTAAAGTTTTCAAAGTCACCAGAGCCCAATTGTTTTGTCAAGGTGTGTGCAGTATTGTCTGTAGTTTTATTTTGGGCACTTAAAAAAAATAAAATCCAATATATTTATTGTATTATATTTTTTTAATACCTCAACTAGCTATTAATGTCTATGTGTGATCTATCTATCTAGCTATCTATCTATCTATCTATCTATCTAGATAGATAGATAGATATCGCATACAGACATTAATAGCTAGTTGAGGCACCTTTAGCACTAATAACCTCTTAAATATTTTAGGATATTTGTCAATGAGCTTTTGGCATGATTCTTTAGTGATTTTTGACCATTCTTCAATGCAAAATTGTTCCAGTTCATTTAAATTCCAAGGACTTCTCTTGTGCACAGCCTTCTTCAACTCATACCAAAGATTCTCAATCGGATTTAGATCGGGACTTTGATTAGGCTATTCCAGAACCTTGATTTTATTCTTCTTTAACCATTCTGAAGTAGATTTTGATGTGTGCTTTGGATCATTTTTGTGTTGGAACGTCCAGTTGCACTTTAAACCAAGGTTTGTAGCGGAGGGTTTTAGATGATCAGCCAATATATTTTGGTATACTATGGATCTATTTTACCATGTATTGGAACTAAATTCCCTGTGCCATTAGAGGAAAAACAGCCCCCATAGAAGGATATTACCACCTCCATGCTTGACAGTAGGTATGGTGTTCTTTTTGTACACCTCGCCAGACATTCTCCAAACGTAACGACTATCAGCGTGACCAAATAGCTCGATTTTTGGAGGTATGACACAGGCCCGGTTTTTGGGATGGAACCGCATAACAGTCTCGCGTTTTGATTGGTCCATGTCTGTCACATGAATACGTCGTCACACGAGTGGAAAAGCGTGCTGGCATTTTTAACATTGTGATCAGCTAGAGAGAGTGTTCTGCTTTTCACAACCTTACCATTAAAATATAATGTGGTATTACACTGTACTGATATTACAAACTATGAGGAATTACTTTATATAAATTATCATGTTATGCACGAATGTAAGAATTGGCTTTCTGTGGTGGTGTACTTTTTTCTTTCAAGTAGCATATATCTATAATCGTTTTTGCGATATATTTTAATATAAAACATATACGCTATTGCAGTTTTGTTACAGGATACATTAGTTTATCTCTAATGTAATCACAGTTTTACATATAGACTGCCCCTGTTTTCATTTACGTCGCAAATTCTGGGCCGCTTTACTTTTCAGATAACATCCAAAATTCTGGGCCGCTTTGGTTTTTAGATAACGTCCCAAATTCTGGCCCGCTTTGATAACATCCCAATTTCTTGGCTGCTCTGGTTTTCAGATAACGTTCCGAAATCTGCATTTTCGAATTCAGGCCAGTTTTTGAGATATTCTGCTTAGCTGACAGCCGAGTTTCTAAGTCATGCATGCACAGTTTACCATAAACTGGACCATTAATTCATTTAAGAGTACATGAATCAAAGTTAATGTATTTTTTACTCTCCTCAGAAAACATTTAGGAACATGGTATACCAAAAAAAAAAAAAAAGGTAATCTCATTTGCTTATGTAATGTCCATCAATATATAGTGAGGCATAGGGGTTTATCAGAACTTCTGGGTTTAAGAGACCAGTGCCCTTCAACAACTTCAAATAAATCCTATTGTATTGTATTAGTCAGCATTTCCCTTATCTATTCCTGATCATTTATACTGTAGGTCAGGGGTTTTCAACCTTTTTTTGAAACTGTACCCCTTCTATCTGGAGGTTTCAGCTCGAGTACCCCTTTACATTTTTCGCTCGACTGAACGGTACCTCAGTTACAATAAAATGGAGAATAATCTGATGACCCCCCCCCCCTGTTTATTTAATAAATCTGGGTGACAAACTGCTGGTTTAGGACAGAACAACAAACAGTAAGCTTAATTCTTAAAACTTTTAACTACAAGTATTTGGATGCACAGAATTAAAAAGACAAGTATTGGGTTAGGAGCACACCTATTTTTTTGTAACTTTGACGGCCTTTTGTAAAAGTTTGAAGGCCTTTTGATACCCAGCATACACTGCAATACCCAGCAAAGTTATACACTGATATTCTGATAGCACAGCAATTCAAATGAAGTTTGTAATTGGTTGTGTTCCTCAAATACACAATAAAAAGTGATATTTACAGGGTATACAGTTATACAGCGAACAGTGGTTTCGGACATCTAAGAACAGGTACTGCGAGCATCTGGATTTATACTCAGAGGTACTCTGTAGCCTCCTGGGACATTCACAGCTTGTTTGACACCCTCTTGTAGTTGCCCGTTTCTGCATATAAAGCAAAATGCTGTTTGTCAATCTCTTGTTTTTCTTATAAATCAGTCTTTGCAAGAATCATTCCAAAAACACTTGAATCAGTTAGGCACTACAGGCCTTTAAATTGCAGTACCAATTTGCAAGTTGCTAAGTGGTTGCGTTCCTCAAATTTGCACTGCAAAGTGATATCTTAAAGAATAGGGTATATAGTGCTTTTTTTCGCCTCCCCTTGCTGTTGGTGCAAAACTGTGCTCCGATACACTCAGGCTGATACTGTGATCACAAAACACTTGGAATGGACTTAAATTGGAGCTTCTGTACTCTTTTTTAGATGCACAACAATCTTAGCTAAAGAAAATGGGTTCCTTCGAGTTCGTAAGACCCACGACCGCCATTAGCTGAGCCTTACCCCGATGGTATTTTTATAATGGGATTTGCCATAGGGAAGGGGGTGGTCTCTTATCGTACCCGTATCTCCACGACCCCTGGGCCAACAAACTCAGAAGGACATTCTTTGCGTGCACAAGAGTCTTAGCTAAAGAACGACATCAGCCACGGGTTCAAACGACACCCCACCGCCAGATGGTGGGCGTTGCCCCAAAGGGGTTTTATAATGGGATTTCCCATAGACATTTTTCAGGGTGCTGTATCTCGGGTTCCGGGGGTCCCCAAGACTTGAAAATCGGTATGGAGGTCCACCTCGGGGCCCCTGTCGATCCCTCCAAGTGACGTGTCCCCAGCTAGAAAGGACACCAGTTTAGACTTTTTTTGCCAACCTGGAGCTCAAAAGCTATTGGAAATGCAACCTTGACATGCCATCATGCTGAAAATGTGAAAATTTGTTGAAAATGTAGCATTTGAAAACGGGTGGCTCCCTGTGAAAGAGGGCCCCCAGACATGACCCTAGGAAGTTCAACCCGGTTTCTAGGCCTCGGGGTCATGGAGATATGACCCCGAAAAGGGTAGTTTTTGGACATTTTTGACAGGGCGTATCTCTGGTTCTGTGGGGGTTAGGAACTTAATTTTTTTTTGCGTTGGGGCCCCATAGGGCCCCACACAAGGAGTCACCATTTTCATGGTTCAAATGCCAGGACGGCTTGGCAAAGTGAATTTTTTCGTCATGACATGAGTTTTTGGGTGAACCACCACACCTTTTTAGGGGGTGGTTTGGGGTGCTCCCCTGAGTCTATATCACTTTGAATGGTGGTTCTACGTGCTCGGGTTCGAGAGATATGCCTGAAAATGTGTTTTATAACACTGCCATAGACATGAATGGGGATGAATACCCGAAAATATATTTTGCAAAGAATTGCTACGGTGGGTGTATGCGTGCAGGGGTTGCATGGTGGTGTGTGCGTGCAGGGGTTGCATGGTGGTGTGTGCGTGCAGGGGTTGCATGGTGGGTGTATGCGTGCAGGGGTTGCATGGTGGTGTGTGCGTGCCAGGGTTGCATGGTGGTACACGTGTGTGGAGGGGAATTGGAGTTCGGGTTTTGCGCACAAGAGGGGCGGGGAAAAGACTGGGAAGGGTAGGGTAAAAGAAAAATTACTACAATCATTTATTTTCACTTTCGACTCCCAGTCTCCTTTCCCTCACTTTATGATTTTATTTTGTGATTATTTAATTATCGTCAAAATAAACGGCCTTCATCTACTCACAGTTGCAGTCTCATTTCTGTCCAAAAAGAACCTGAAACACTACAATATATTGATGGACGTTACATAAGAAAACGAGATGTCCTTTTTTCGGAATACCATGTTCCTTCCCAAAAATGTGTTTTAATATTAGCCTTTAATAAAGGAAAACGACTGCTTAAATTAATTTTCATGTATCTATTTCAGTGCAATGTAGTTTCTTCATGTAATAAGAAATACGTTTTTTAACATTTACATTTTTGTTTTTTTCATTAAAAAAAAAAAAAGATTTCTGGGGAGAGTAAAAAATACATGAACTTTGATTAATGTACTAAGGGTTACTCTCAAATGAATTCACGATCCAGTTTATGGTAAACTGTGCATGCATGCCTTAGAAACTCGGCTGTCAGCTGATTCCCCAAAACTGGGCTGAATTCGGAAATGCAAAGCGGCCCAGAATTTGGGATGTTATCTAAAAACCAAGGCTGCCCAGAATTTGGGACGTTATCTAAAAACCAAAGCAGCCCAGAATTTGGGACATTATCTGAAAAGTAAAGCGGCCCAGAATTTGAGACGTAAATGAAAACAGGGGCAGTCTATATGTAAAACTGTGATTACATTAGAGATAAACTAATGTATCCTGTAACAAAACTGCAATAGCGTATATGTTTTATATTAAAATATATCGCAAAAACGATTACAGATATATGCTACTTGAAAGAAAAAAGTACACCACCACAGAAAGCCAATTCTTACATTCGTGCATAACATGATAATTTATATAAAGTAATTCCTCATAGTTTGTAATATCAGTACAGTGTAATACCACATTATATTTTAATGGTAAGGTTGTGGAAAGCAGAACACTCTCTCTGTATCTGATCACAATGTTAAAAATGCCAGCACGCTTTTCCACTCGTGTGACGACGTATTCATGTGACAGACATGGACCAATCAAAACGCGAGACTGTTATGCGGTTCCATCCCAAAAACCGGGCCTGTGTCATACCTCGATTTTTGTTTCATCACTCCACAAAACATTGACCACAAAACATTCAAATGCTGTTTTGCAAACTTTAAGCGGTTGTCCTTGTGACGTTTTCCTAATAGTGGCTTTTTCCTTAGCCTGCAACCATTGACCTTCCCCATGCAATACTCAGCCTATGGTTGAAATGGAAACCCCAGTCCCAGTTGCAGCCAGTTCACTTTGAATATAGTTGGCAGTCAATCTCAGATTGTTATTAACCTTCCTCACAATTCTTCTACTTGTCCTTGGTGAAAGAACCTTCTTTCTTCCAGAACGAGGGAGCGTTGTGACAGTACCATGAGTCTTGTACTTCTTGATAATAGAAACAATAGTTGAAGGGATACTCAAATGCTTGTACATCTTCTTGTATCCTTCTCCAGCTTTATAACAATAAATAACTTTCTGCCTAAGGTCTTCAGATAGCTCTTTACTTTTTCCCATATTGACTAATTGGTAATGACAGCAGTCATCCTATGCCTAACCCTTTTATACTCTCTAAGAATGTTCACCTACAATCCATCATTTTCTAGACTTCTAGAATTAGGTTCTGCATTATCATATTTAAATTTCTAGCACCTTGTAGACAATATTATCATAGTATCAAAGGGTATGCATACTTTTGAATTAGCAATTTTGGAGTTTTGCCAAAAAGAATTGCTGAAATAAATAATTATCTATTTCTTCTTCCATTGGGGTATGTAAACTTTTGACTACAACTGTGTATCTATCTGTCTATCTATCTGTCTATCTGTCTATCTATCTATCCATCTATCCATCTATCTTATCTATCTACCTATCTAAATAATTCTACAGCACTCACTCACATGTAATTTTACATTACCTTCAATGGAAATTCCACTCAATTTAGTCAACATTTCGCTTAAATTTGTGCCATTTTACCACAGAATAATTTCTAAAACTAATTCACCCTTGTCTGTAGTTTTTGTCAACTTAATGGTTATGCACCGGATCCATTGCAACACATATGTTCCTCAAAAAAGATCTTAGTTCCCCTTTTGGGGGGAAAAAAACAGAGTGTCTGGATTAAGTCCAATATTTTTGGTCTGGCTCTGCTTTGATGCTTTCTGACTGCTGGAAGAGTGGGTGGTAATTTCAGTTGATGTGTATCACATTTATTTTGTCTGTTTTCAGTTAGGCTATTTTATTTAATGGCTTGCAGTTTTATAAACAAATCACAAATGTTCTAAAAGTCCCTTTACACTGTAAAAGAGCAACAGAGTAACAATTCAAGGCTCTGTGAATTGGTTTAAGGGATAATGTTTTTTTGTTTTTTTTCAGCACTAAGTCACAACGACATGATTCAACCCCAAGTGGGTGGGTTTTCAAAAGTCACTTGGATGTAGTGGCTTTGGTTGAGAATCCAGTTCTAATGGTCTCATCCCAGTTGCTAGGACAGGTGTGTGCATCACAACACCACCATCACAGGTGACACTCCTGCTGGCTGTCGGTCTGGAGAGGTCAAGGAGTGGTTGGGCATTAAGACTAGACTGACGCTGTCACTACCTTGGAGGGTGGTCTTGGCAGGGCAGGTTTTGAGGTACATGCAGTGCTGGGGAGGTGTGTTAAAGATGACACTGTGTATGTTTTCTTCAGCGCTGTCAGCACAGTTCACATTTCAAACAATAAGATTGTTCACTACAGGAATGTAACAGTAATTTTAATTGAAACAGATGAACGCTGTACAACTCGATTCATTTCTATGCAAAATGATTTTTAAAGGCTTTAAAAACCAGTAGTAAAACTCTTAAATAGTTTTGCTTATATTTTATATATTTTTCTAAAAGCAGTAAAAGCGCAGAACTTTTCCCAGTAAATCTGTGTAATAATTGTTGTTTGGCATCGCATTAAACCTCATTATGTTGCCTTTTACAGCCTTGTCCCAGTAAATCTGTGTAAAGATTGTTGTTTGCACATCGCATTAAACCTCATTATGTTGCCTTGTACAGCCACATGGCTGCATCAATGGTTTGGATGCCCTGTCGCCCCAGCTTGTGTGATAATAAGAGCCACCACAATGGTAGCAGCAGTCTGATTAGCCACGGACCCTCATTAAAAAGCAAAATCTATTGAAATCTTAATGATGTTCATGTAGACGACTGCTGCGTTGACCCCTTTTAACATTTCTGTTTGATGTTGTTAATGTATGTTTTCTTGCCACCTCATTACGATTCTCCTACACATTAATCACTGTGGTGGTAGTTAATCTTCTAAAGGTTTTGTTCCTAGAGATAATTTAATGCCATTCCCTACCTGGTATGAACGTTGGTTCCATTTGAACTGCTCCCCTTATCATTGTGCAGTTGACACTTCATTTCAAATGTATTTAAAAAAAATAATAAAATAATTCTGTGAATGTACTGTACAACACTAAAGAGCAGCCTTTCTGTGTTCAGATATATTTTGAACCAAAGGCAGTTTGTTTAGGAATAAAACAAAATGCTTTACTGTTAGTGTAAAAGTTCATTTGGGCGAGGTGCAGGAAGGACAGTTCCACTACTTGTTGACTTTTGTTTCTAACAAGTTTTTTTTTGTTTTTTTTTAAACTGTATTAAACTAGCTACTGCATGTTAAATGCAACCCCTCAGACTGAAGGATTTTTTTCATCCAACCGGTTACTGGTTATCCCCTGGGCAATGACTGTTTTCATTCTGGTTGCTGTTAGGCCTTTAAAGTTGTCCTTGGTTGCTATGCAATAGGATTTCCCACAGTTTGCAAAGAGATGACGTTTTAAGTGCTATTTACATCAGTGTCGTGAGTTCTCTGAAAGACAGCTCTGTGCCCTCGATTCTGCAGTGTCTCTTTCTTTGTATGTTTGTGTACTTCAGGCTTAATTCTTATAACCAGTAAGCAGTCAAGACTGTTGTCATAATACAGTATTTTGGAGCTTAATTGGCCAAACATGTTTTGTGAAATGTATTGTTATTTAATATTGTTGTTGTTGTTATAGATTTTTACAAAATATTTTCTCTGTTATGGCAGCACCTATATGAAGTTTCAGAAAAATGTTGAAATAATAATTTAAAAAAAAAAAAAAAAAAAAAGAAAAACAAAAACTATTGAGGTTTTAATGTGAGCTTAATAAGTAAAGAAATGAAAATCCAAGGCTAACAATATTGCACATTAGGGCTGTCAATTAAGCCTCAAAATAGTAATCAATTAGGCACACAAAATCGAATTGTTCGAATAAATATCATACATTTCGCTCCATTCCTCTCTCCCCAACGTGATTATTTTAATATCAGTGCAGTTAAGTAAAAGCTTGTGCACAACAATTGAACGCGAGGGAAAAAAAAAAAAACAAACATTCGCAACAAGCCTAAAGCAAGTTTAACATACTAGAGGGGCGTTACTAAAATATTTATTTCAAACAGATTACAGTACTTTGGAATGTAATCTGTATAAACTAGACACGAGTTTATGAAAAACATCTTTTTTTTTATTCAGAGACAGCTGCTGCATCACGTATTGTATCTTGTTAAAACTGTACCACCTAACCTTCACTATCTGTGAAACACACAATGCGGAAATCCCTGCCTAAAACATCATCATAATAATAATAATACAAATAAATTGATTTACTTACCACAACATGCAGACTCGCTATAGGTCAAGCTGATCGTTACTCCAGAATTGTGTTTAACATCACTGATCATTTATTTATTTATTTATTTATTCATTTATTCAGCGTTATTGACCAGTGCCAGCTTGTTATGAATTATTGCTTAAGTAGCTCACACCTGGCTCCAGTGGGGAGCAGAGGGGAACTGTCTTGCCCATACACACAAGCACACACCTGGGTTCATCCTGAGGTGGTTCGCTGACGATTCGGGTCAGTCTGGGTACGACTCAGGTACGTGGGATTGGTCCCCGGGTAGGCGCGCCAGTGTGAAAGGGGCTCTACGCACATGTAGTTTAGAGAGAAGCCTCAGGGTCAGCAGAGCTGCAATGTGAAAAATGGAGGCATGATAGTAAAACATTTTTGTGTCTTAGTGTTATCCACTTTAAAGAAGTGAAGAAGAAAGCAATGTTGATTAAATAACAGCATTTCTTATATCTTGTGATGACTGGCAAATTTTGCAGTCAGAATTCTCATCACTCGTTGTTAATGGTGGGTTGTGCTTTACTCTGTCTGCTTTACCAGTGTAAATCTGAAATATAAGGAAACTTAATGTTATAAGTTAAGTTTAAAAGCTACTGTAAGAAGCTACCCCTCCCATACTTCACAGTACATCTTACCAAGCGAGCAGATTCCAGTTTTACCAGTTTTGCCAAAAGCTGAAGAGAATGGCTGAAAAGATATTACCAAGTTTACCTTGCAGGCTGTTTTTATACTGTATACCGCTTCCAGAAATTACACAACTGGAAGAGATTGTTATCACAGGAGCAAGTTCATACTGTATACTGTATAATGAGGGCAGCAGTGTGGAGTAGTGGTTAGGGCTGTGGACTCTTGACCGGAGGGTCGTGGGTTCAATCCCCAGTGGGGGGCACTGTTGTTGTACCCTTGAGCAAGGTACTTTACCTAGATTGCTCCAGTAAAAACCCAACTGTATAAATGGGTAATTGTATGTAAAAATAATGTGATATCTGTATAATGTGAAATAATGTGGTATCTTGTAACAATTGTAAGTCGCCCTGGATAAGGGCGTCTGCTAAGAAATAAATAATAATAATAATAATAATGTGGGTACGATATGCTTTTTCTGTAGCTCAATTGGTCAAATAAATGTATTAGGCGTAAAAGTCACTTTAACCTACCTGCAGGCTGCTGACAAGCGGTTTCGTTGTGCCCTGTTTATTGAGAAGTTCATGTGGATGTATCCTCAGGCTAGCTGGAGTGAGTTAAATGGGGATACAGGTACTTTTTGAGAAAAGATGTCACTATGCATATTTACCAAACCTATTTTGACATTTGTAGACCTTGGCCTACAGGCTATGGTTTTGTTTCTTTCCTTCCCTTGGATTTGTAAGACTATTTTGCTTGTTCTGTGTTAGGCTATTACACAGCTTGATAAATCTCAAACTTGGCTGGGAAACACAGGGGAATTTTTTAGGGGTTTTCTGTGACAGCCTTGGCTCTTTGCCAAAACTTTAATTACAGCCTACATTTTCTACTTTATTACTTTTCAATGCAGGGTAATACATTTAGAAATTTGATTCGCTTTGCAAAACAGAGTAAGCACACATTAATTAGCATGTTGGCATTTATTCGTAGCATATTGGGGTTTGAAATTGAATTCTGTTTGTTTGTCTGAGTTAAAGAGCTAGTCTCATAATTAAACGTTTGTTGTGTTCTACATGCTTCTTTTTTAATTAAGAGCAACTTCATTAGAAGGAAATGCTGCCACCTTGACAGTGGAGAACGACAATGGGGTTTGCTATTTACTATGACTTACTTTGTTTTCTTTGCATCACGTAATAAACGTGCAGATTATTTATTAAGTGATCTAGATATTTAACAAGTTTTGTTTAATTGATAGATACATAAAGGTTTCTTGAAACACATACATAGGCTAATCAAATATACTACAGTCAGTGTCTGGGAGTGCAAATGCAACGGCAGTTCCATTGCTGTTTACAGGAAATGTGGGACAGCATACACAGCAGCAAACAGTGCAGTGCGGCAGGTCGCTGTGGTGCAGTGCGGCAGGTCGCTGTGGTGCAGTGCGGCAGGTTGCTCTGGTGCAGTGCGGCTGGTCGCTGCTGCCAGCACACTTTAAAGTGTTTAAAATTCCATTAGTGCCCTATTTTATAATACAATTAAGAATATGTACACTGTAACAATATGCATACAGTATACCTCAATGACTAAAAATGCACACAGGAAGTGCAATGCAACTATAAATATCTAGCAAATATTTATATCAAAGATTTATCCATGTTGGTGATTATGCTATCAGAAAAAGTAGAGATCATGTTTTTAAAGCCATTTCTGTTTTGATGATTTCTCACTTCCTGTACTATACAGTAGGGCCATATTCACAAAACTTGAAATACCGTTTTAATGGATTTTCGTTTAAGGCTTATTAGGGGGTCACAAGAAGTGGTACTAGTGGATTGTCTGTTGCCTTGACAACTGAAAAAAATTTAATGTATCTCAAAAAGGAACTGACATATACATAGATAAGGGCATTGCCTAGAAGGAGAAGAAAAGTTGAAGCTTGCTCTTTTCCTTTGTAGGTCATCATATTGTATACTGTAACAAATGGGCCTGATGCAGGGCACCTTCAGAAGTGGGCTGTAATTGATTGAACGGCTGGCAGCAATCATGAAAACAACTCTACAGTACTTCCGTTCCCTTATGCATTTCAGTTGTTATAACCTTTAAAATGTGTATTCATATTCTGTTCTCCCTGGAATGATTGTAGAGTATTTTTGTTATTAGGCTTAACAGTATTGTGACATGCCTTGTTGATCCTGCAGTCGAAGTTGAAAGAGTTCCCTCTATAGCCAGAAATCACATTAAACAGACCTTTGAGAGTAATTCATGCCACACTCCTCAAAGTGCAGTACTACTTTACAGCATGACTTGTCAGTTGCAAATACATGGTGATTTAAAGCCACAACTACATGTAAGAAAGGTTCTTTGTTCCAATCTGTGCTGGAGATTGACTGTGAAACTGCTCAGATATTTGTAATTGATAAAATGCATGTACTGTAACAATATGTTCATGGTTCTTGTGAGTTTCTGTTGCTGTCCATTTCTTTCCTCTGTTCCCTACTGTTCTCAGATTGTCCTGTTATTGTTTACTAACTGTTAATGAAACACAATTGACCGCCCAGCTATTTACAACAGACATATACAACTGTTTGTTTAATAAGGGGTCTTGACAAGGTTCACCATAGAGTGGCTTCAAGCTTTTTATTCTAGAGTAATGTGCAGTTTGCACTTTGCATACAGTAAGTCAAGTTATTTTAAATGTGCTGTACAGTATAGACTGCTTTTATATCTCACCCCTTTGGTTGTAGTGTTTCAAGCAGTTATTAACAAACTTGAATACATTTGCACTTTCTTCTCTTCACTGTGTTTGTCTCTCTCCCTGGCTTTCAGCAGATAGGAGTGTGGACTAGAGGCCCTATTAGGGGAGCCTGTTTTCTCATGAAAGATACAAAAATAAAATGGAAATTATGTGACTAACTATATTTGTCTCGAATCAGTGTTCACCTGTTCCACAAATGAAAAGTGCAGATGGGGAAGTTGCTTATAAAGTGTCCTGTTGTTTTTACTGCAGCCAGTTAGCATTTGTTTTAACTTTGATCTTTTAAAGTATGGAGTGTTATAAGGGTCAAAATTAAATCTTTCATTGTTAAATTAATTTGTCAGTTCTTAAATTAATTTCAAAATCAATTAATTAATTGCATAAGTCATTTACTGTTTGACAATTGATCTTTCAATTTCATTTGGCAATTGATCTTACAATTTCATTTGGCAAACAGACGTCTTTAAAGGTTGTCAATCACTTGAGGGGGCGGGTTTTGTCCCCATTAAGTGACCAATCAATCGTGCGAGGGCGGGTTCAATCAACTGTGCTGTAATTGTGAAGCAAGACTTGCTGTGGGGACGATTGGCCAATAGCGTGCATTGTGTCCAATCATTTTTGCATTCTGAATCGGTACTCGAGGAAACCAGGGGTGCGTTCAGTAGGCTAGGCAGACCGCTAACACACGTCAGTGTTGCCAGATTGGGCAGGTTCACGCCCAAGTGGGCTTGTATTTTTTGTATTGTGCGTAAAAAAATGGCTTTGGGCAGGTGCCTATTTTTTGGTCTAGTTTTGGGCATTTGTGCGGGTATTACATTTGGATATATTTTGAATAGTTTTAAAACCTATGATATTTAAGCAAAATACTAAGCTATATGGTAAACAACCCTTAGTGTTTATATCACTGTTGCTAAACATTGTAACAATAACATGCATCAATATCTGTCATATGATGTTGTGACAGGATGGCTGGGTGGTGACGTCAGGTCAGAAGCAGGAAGGAAACACACCAGTACTGCAGATCAAAGTAAATGACGCAGCGCGCCGTTTTATTTTTAAATAACAAAAATAAATCAAAGGTTTAAACAAAACAAAACACTTGCTCACAGAGCCAAAAATAAAACAGGTAAACAAAAACAAGTCACGAACACAAAGTATAAATAAACCATACAGGTCAGGCTGGGCTGTAGCCTTCACTGTTCCTGTATCTTTTTTTAGTTTCGTTTTTCTCTCCTTGCTCTCTCCACTCTCGCTCCTCATACACCCACCCGGAATTGAGAGTGCTGCAGGTTTATATGCTGGTGACCATCTCCCGATTTAGCAACAAATGAATCACTTAATTAATTCGGGAGATGGCCACCTTCTGCACGAGGTTTTTAATTATTCCTGGCAGAGGATGAGTACCCACTCTCGCCTCTGCCAGAACACATTTTAAAATACAAACAAATAACAAACACACTCGCCGTCATTTACACAACGATATACAAAAATCATATAGCAAAAAGACATGGCTTTCGCCGTCATTTTAATACAATAACGAAATCATAATACAAAACAAATACAAAATAACGGGCGGAGGGGGAAACACCCTTCTAAAAATAAACAAACCCTGTACAGGGCTGCTCGCCCTGTTACAGATGTACATTCCATTATCACTTTGGGCTACAAACGGAGCACTTTCTAAAAGGCACAGTCTGGTGACATGCGTTATTACAAATGATTGATTAAAGAAAAGGAATGATTGATTGATTCATATCAGTGTTATTCTGCAATTAAAATAAAAGGCTAAAATTGAGTGCCCTCCGCGTCACATTATAAGATACACAAACAGTACTATTGAATAACAGTTTGTACAGGAAGCATTAATTGGTACACTTTCAAATTCGAAGGAAGTTCCACAGACTCACCAGTGACATCAATCAATAATAAACAAACGTAGGCCTACCATTTTGCTTTACACATTACAAATACGTCTGTGTAGTGGTCTCGGAATTTCTAGAGAACGGGTCAGGGGTATTGTGGATAATGCCCAATCACTTTATATTTTATTACACCCATATTATTTAAATATTTGTAAAGATTACTTGTAGCTTCCTATTGACATGCTTACAAAACTAATCTATAATCTATTTGTTTAGTTTGTGCTTGAGAACTTCACTGCAAGGTTCAGAAACCACATTGAGAAAATTACAGAAACATTGAACAACTGCATGTCTGCATTAGTTACTGTCCTTTGTATTTGTCTGTCTTACTCTATCTCTGTCCCACTAGGCATGAATCTCTGTTTTACTGCATTTTTTTAGCCCTTTGTCCATCTTTTGTAGTAATTCAATAGCTGTAGCAGTAGCTGTCTTTGATAGTCTGTGTAATTCTGGAATCTCACAAAACAAAGCATATTAGTCAATGTCATCGACAAAAAAGTGGTAATTTGTTGGAAGTATACAGTAGTAAGTTCATGTCTTGATGTTATAATGAGATTCAGAAATAGGCTTCTAGGATACAATACAGCTCAGAAACATAATTGACAGTATCTTTAACTTAATACTACTCAATGTACAGTATGTTTTCAAAATATGATAAAGTATGTTCTAAAATCTTTGATGTTGTGTTATGGGTATCATATTTTTCATGCTTCTATTTCAAAACGGTTAAATACAGTACACACCTATTGTGAGGGCACACCTGGATCCCAACAATGCAAGCATTCCAAAGGCAGGAATGTATGGTTTTGATAATTGCTCACATGTGCTTCATATTTTACCATCAAAGTGGGGTTTGTTTAATATGATGCCAAGGCCTATAGTGGGTCAGCTGAAGCAACTAAGTCATCAAACAAAAGCCAGGCTCCCAGGTAAAGGTCTTACTGCAGCACAGCTTTTGCCAAATGCAGAAACATGATGAATTCTGTTACAGTACCTGTTTGTGAATAAATATGCTTAGGATCTGCCAATTTGCTTTTAGCATTTTTAAAGTAGTCGTGATGAGTTCTCAATCCCTGAAGAGAAATGAATGAAAAGCAAAGTAAGAATGGAAAAGAAATACAGTTTCCATGACTGGAATTCAAGGTCGAAATATTTGGCATTTGATACAAAAAGCTATTTAGGGACACTTTCCAGAAATGTGATTGTGTGATGTATACTGTGTCTGCAGAAATGTCATAAACTGTTTGTAGCTTTCAGACTGTTGGATGTGTAATTTAATATTAGCAGTATCAGAGAGTTATAACATTAAAGGGTGAACCCTTGATTGTTGATTGTCATTAGGGGGGTGTAACAGGGCGAGCAGCCCTGTACATTGTTTTGTTTATTTTTAGAACGGAGTCCCCTCCGCCCATGTGCAGTGTATTTTGTATTTGTTTTGTTTTATGATTTGTTTTATTATATTTAAATGTATGACGGATTATTTGGATTATTTTTTAATTAAAACGGCGCAAGCCTTTTTGAACTGCAGTACCTGGTGTCAGTTGTCCTTCCTGCTTCTGCCGTGACGTCACCGCTCGTCATTCCTGTCACGGGGGGGAAAAAAGACTAATACTGGAAGCTCTGTGTTTACAGGCCATAAGACAGGAAACACAGTGACATTCCAGTGGAGATCATGGAGATCCACAGTCTGCTAATAAATAAGTAATAACACCGTGTAACACTTAGCTGCCACTTCAGCCAGCTCTTCTTCCTTCTTTCTTTTAATTCGCTGCTGGTTTGGCATTGCTCACTGTCGGAAAAACCACACAACTGCATTGACCCTGCCAGACAACAACTCTGTGGCTGAAATCCCTGGAACTTCAGCACGGTCATACTTGGCTAATACCGCCCCTCCCTCTGTTAGCCCTTTATTAACCAATGATACGTTGTTCTCGTGGCTTAGTGCTGGGAGGTGTATAGTAAAAAGAATGGCAACAATAATACATCATAGTAATGAGTCATTTTCTCACATGACGAAATTAGACGAGACAGAATTGAATTGTGACAGAACGGGCCAGCTGACGTTGAGCACGTTTGTGAATGGGTTGTAGATCAGATTTGCTGGTGACGGACACCAGCGGCAATGACGGCAGGCATGGAGGCAACTTCTGCCGCAAGTTTTTTAAATTTGGAGAGGCATTGTGGCAAAACGGGTTGGGCAGCATGGCAATATATATATATATATATATATATATGTATATATATATATATATATATATATATATATATATATATATATAATGTATATATATATATATATATATGTATATATATATATATATATATATATATATATTATAATGTATCTGCAGAGTTAAAACATAGTTAACAGCAATGATAAATCACCCATATCTACTTTGCTCTGATGCTCATAGAGACGAGGTTGGTCGCACACTCAAAAATCTCTTCTTCTTTTAGACTTGACTGCTAATAATTGTTAGGTCTGAAGATCTGACTTTTAAACTGCTGTGCTTTAGTAATGATTTCTAGACATAACAGATTGATTTATAGACATAACAGATTGAAATACATTTTGTTTATCTGCCTGACCACCAGACTAGTAGTTTTGATGGCTGATTCTAAGACACTGTGTCTAGAGCTATAGTCCTTGGCAAAAACTGGTTTTAACATCCACTCGGAGAACCAGAACTTCAAATCCTTTGTGATTAGACTCTAGTTATTTCAAGCCTCAATAAATTGATTTTAAATTTACTGAGCCCGTTTTCTATGGCATCATGTAATTTGTCTGTAAATTCAATTCTGTGGTTTACCATTATGTGGTGGACACTAAACCATCTGCTGCAAAATGAAAGCAGACTTGTTGGAGTCTATTGCAGGCCTTCCGTAATATGCACGTCTTGTCTACTGAAATCTTATCTTTCCTCTGCCCATCTGCTGTGTTCTGCAAGTAAGAAAATGAAATGTAATTGCAGCTCATGTACTGGATGATCTTACTACAGATAATACACCACATATCTTTTAGGGTTTAGTAAACTGCATTTGATTGCCTGGAGCAACAGGGAATCTGGGTGTTGGGGTGGGGTGTGTTCTTTATACAGTATAGAGTCGTTTTTAGAGGTGCATATTTAAAAAAAAAAAAAATGTTTTCAATGTTTAAAGTTAAAGCATACAAATCAAATGCCCTGCTATGACTTGGATTCCAGAATAATAGACAGTTGAATCCAGTGGCCATTCGTCTTTCAATGTCTCTGAATTGTTGTACTACCAGATAGCCTTGCCCAGTGTGTATTGTGAAGTTGTCTGTGTTTTTTTTACCTCCCTTGATCCCCACCCTCAAAGTTTTCTATTTCCAGCCTTTTCACCTCTGTGCATGTGCTCTTTATTCCTTCCTTGTGATTCCATCTAATTTGTAGCAAGTTTCCAGATTAAAGTAGTTTGCAGCAGAAGTGGCACATGCTCTTAGAGTCAAGTGAAGTCAAAGGCATCACACTGTGATTAATAGCTATTTTACTGTAGCAGATGTTTTAAGATTAAAAATGTGGTGGAGGGGGCTCCCAAGTGGCGCATCCGGTAAAGGAGCTCTGCGTGGAGTTCAGGATGCGCTCTATAGTCTGGACGTCGCCGGTTCGAGTCCAGGCTATTCCTCAGCCGACCGTGGATGGGAGCTCCCAGGGGGTGGCGCACAATTGGCCGAGCGTCGCCCGGGGGGAGGGAGGGTTAGGTCGGCCAGGGTGTCCCCGGCTCACCGCGCACGAGTGACCCCTGTAGACTGGCCAGGCGCCTGCGGGCTTGCCTGTAAGCTGCCCAAAGCTGCGTTGTCCACCGACGCTGTAGCTCTGAGGTGGCTGCATGGTGAGTCCGCAGTGTGAAAAAAAGCGGTCGGCTGACGGCACACGCTTCGGAGGACAGTGTTCGTCTTCGCCACTCCTGAGTCAGCGCAGGGTTGGTAGTGGTGAGCTGAGCCTAAAAATAATTGGCCATTCCAAATTGGGAGAAAATAATAAAAAAATAATTGGCAACGACTAAATTTCAAAACAATGTGGTGGAGTGCAATTAAGATACTTTTTTTTTTTTTAAATTTAGTAGTCGCCAGTTAGTTTTTTGTTGTGTTCTCCACAATTTAGTAGTGTCCAATTATTCTTTTTAGCTTAGCTCCCAGGCCTTGAATGTTTCTGAATCTTCCACTACAAGGCTTGGAAATCTGAAAGGATGCTCTGAACTTTAAAATATACCTGAAGAAGAGGAGCAAAAATAAACCTTGCCAGAGAGAAGAGGGGCAGGCAGGGGCAGGCAGGACTGTGCTGGAGTTGTGTCGGTGCCAGTTCAAATTCAAGACTGGGGCAATGGCAACATTCCTCAGCACTAATGAGATAAACCATCATTATGAAAGGTGTTTTAATTCTGACTCCTTTCAACACTAGTATAATTAGAGTGGTATTATTGTGCATTTAGACAATCAAGCCATTGTTAGTTTTCTGCCACGCTCCATGAGCTTTCCCTATAGTAATCTATGCAATATGTGTATCTGATACAACAAACGATGAGAAATTGAGATCAGCTTTATTAGTTTTCCTACAGCCTTGGATACTGTTTTGATATTTATGTTCCCAGTGAAATAATGCTATCTCAAATACTCTGTGCCGTAAATAGTATTGCGTGTCGTAGGAAGGGGTTAGATGATTAGGTAAAAAATAAAGATTTATCTTATGTATGTCCTCTTCCTACACAGAGAGCTTGTTTCTTTCAGCATGACGTAAAGCTTCCAGCAGTAAGGGGGGAAATGTCATGGGTGTCTACGGTATGCTGTATATCTGTGGTCAGAATTTTAAGACCGCAGATAGAATATGCTCTTCCCTTTTTTCCCCCTCTTTTTTCCTTCTTAAATGGTTTCTGTCAGAGTTATCACTGCCTAAGTGGGCCTATGTTCTGTTTTGTTTAGTTACTGTAGCTGAACAGGTGTCGACTCGTGCTGCTGTAGCATACTGTAGTTGTAAGAACACCTCCCACCGCCTGTATTTTCTTCATGGGTTGAAGCTTCATCTTTAATAGTTTTTTTTTAAGTTACTAAAGGGGTACTATATCAAGGGCCTCTATAACTGTGTTACAGTAAATAGCAGCTGTTTTAAAATACAGCATGATAACCTTTGTCGTGGGTCAGCCTTTAAGCAGTATGTGAAAGTCTACTCAGCAGCTTGAAACCTACTGGAAAGCCCCACGTTCAGCCTCATAACCTCAATTACATGTGGAATGTTGCGAATCTTACAGATTGTTTTCCCATAACAAGATAGGGAGACTTTGTTTGCTCTGTTTTAAATATTAGAACATTTTTCAAGATGCTTCAGCTGCTGAAGTTACCAGTGCCATAGAATCCAGATAAAAAAAAAAAAAAAAAGCCTCATGGAATGACTGCAAATGTAGCCGAAAAAAGCGGAAAGAAAATGGATGTGCTTGGTGAAGTATCCATCTTTTATTTTATGTCTTTGCTTACACAGGGGGAGAGAGAATTTGCAAGACTCGCAAAATGTTCAAGGCTGTTTTGAAAAAGAACCGGGAAGGTGGAAAGACTAACATAAAAGAGCTGGGTACGTACTTTGCTGTCAACTTTCATGAAACACAGACAAGAATAAAAAATGAACTACAACACACAGTTTCCGATTGTCAGCATACAGTGTGAAGGCACTAGGGCAGTGGAAATGTACTTGTACACTGCAATTTAAAATAAAAAAAGCTGCATAAAGGCAGATAGTCCAGCTATGAATTAAAATGACCAGACCTGTTTGCTCTCTAAGTGTGCAGAGTTGCTTCCTGTTGTTTCCTGAAATCGCAGCAATAAGCAAGTCATTTGCAGCTGGCGAATAAATCATTGTAATTTACTGAAAGTTCAGTGCCAGAATGTAAACAGCTGCACAGCACAGTAGCGATCTGAGCCATGGCAATGTCACCAAGGTAATTAATATAAATACATCATAGCTGCATTATTGGTACAGTGCGTAGTATCAGAGCTGACCCTAATTGAACCCTACGGTCCCTCATCAGCTATAACGGTGTTCTCATGAGGACAGAGGGAATTATAATGCCCCTCATTGTACTGTATATAAATTCCTGTGTTGCTAAAATGCATACACTGTAGGTGTTCTGTTGGCAGCTGATTCTGTTAATTGTTTCACAGCCTCTTTGTAATTGTGAGGAAAGTCCAAGGCTGAGTCTCAACATCTCAAATCTGCCTCCTTCAGTTGGTTTGGATTGTCCACAGATTTACACCCGCTATGAAAAGAAGCCTAATTAATAGTCTGCAGGGGTTTTGTATTCTTGATAACCTTGTTTACTGTACCTTGCTCCTTTTTTCTTTAGTCTATATCAAACATGTGTTTATTATAATAATTTTACTGTAATCTATTTCATGTTTTTGATTGAACTCCCCTTTAAAACAGCACAACCTCTCATTCCTCATGCAGTATTTACTGAAGTTTTTTTATGCTACTCAGCTATGCACAGCAGGAAATTCCAGCTCAAGGTTGAGATGATTTGAGTGGGCTGTATATGGTCGCTGGCGCTCCTATCTGCCCCAGGATGAGAAAATGGAGGCTAAGGATCGTGCTCTAGTACTGTTTAAGAAGTTCGATTTTTTTTTTTTTTTTTCTTTCTTCTTGTCTCCAGAACCAACCACTAAACATTACAGTAAATAACTGTAGTAGTGTTTTTGGATTGGAGCATTGCATTTTTCATATAACCGATATTGGCCTAAAAATTATTGCTAAACTTTTTAGTGGATTTTCCTATGTATTGAGTGCACATAAAGAGCAGTTTAACTAGGAGAACTATTTTAAAAGGCTTGTTACTAGACCAGCTTTAACCCTCGGACCCGGAGGTTCAGAATTTGGACGCAATAACTTTGCCTATACCTTGGGAAATGTACTCCAGAATTTGAGGAAACTTTATCTATGTATGTATGTGCGTGCGTATGTATGTATGTATGTATGTATGTATTTTCTAGAACACCCCGATAAAGGTTTTGTTTTTGTGAAATTGTTATATTTAGCTACCCAGAGCACGCAGTGACACAAGCAGCTTCTCATGATGTAAAGGTCCAACTTACCTGCCATATTCAATTACATTTCCCACTGACTTCATATCTTTAAAAGTTGAATTATTCCTGTCCTTTTTTTTTACCTTCTCCAAATTGTCTTGTCTTTATATTTGTCTGTGTATACAGCACTTGGAGACAGCCTCCTCAATAGGACCACCAGAACACTCCATGGAGAATTTGTCTGTTTACTTAGTTAAAATATGTGAAGCGGTAAACAGCTCTGTGGGATTAAATACATTAGTGAATGAATCATCTGACACCAGACCACAAGATTAGCTAAGAAGAAAATGTAGGGGTATATATATATAAATTGCTCTTTATAATTAGGTAGGGCAAATGAGTTTACAGAACAGTAATCACTGTTTAGCCACGCTTTTTTTAGGATTTGTATATTTCTTTTTAAAATTATTATTCTATGAAGAACACTCAATTGTATGATATGTAGATATACTAAATATAAACTTCTTTTGTCTTACTTCAAATATCCTCATTCGTCACACGAAGACACTGCTAAAGACTTTGTCAAAACATTAGTCAAAGGATTTTTCTGTTTTATTTTTAAGGGGTTAAAAATCCCGAGGGTTTTCCGTTTCCTTATTTCAGATTTATTTTTACCTGAGGTGTGTGGAAACTGAACCTAAAACCTAACCACAGCAACCATAACGAAACAACATATAGAATAATCCAAAGATCAAAACGCTGAGAGACAAACTGTTAGTAATGACATAACTACATCATATAGCTAAACATCTGTTATTCATAATATTTGTGGGCTCGCATTTTAGAAATAGAAATACAAAAACAAAGTCATGGAAACTGCATCACTCTGCCAAATACCACGTCATTAGGCTTGTTCTGTGCCGAGATAGTTAGCTACGAACAAACCAACAACTAATTTAGCCCTGCAGTGCAGAACAAACCATCCATTTCTTTTAAAAATAGGCTTCTAGTTAAGGGTCTAGAATTGCTGAAGTGAAGCACTGGTTTTGAGTTGGCTGATAGTGGTCAAACAGTACATTGTGAACGGTACACCTAATAAAGAAGGTTAGATTTCTGATCTTCTCAGCTGACGTTGATGGCTTACAGGCCAAACCACAAGGTTTTGTAGACTCCAGAGAGGATACAGTCTTTTTTAAAATATTTTTTTATAAGGCTGAGGTACAGAACGTCATTAATTACTGTTACTTTCATGTGATGTCTGTTTTTATTAATGACAGATGATGTTTTTTCTGTATCCCATGTTCTATAACCTGCATGCATGCACATGTAGAAAAAAAAGATGACACCAGTTTAACCTAATATAGCAAGGTACAGTTTCTATTAAATCTGTGTGATTTATAGCCCAGTCAGTTAGGAATGCTGACACCCTTTTTATTGTCAGCCCCCAGGGTTAGTTTGTTTGAAACAAAGCTTTCAGGATTTGTTGATGATGGCAATACAACCAGTTGCAACCATGGTGAAAGTTCCTTTTTTTTCCTATGGTAATTTGTAGGTTTCGGTGGGCTTTGAGATAAATCCAGTTGTTTGCTACAGATTGTAAACACAAGTTTGTAATTAGAATGAAAGAAAGCAGCTGTCGACAGTCTAGTACTCTGCTGTCTGTCGGAAGCAGTTGTTAGTCACAGCCGTCTGTACTGAGCTGCTGTTGGTCACACAGGCATGGGATGCTTTCTACTGGGAATGCCCTGTATGCTTGGTTACTTCTTCCTGTCGTGCATAAGTTGGCAGACAGCAGATTTGCTTGGACTGCGAGTGATACAAGCCAAGCCAAAAGGGTAGCTGGGTATGTAGTGTGATTACTGTCAACTCACAGGGCCTTAAAGATTCTTTCAGCCTCAAAATGTACCTTGCCCCCCCTCCCACAGATCGGCATTTTAATACTAGCAATTAGTCATTCTTTTTTTTTTATCACTTCTTTTATAGATTAAAAAAAAAAAAAAATGCTGGCCTGTTTTTTTTTTTTGTTTTGTTTTGTTTTTTGCTTATTTTTGGGTTCTTTGATAGCTAATGGTCTGGAATACTGAATTGTAGTCTAATCGATTAAATCACATCAAACCAGTGAGTAACTGGAATGCACATCAAGGAAGTTGAAATCTCATTGAACACCGTTAGCAGCAATTCAGAATACAGCGCATGACAAACAACCTTACCTTCAAAGTACCAAAACAGTATGGGGGTGGTTTCTAGATTAAACTACTAGCAAATTAGTATCAATACAGTAATACTTAGTACATAACCTAAATAGAAAGCGAAGTAGAAAGTATTGTAAATACTGAGAAGCAGTTAAAGTCTTTGACACACTGTGAGAAGGGCTGTCTTAATTAATTACTTTGTTTGTTTCTGACCCTGCAAATAAATAATCTTCAAAGATTCATCAAACCATCTTTGGTGCTTCAGGAAATTGGAAATCATTAGTAACAGCTGTGACATTTGGTTTCTGAAGGTAAGGAGCGATTTTAATGCATATTGTTTCAGCTGTGGGGTAGCTGGTACCATCTGGCCCACCAGGAACTCTCTGTACTGCTGGACAGATGAGTTGATTTGTAACCGGAAGGTCAGATTGCAAAGGAAATGAATTATTTTGGAAGCTCATTGGAAGCATTGTGGTGTTTCTTGAGGTCTGGCGACTGTGTGTTCTCGGGAAAGGAAATTCAATTGATTTTGAAGTTTATTAAGAGAAAATCTGCAATATTAATTTCCCTCTGTTGTTTTGGCTGTAAAACTGTGTAGTAAAATGGTCCAGATCTGTGTTTGTGAGCAGTGGTTTGCCACCATCTTTTCTTTCTTTTTTTTTTTTTTTTTTTAGTAGTAAACCTATATAAAATATTTCAGTTTTACTCAGACTTTTGACCCAAGCCATCTTTGGGAATCAATGAGTAATACATTCTAGTTACTTTGTAATCAGTTGGATCAATCACTGTTTTACACACCATGTTGCAGATCAACAGTCTAACGTCGAGCAAATAGGAAGAAAACCATGGCAGCAGCTGTGAGGTGAGTGGATGCTAAAGCACAGTAACAGATGTAGATTGCTTGCAGCCTGACTTCCAGTTACTATCTTCAGGGACCTTCCTGTGCATTCCTTGACCACAGGTGCTGCAGTATGAACAGAAAGGCACGGCTTGCAGCTTTCCTGTCGAGCAGTTGTAGACGATGTTCTGGTGCTGAGGATTGCTGCACAAAATATAATCCATTCCAGACACACATTTATTTTAAAATGATAATTCAGCTGTAAATTGAACGCTGCAGTTTAAATGGAGAAATGTGAGCTACAACTGAAAATAGCAGTACTCTCTGGAAGGTGGATTTGCAAAGGAAGTTTATACTCCTGGGGCGTATAAACGCACAGCGTTGAGTCGTAGAAAGTCTAGACAGCAGTGTGATTGATATGTGCATGCGTTTAGTGGTTAAGGAAGACAGTGGGAATTGAGATGGGTATTTCTGCAGAATATCTACAACAGTAGGTGACATTTTATATAATTTTGTATTGTGTTGTTTTGCGAGATTAGTATTACAGATATTTTCTTACTTGTACTGTGTGACCTACTTGTACAGCAGCTCTGTTCCTGTCCTGTGTGACTGAATAAGTTACTGAATAATTTCATATATCAATAACACACACAACACCACTCCTGATAATCCAAATGGTTTAAATGGATTTGTCTCAATTGAAAGTTGTATATGCTACATTAAAGATGTTAAGAGTTTGTCTGTGACAGCTCAGCAGTTATGTTTGTGTACAACTGGAGAATAGAACTGAAATCTAGGGAATTGAGAGGCAGGCCACTATACTTGAATTTAAGGCGCAGGCCATTTTTGAGAACAAATAAATTCAAAGGAATACAGTAATGATGACATGAGAGAATGCTCTTCTGACACACATATCTGTAAAAATGTCACTTTCCATGCTAGCTGTTCAACGTTGTCATAACATAAAATATCAGCTGTATCCTGCCTGCCCCTTGTCAATGAGAGTGACGTTCAAGTAATCTGGCTCAAATAATGTTTAGTTCAAATGATGAGTTTGTCATACAGAGCAAACTGGTCATATTAATTTTACTCTTTACAAAAACCCTGGTGGTGACCAAAATGAAAAACAAAAAAGTCATTCATAAAGTACTGTACATTGCCCCAGAAGTAGGAATATTGCAGCAATAATGATCCCTGGAGCCAGCATTACACTTCAGCCATTAACACCAGACAGAAGGATATCTACATCATCATATGGAAGGAAACGTAAATGGATGGAGACACATATGGATCACATTAGTTTACTGTAAAGCTACGTCTTAGTTGGTGCTTATCTTGGCGAGAGCCGAGTTCAAATCAGCATGAAGTTTTAACATCTACTCTCGTGTAATGGAAATCATGTCACATGAGAAAGTCTTGAGGCAGGTGAAGTACACATCCCCACACATGTCAGAGCTTTCTTGGTGGTTTTAGCTGGATCCTGCTTAACTGCTTGTTTTACTTGTCCCTAAAGGATAATAACTGTCTGGGTGAAGAGGTGGCTATTTTAAAACCTGTCATACACAGACTGACTGCTGGGGAGCTAATACTGTATTTGTTTTTCACCAGCTTTCATTGAAGTTAGCTTGTGTTATTGCTGTGTTTTTTGTTTCTTAACCCTGGTGCATTTCACCAATCACTTTGTGACCCTGGGGGTGTTTATACAGGTTAGAAAGAAATCCTGCAGCATTAGGTGGGAAAAGTGGGTACACATACAGTATGGTTGGTGATAACGGATACAAGACAAATGTAATATTGAGCTACAGTACCACTGTTATATTCAATATTTAATGTCCAATATAATGTACTCCTTATATGGAAAATAACTAGGTCTACAATAATTGAGTAAGAATGTTATTGCAGTGATGTTGCTGCACAAAGTGACTCAGTATGACTGTTTCCCTGCTGAGTTGTTTAGGATTTCAGATCTTTACCACTGTTCCAGGGCTGGCTGTGCTCAAACAGTGAACGGTAATGAAATTTGTCCTTTGTTAATGTGACTGTAGATGAATACTGCTCCAAAAGCTTGGAGCCTTTTAAAGGCTGACCTGAACTAATGACCCAGGTCTTTGTATGGAGGCTCAAAAGGAAAGGGGGTAATTTCATCTGTAAGGAGCTTTGGATCTCCTCGAGGTCCACCCTTTCTTCATAATAAAAGCTTCTAAATTAATTATGTATTACCATTTTAGAGCAATACTGATACAGTACAAGCTCACAGAGCAGTTTACACTGGGGTTGGGGAATAACAAATTCCACCGGATAAGGAAGCAGTACCAGTGGACTTTGTCAGCTGTTCACAATCTACACTGTGCAAACATGCTGCTTTGAGATGTACATTCAGTATAATAGTATATACTGTATAGGATGCTTCAAAAATTGGGTAGCAAAGTTCAGTAAGCTGAAGTATCAGAGGTAGCCATGCATGAGGTGAGGGGTCAGCCCTGTACCAGTAACCAGTGTTTTACTTCCCATGATTCCTTGGTTCTACTAGCCTTCATTAACTAACTAATCAAGCTTGTCTATAAGCACTTCAATTTGAAACACATTCATTAACCTACAGTCAAATTGCAGCCGCATGCATTTACAGAAGTGTTTTTTTTTCTGCAGTGCAGTGAAGCCTGTGTATGTCAGACACAATCGCTAAAGCCTGTACGTCTGTACCAGTCTGCTGTTCTTTGTCGCCAACACACACACTCATCCATTTTGACCTTTCTTGGATGAGAACGTGGAGTTGCCTAATGCTCTATGCAAATTGCATTCAGAACTTGTTTTTAACCTTTGATCACGCTTAACACAACCAGCTCTCAGTGCTTAACAAATTGATTCGGACAGTAGAATTTTAACAGTACATCAAGACTAAGTGAGGTTTACGTTTGAACATTGTTGTTAGGTTTGTTAAAATTCCTACTTCTTGTAATGTTGAACTGCTGTGGTAACCAGAGAAACTGATTGTCACAGTGATGAAACAGTGAGCATTTCATCAGCTGTGAGATATGACCCTTTCTTTATGTTTGAAATGTTTAACCCCCCTAACTTCCAACTCTTTTTGGCATAGTTGTGTGTGCCAAAAAAATCCAATTAAAATGCAAAACCTCCCCACACCAAGTTTATACTAAATAATGATGGTACTGCATAAATAAGTTACTCTGGTTTTAGAGGGAGCAGCTTCCAGTATCGGATATGTAAAAAGATGTTAAATCTCAGAGGGCGGGGACTAAGGGAGACCTCTTTACTACAGCACTTATATGTTTTATTTGTAAGTATGGTTTACATGGTCTACTTTCAACACGTTTACAGATAGCAGCCTCGACTGTGTTGCCAAGGGATGAGTGGTAGCAGACAATGCTGCCCCTTGACTTGATGGCATGACATGCATTCTGCTTTCAGGACACATGATGTCAAAAAACGTGGAGAGCATGGAATCGGTAGGGATAGTGAAACACAATACACCAAATATAAATATTAGTGAGTCTCCTCTGAGCATACTTTCATCTTGAAATATGTTGTAGTTTGAATTTTTAAACAATGGTTAAACTGTTGTGGCATAACATTATTAGCACTATTGTGGCATGATTTAATGTTAGAAATAGAAGTATTTTTAGGTTGGCTTTTAAAATGTCTTCTGAAGATGTGCTTGTAAATCTGTCTTGCTAAAATACCAGTGCTTTCCAGTGTTTATCGGCTATCCACCGATTTCATTTTTTTTTGTATCGGGTGTGTTTTATCTGGTTTTATCGGTTAAAACCGAAAATCAGAAGCCCTACATATAATGTACACAGCTAATTACAACCTTATTCATGGAACTGTTTCCAGTAACATCTGCACTCTAAAATGTAAGTGCAGCTGAGTGAAGGGGCTCCATGAAAGACTTGTTTTGTACATCAATACAAGATGTACATATCACTGTATTACAGCTACTGCATGTAGGGGAAGAAACTTGCATGGTGATAGTGACTTTAGTTTTTAAAATTTCTTGCTGGCTAAAATCAATGTATGGGAAATACATTGTCTGGTCCAGATAATGTTTTTACCATTCGACTGAGTCTGGAATGTCCTCCCTGAGGTAGTGAAAAGCATGAAAACTTACTGTCGCTATTCTTCTGCAGTGTAAGGTGAGCCTTTGGTTCTGCTCTTAAATTGAATATATCACCGTTTAGAGTAGGTTTCATGAAGCAGTTGCAGATCTAGTATTCTTTGTTTTAGTAATGCTGGCTTGTTCCCTAATGAAGTTGTGCTTGTAGGCACTGATTGTGTTGATGCCAGGAGTTGGCTATCAATGATACATAATGTAACACACATGTTGTTGTCAGAGATGTGGGAATCAATCATCAGAGTGGAGGGATCTGTTATCATCATATGCCACCATTTTCCTAAATCCTAATTAGTAAGTTCATTGTATATCTTCTGTTATTTCTTCTATTATCAAATGAAGACTAAAACATTAGCGTGGAAACACAAAGTAAAATGTAATTGGACCTGTGATTATCGGAACAGTCTTGAATCACAAACAAGTAATCGATATGTTTTTATTATCTGCAGACAACAGTCTCGGACAAAATGAAAGCCTTTAAAAAAAAAAAAAAAAAAAAGCAATCACTGCAGTGGAGAGAAATGAAATATCCTTCCATTTTTGTTTTTATTGAATTGTAATAATTATCTGACCTTGTTTAGGATCAGTTTTGACATGGAGATTGGCCACCCAGGAATAGCATGGCCTGTGAGGCAGTGTGACGGTTGCTGTGGCAACAATCAGCAAGACAAAACTAGTCCTGGAAGATGATGAAGGTGCTTGTAATTTGCTAAAGTTACTGTATCGATCCTAGTTTTCTCCTGTCTACAGCGTGCTCAAGTTCAGCAAGGATGATCCAGATACTGTAATGTTGTTAATCTTTCCCTGTTATTGCTGGAGTCTGGTTCCAGATTCTTACAACGGCACTTTCCCTTTCTGTCTTGTGAATTAATCCTGAAGTCCATTGTGAGGCTGTCACACCAGTCTTGGAAGTACGCAGGAAGACTTTATTGTCAATTATTCTAGCGGGAACATTTCCCACTGACGGAATGTCCAAGGGTCTGAAGTCTTTGTAAATTGACAAAACAGCTTTTGCATTAATTACAGCCACCAAAGCCTTTCATTGAAAGCCTGGGCTTGTTCATATTTGCTGGCAGGAAATTACTGTTAATGAGGATTTACACACATACACACTCTTCAGAACAGATGACGACAACTTTGCATTAACATGTGTAAAATACTTAGCTTAGACGCTGTTTTACATCAGTATGAGGTAAATCTGTGTTTCCTGGGTTTTTTGATGGCTGCCACGATGATATCTGATTTGCATTACAGTTAGCTTGCTTGACAGAGGATAGCTACTAGGTAAAAGACTGCACTTTGAGTAACGTCACCAGATAAGACACTGTGAACAATTTACAGTTGATCAATCTTTCCATAAACCTCATTATCTATTATGTAGTTTATAGTCTTTGGAATTTCACCATGAGTCATAACGTTTTGAACTTTAACTGTTTTTTGGTTTGTCACAAATGCTTCTATTCTGTCACGGTTATGGGCTTATTGTCTGAGAGTAAATAAATTATGGGGGGAAAAGTGCAAGCTGACTTCCTCTGACAGGTTTGATAACTGTTCTCCAGAAAAGGACATGTTTTAGGATGTCACATTGGTGTTACCTTGGGAACCAGAAGTGTAAACAGTGTTGGCTGCAGTGGCAGTTACTTTACTTTATTTTCTTTTCTTGTTAGTTTCAACCATGCACAGACATGATTCTGACAGATTATCTTGGTAATCGCTGACAGAAGGCTGCTGCTAGCATTAAAAGTACACTTGTCTTTTATATCGCCTTGTAAATACAATAGGCAGTTTCACAACCAGAAATGATCTGACAGGAAAAAGACATCTGTTTAATATAAATCGAAATCTTATATATGGTTATGTAAGATGTATGTAGTTATTTTTGTTCTAAGCAAAGCAATTGTTAAATAGGCAATTGTAGAGGCGCAGCACTAAGGTAGCAATAGAGTAATATATGATGAAGCGAAGTACAGCAGCTCTGTTTCGTAGACAGAAAAAAAAAGTACAATATGTGCAGGAGAAGCACACAAACAGATACTTAAAAATCCTGTTTTTTAAATGTATTTATTTTTTAATCAAAATTCAGCCATGATATCACATTGACATAGTTTGGATTTTATTTAGTTTCACAAATTCGGTTAACGTTACAAACTAGACTCACGAGGTGGACAGAGCCTGGTGAGCAAGCCGGTGTTTGAACTGACAAATTTTGATTAGGAGCTGCATCATGAGGAGGTACTCTAACTTGTGTCATGGTGCAGTGAAGAAGCTAGTTTCAGAATCTAGAAACTCATGTCTGGGTATATACTCTACAGTACTCGGTATACACTGGTGCCAGAAAGGGGTCACTTTACCATGGTAAGCTTTAAGGGGTCACTCAACCTGGAGCTTTGCCACATCTCATCCCAGCTCTGATCAGGTTTTTAGTAATGTATGTGCAAGGGGCTGGACAGAATCGGACATGTAATACTCGCATTCTATACTGTTAGACTACTCTCTCCCAGCGTAAATCCGGATGTTCTTTCAAGTAGCTGTTTGTCCTGTTTTTTCTGCTAAATCTGTGCCGAGTTTGACAGAATAATGCTGACTTAAATGGAACTATAGCTGGTACACATTTAACTTCATTGTCTGAACACCATGAGCTGGGATATTGTTTGCAGTGCAGGGTTATTAAACCCTATGTTTCTGGGATTCAAGGTTAGAGACTGCTCTTTGTTAGGCAGTGTTATTTCTTCAGATTAAACCACTTCTTTTGGAGAACCGGCCACTATTTTGACCTTAAAGTAAATGCTCTTGCTCTGATCTATATTTCTACAGAAATGGACACAAAATATTATGCTTAGGTGAGACTCAAATCTACTTAGTCAGTGTCCTTTTAAATGTAAACTAAAAGACTAGTGTTTATGAAATGCAAGTTGCCAATGATTTGGGGGGGGGGGGGAGGTCAGTAAAAAGGCACTTTAGAATATGCATGAATAGGGCAGTTCAATGATTCTGTTGTGGTGCACTAGCTGTGTCATTCAAGCATTCAGTTTCAGGCATTTGGGTATCTAGATCAGCGACATGACTTTTCAGAGCATTGGGAGACACTGGTTGAAATAACAAAAAAAGTGGGTATTTAAACTTCTAAACCCTTGAGACCAGAAGGAAAATGTCTGGAACTTGTGGAGGTGTCGTACTGAGTCTTTTCCTGTTTTGTAGCATTCTTTTTCCCTAAAAGAAACTGTAAAACAGAGGACGGCTTTGTTTCTTGCAAATAAAAAAAACGTGCTGTTTTTCATTATTGTAAGCAGCCAAATCTCGTTTCCTCCTGGCTTGCAACGAGTACTTAATAACAGTTTAGTGCAGTCCAGCCTTGTGGCTCTTCTCACTGATTTGCTGCATGGCAGAATAATAGGTTTATTGGAAAGACTGGCTCCACAGATGATGAAGGAATAGATTACAGCATAAGAAGCCATGTACACCACTTAAATGCTAAAATAAAATTCAAATGAATGTGAACCCATCTGCTTCTGGTTTTCATTTTCTTTAAGTTGGCTGATTTTTATTTCCATGGAGTACAGGCAAATCGGAAAGATAATTAGTACTAGTTGTTGGGGTTTTTTTTTTTTTTGCAGTAAGAAAAAAGAAAAAAAGATCCCAGCCAGCAGGATGTTTATTTGATCATTTTCTGTGATTTCCATTGTAACCGATGGGCCACATAAGATCCTATTCTGATGTACTATAGTACACCAATAGGGTCCTTAAATGGGAGATGAAAAAGACAGTAGGTGATGCAGCAGGTTAATGCACTAGCTTTTCTCATACGTCTTTCATTCTCAGGAGGCATGGGTTCAAATCAGACTCTAAATGAAATTACTTGACTTGCCTCCAGTTTACATTAGTCCACATTACAAAACCTCCACAGAATTTGAGTCAGTTAGGGATTTATTGGCAGGTGTGCTGTCAGGAGGGGAAGCTGTAATGAAAGTTTAGCTTTAAGTTTTAGTTGCTCTGTTTGGAATAGCGAAAGAGTCTGTTTTAAACTTGGTTGCTTTTGACAGTCTCATAGTTTTTGGAAGTTTTACTGACCCTGTACGTGTAATCACCCTTATAAAAGCTTACCATAGTAAATATATAATAAAGTATAATAAAGCATAGTGCAGCATAGGTACAGTAAGCATTGTAAATCCCATAGAGGTATAGTAAAGCTTATTAAACATGGTAAACTATAGTAAATGCATAGTATAACCATAGGGAAAGCATCGGAAAAGTGCAAAAATACTGTGCTAAGCTTTTAGAAGGGCGTATTTTATGATGTTGTCTACAGCATAGTGCTCTGGATTCCTCCACTTTGCTGAGGTAGTGAATTCCTTATGTTTGGGGTAGATACAGTAATGACTTTTTGATTAATTCTAAACAGTTCACACTCATTGTGCAGCCAAGTTCTTACACCACCGCTCGGCATGTTTACATTGAAAAATTATGGAGAAATATCCAGATGTATTAATGGGCAAGTTGGAATAAGTCTAAATGGCTTTTTATAACATGAACAAGACTGTATTGCAACTATTCAGTTTGATTCATATGCCCAGCTACACTATGCCTCTCGCACTGAAGGAGTCTGAATTCAGTAGAAAAGAACATTCTGATCAGTCTTTGGAAAATTGTGATTGTTTTTACTCCACACCAGCTGTTGCTACAGTAATTGGCAAACTAACAGGTGGCCTTGTCAGAATTGAATGGGGTGTAAATTGATTAAACCATTTTTTAATATTTTATAAAGCAGCATGGAATTACTGTAATTTACCTGGTGGCAAACATGCCTTTATGACAGGTGTAAAAAAAGAAGCTCAAACTGTGATAGAAATAATGTTTTGTTTTTTTAATCCCTCAATATGAATGGGATTTTCAGTGAGAAGATATTCACAATCTGCTGTAGCTGCTCAGGTTATGCGTTTTATAAAGGACAGCAGTCTGGATTAAACAATAAATACTGTAAGGATAATTGGATCCCTGAGCCCTACTGTATGACTGGGATTGTACCACCAATGTTTCTAAAAGTCTGACTGTGCCGTTGACTGGCAGCAGGTGTATTGTGGTCATTTGTGTTGGAAGTCAGTCATTAACTTTTTTTTATTATTTGTATATTTTTTAGATGGACGTAAAATGGAGCAACAAAGAGACAATCCATTACAACCCTCTGACTTTGGACAACCAAGGCAAAGACTAGGTGAGCAGCACAGTGTATTTATTCATGTTACTGTACCAATGCTCAGGAATGGTGCAATAAGCTTTAAATGTGTTTTATATTTAAAACATGAGTTTGCTGGTACCGTGATTAATCTGCCTGCATGCTGCAATAATGCATGTTGTTTCTGTGTCCGTGTTAGTCTGCCGTCATTGTAAATTACACCAAAGCACATGTAATAAACAGTGTAATGTTGTGCTTGGTTTAAAAAAAAAAAAAGGAATAAAAAACAAACCTGAAATTGAATAAAATAAATGGTGAAAGGCCCTGGCAGTTCCGGGTAATGTATTTTGTGAATTATAGCAATGGTTTATTCACCTGCACTGCTTTCTTCCTACACAACAATTGCGTGATGCCTAAGAGAATGTCTTGATTCAGCTGCTGTCTAAAATGACTTATGAGATACATTTCTGTGGCCATAAGCTGCCTTTCCTGATAGAGTGCATATACGTTTCAGTGTGTTGTGCAAGATGAGATTCTCCTGGCGCTGAACACATTGAGAGAAATCTAATTCAGTCATCCTCCTTTTAGTTTTTCTTTGGTTCGCTTATTTAATTGAAGGCATTTCATAAAGAAATGTGATGAAACAGTCAGATATTAATCATACTATGGTCCTCACAAAATAGCAGTGGGATGATGTCACCTTCTTGCAATCAGTCTGCATTAAGACATGTGTCTAGTACATTTGAATTTGGAATGTTTTTGAGCATCTCAATCCTTTTTAGATTTGAGATATTTTGTTTTGAAATCGTCACAGTTAATGTGTTATTACAGGTGAAGTGCTTAAAATACCTTCCAAAAAAGAAACAAAAAAGGTACTAAGAGAAATGCTCAGCATGCTGGCTTTTAAACCCAACTCAAGCAGGCTTCCAAATGTTATAATTTCAACAATTAGATACAAATCTACATAATACTAGATTGACCTTTTCCCAGTACATACCATCATTTAGAATTATAATTGCTAACCTGTAATCTCGCTATCTGTTTAACTACATATTGTTGATTTCCACAGAGCTATTAGATGGTTAAGCAAAAACACACTTCACTTAATATATTATCAGTTTACAAAGTGACATAATCTAGAAAAGATCATATTAACCAGCAGAACCAGTAGTACAACCTGTAGTTCATGTCAAAACTGGATCAATCCGCTATTGATAGTTAATGTAATACAATACAAGATGCATGCATTGACATTGCCAGAAATGACCTGCACAGAAATGATACTCTTGTATTATTTTCAGCTGGAGAATTCTACCCATACAGCGCTCAGAGAAGAGGGACAGCTCCCGGGGCTGGGTACCCCCCTGATTTCTGCACCGGTCCACTGCCTGTCCCAGAGGAAGTGTACAGATTGAGCCTGTCCAAGGGGGTGTCCATGTCGCTCCCTTCCTCGCCCCTGTTACCTCGCCAGTCCTACATGATGCACTCGCGGTCCAGTAAGAGATCTCCAGGTAATCATCACCTCTAGCATTGTGTCTAAACTAAGAAACACGGTTACAGGACTCTCCTGAGCTGAGTAACTGAAGAGCAGTTGTTCCAGTCACATGATCTTGCACTGGAGGAGCACATCTCAAAAATGCCAGTGTGGGCTCTGTATATGTGAGACAAGGGAGTAGAATGTGATACAGAAGAACCTGCTTTAGTGACCACAATGATGATGTGTTTAGGTCTGTCACTTTAAAGCACCTGTGTATACACAGACCATCTGCCTACTACTAGAAAAGCTTTTTTTTTTAAATGTTTGGTAAGTTTGTTGTCAAAAATTTGGAAGCAGCCACTTTATGGCTTGGAACTTGGTTTCAAGAGACAAGGTTTCAGGCCACTGCATGGGACACCAGGAGAGACTTGGGGTTTGATGTAGCAAAGTTGCCCCAGACAAGGTCTCCCAGTCTCCTGGAACCAGGTTTCAAGCTGCCGTTCCTGAAAAAGTGGCTTAACATTTTGTATTTGAAGAGCCTGTCTACGAGAAACCAAAAGGTTTGCGTCTACTCACACCGGATGTTTATTTTGTTGTTGACTGTTGATGTTGACTCCTGGTATGACACAGCCAGTTGCTAAAAGCGTGTGTATAAATAGCACCCTGGCTAAATTAATTGGCTTTTTAATGCGGTGAACATCACTGACAACAAAAAACCTAACAGCTGTGCAAACTTTAAGGCAATGAGTTGTATTTCGACTTCTTTTTACCTGAAGCACTGCTTTCTTAAAACATAGCAAAGGGGATAGAATCATTAAAACAGTTACTGTAATTGATTTCAGAGGAGACAACCACTAGTGATAAAAATCAAAGAGACTGCAACTCTGGCTTGATATTTGATTAACAAAAAAAAAAAACATGGTTATGTGTTTGTACACACACCTGCATACATACATTTACACAAATGATGACTAAGCCATGCACACAAACAGGAGGTAAGTCTGTCTCATGCTGAGTAACAAAACAGAATACATGTTTGATGCTGGGAAAATATTTGTGAAGAGAGAAAAAGTAATCAAAGGATCTGTGGAGATTTTGTTCAGAGAAAACCAGAGGTCTTCTGATTAGCATAGGTCAGATAAAATGAGATGCAAAAAAGGTGAAACTTTGTTTAGTTTTTTAATGTGATAAGTGGTTAGTGACCCTGCGTGTTCTTGTATTGTTAGGATATTACGTTTGATGGCATTACTCAAAGAGCATCAGTTGTAATTGAATAATTCTACACTGGCCTTTGTCACAACTCTGAACAATCGTGTGTTCTGTACTGTGTTTTTCAAATAACAAGTGCAGTACAATATCCTGTTTTATTCACGGCCTGCACATGATCATAGTCTCACATTTGTTCTACTGTTTGTTGTGTAACATTAGCCAAGCTAATGTAATGGTCCTGTAAATCTAAAATGAATGGGTTTATTAAATAAAACAGACATATAGAACCAAACATGTTCAGCTTACTTTTTCAACCTAATTTACTGGGACATTCATGGCATTTTGTTTTAGCACAGACCAACTCTTTTACATTTCTTTGTTTTCATTTCTGTACATTTAATTGAGAATCTTGCAAAATAAATGTACAGTCCCCATTCTGCCAAGATTGTGATATCCCTGTACATTTCCTTGGTTTAGATTTTTTCATTGTGCTGTAAAAGAAGTCTTTGTCAGACTTTCAACATGCTGACACTGCTGACAACTACACAAAGCTAAACACAACATTTATTTATTTTCTTCCTTAATTATTTAACATTGCTGTTGGGAGTCTTATAACTGTATTAATGCGAATCAGTATCTCTGTTACAGCTGTCAACACTGGTGCAATGTATTGGAGTTGAAACTTCTACTGTATTGTGTTCTCTTACTCAGATGTTTAAATGGGTAATTGTATGTAAAAATAATGTGATGTCTGTATAATGTATAATGTGATATCTTGTAACAATTGTAAGTCGCCCTGGATAAGGGCGTCTGCTAAGAAATAAATAATAATAATAATAATAATAATAATAATAATGTGGTAGTTGGAAGCTTTAGATAAGAAGCCTTGCTCTACATTTCAACTTATAAGGAGTATAATGACATTTTAGGGAAAAAAATGGTAGTCACCTCCATAATGTTTCATAACTGGTTGTGCGCAACAAAGAATTTCCTTATAATGAGCACACGCTATACAATAGATTGCCATGGTTCAGTAAATAAAACAACAAAACATAGTCAGAGGATTTCTAGAGTGTTTTTTAAGTTTTTTTTTTTTCTTCAGATTTTCAACCAAATTCTGTAATGTTTCCTGAAAATATGGAAATTCTTTGTTATGAGTAAAAAAAATAAAACTTAATCTCCTAAAAACCCACTTTTTTATTGAATACTTGTCAGGTACAGTAACCCGGTCTGAGTGGGAAACAACACCAAATCTACTGAAGTGTTTAACTATTCTGTGTGATTAACAGTAGCAGCTTGCATTCTAGTGGTGGGAATTGCACAGTACAGTATTGTAGGCCTATTTACTCTAAAATGGATGTCAAAATGAACAGGACAGTAGGGCTGCAGATCATGCTGGTAAAGTTCTCTGTGGGCCTTTGGGATAATAATAAATTGGAATTTCAATAAGTATTTGCAGTTGATGTTGGACAGACCATTGTGGTTCTTGTCTTTCCTGTCCTGTTCCAGGGTTTGGAATAGCTGCAGGATCCATGGCCAGTAGTTTTCACTTTCCACTGTACACTTTGCTTATCATTAGCCAGCCATAAACATGGTGACTGGGGTCTGTATTATTTATTTCTACTATCACTTGAGGTTACCTACTTCTTCCATTGTGAAGATAAATCTACCCATGCAGCATGTTCTTGAGACCTGTCAACTCAATACATGTCCCAAACAGGGGATTTAAATTCATAACCTCTTGGATGTGGTGAGCCAACAAACAAGCTTGTTAGATTTTATTTACATGTGTTTTCCGTAATGATGGCTTATTAGATACTTTTTAACAGGTTTAGATTGACACTGAAGTATTGAAATCTGTATTGGTCTTATGATCAGCTTGGTTGTTTCCAGCGATTTGTGACAAAGCAGCGAGCAAATACAAAGTGGCAGTTTATTTTCGAGTTACATTTTAACTAATGAATGCAGTCACAGATTGTGCAGAGAATCCTGAACTTTTGATGCCTCATTGCTCCTGATATCACTTTTTAGTTGTGTATTGTAAATTGCCCAAAGCACCCTCATTGGCATTTACAATAGCTTGCTTCTGTTCGCCCTTTATTATTGTTTTTTCCTGCCTTCAGAGCTTCTCGTGGGAACCATTGAAAACTGAGACAGCACAGTCTGGAGGATTTGGTCTGTACAGTATGACATTATTTCAGCCCTGTTGGGGCTATTGCTGTTCACACTACAGGTCAGCTAACTGATCTTGAAATGATCCAATATCAATCTTTTGGAGGTCAGTTTCTTTCAGAAACGTTAAATTAATGTAGGTATGCTTTTCTCCTTAATAAGGGGGGAGGGGGTGGGGGGGCAGTTTATGATACTAGCCTTTTTTTCATTTGATAAATACATTTTTAAATAAATGACTGTGTATGGCATGGATTGTGCATGTACAAATAAGCCAAACTAAAAACGTTTTAAACAAATTTCATCATGGCTCACAGAACTTACTAATCTGTTTTTGAGAATAACACTTACAAACCTTAACCATAGAATACATAGGTGCACTAAAAAGAAAATATATTGTCTAATTTATATTTCTTTCTTTATTTTTCTTTTAAATATTTACAAGAATATGAAAAACTTTAGGTTTTTGCATCTATGAGCAGTGAACACAGTGCTGGAGTGCTAATTCCACAGAACAGACCTTTACTGAAAACTATTTTAATTACAGGTACTCCTCTGCAGTATGTGCATTACAATGATAAATTGTATGCCCAGCAAGTATCGAAAGGTTGATTTTCCACATTCATTATTTGGCTAAAGCTGCAGTTTCATAGACTCAAGATGGCAATGTTGTTGACTTATAACACCGGAGGAATTCAAGTTAAATTAACTGGAGGATGAGACAGCAAATCTATAATTTCACAAAGTTCCACAACTCTTAGCTGCACATTACAAAGAGTTCTTATGTTGCGTGTTGACATACTTAGCTGTCATATTGAAGTATTTAATATTACAGTGTAGCTCTTATCACAAGTTGGTAAATCATACAGTAGTTCTCCAATTCACGATTCAGTTCACACAGAGTTCAAAAGAAGATGTATTAGTGCATGAACATCTCATTCTCAAATGATCAGGAAGGATGGATCAGTTGGGGTACACAGGGGGCCTGTTTCTGCTTTTCTGTGATACATTTACCTCATTATCTTCTCTGGGGTCCCAGTGAATATCAACTTAAACACTGTAAAACCCAGGAAAGATGCCAGGCAAAGCAACTTCAGCAGAAAACTGTGCGGTTTACTTGCAGTGGTATTTTAACTTATTGATCCTGCTAGACTCTAGGTCGAGATGGATAGGATGTTGCCTATTTTCCACTACTTTTCAGAAAAACATCTTGTTTTTATGGCTTTTTATTTGGTTCCTAATATAGTATTGTATGTACCCCTAATTGTGTGAACCTTATTTAGTAATTTGGAAAGATAAGTAGGCGAGAACATTGCTTTAAATTATCCACAGAATTTAAAGACGTAGTAATCAACATTGCTGGGCATACAGTAAGCATGGAACGGAGAACCATTCTACAGTAATATTTAACAAATAAAAGACCTGGCAGGTCAAATGTGTTGCTTCAAAACCTTTCTGCAGTGATTTTTCTGTAGTCTTACATTTTAAAAGTCTTGCTTTTCCTGTATGAAGTAGGCACCTCTCTCGGCTGTGGGCACTGCATTGCAGAGACAATGAAATAGCTAGCAAGACAGGACATATGTGGTTTATTTCCATAAGACTACACATTGAGGGCACGTAATGACCATTACTAATGGGGAGATTGGTCACCGTCAGTGGAACGGGGGACCAAGGCACATTTCAGAGGGACCACAGCAGACATGGCTTTGCTTTGTTTTGTCAACAGAGAGTTGTTTGTTCAAGCAACTTTCACAAGGCTCCATTTCTATGCATTTCCATTAAAGATCATGCAGATTGTCTTTGAAACTGAAATCTGTCATTGGGAATCAATATACCACAAGGAGTAAGTCGAGCAACTTTGAAATCACCCTACAGTACATGTCACTTTTTTAAAAGTTCTCTCTACAAAAGAACATTATGTTTGCATCCAATATCTTAAGTAAGCCGGAATAGAAGAAATAGGTCCATGAATTATTTACTAAATATTGAATACATGTTTATTTGTGTATGCTTCTGAGGTGTCTGCTAAACAGTTCACTGGTATCTGTTTTCACTTCAAAGTGGTTGGCATTTCAGTCAGGCAGAGGCAAAGGCACTTGATATTTTTTTCCAGATGTATTTGAAGGTTCAGTGGTTGAACCTGATTTGAAAATATCGTGTTTACATTTTAATGAATTGTATAGTAATGCTGAAATGTGTGTTTTTCTGCAGAGGGTACAAGCTCCAAATATTATCCACTTTAAAGTATACGCAGCAGCTTGCAAACATTTGTTTTACTTTTGATTTAGGCAGATTGAATTTCTTCAAAGTTCAGTTTTCCCAGGATGTCTGGTAACCCTAATATCAGTTATGCAGCCTACAATGTTTAGCTAGCAGAATATACAATAGAAAATAATCTTAACACAGAAATACTGGAGAATTGTCAAAAGGTAATGCTGTTCCAAACAGAGTTAAAACTAAAGTGATTAAGAATGTCAAAACCAGAAGGAAATTGGCTAAAAGTGTAACGTGGATTACTCTAGGGTTTAGAGATGTAGCCATGAAATTGATATGAACGTGAATCAGAGAGTTTAATTAGCAATGTGATTAATTAGAATGAATCCTTTTGTCTGCCTTTTCTTTGTACAGAAATTGCATACATGAGTGGAATTTAATAGTCTTTCTCGTCTGGTGTTATTGGTCGCTCCTAATCCGTATGTAAAAATCCGTATATAGAGATAGCACCTCTTTTGTTCACATGTATAATTTGTAGACTGCCTGACTATTACAATCTGGGGTGTTTACACATGAAAGCCCCCTTTTTTCTCTGGTAAAGAATAGAAATTAATATAGACAAATAGAGAAAAAAAGAACAGCGCTTGGAACCATTCATAATGATTAAATGCAAACATCATAAAAAGGTAATGAGTGGTAAATCAATAAATAAATCAATAAATAAGCCCAAATGGCACCTGTCCTTGAAATTTGAACCCCCACCACCAACCCAAAGTATAGAAGCTTTTCACCGTACTGTACCTTTAAGAGTTACTACAAACTGACATATTTAATAATTTACAGCAAACACATATTAAAATGAGGTAACCGCTGGGACAAAAGGCATTTGAATTATATGTATGTCTTTTGTGTAGCGAAAACGGCGTCTTGAGGAAAGCTTGCAGAGACTTGGTGTTTGCCAGCTGCATCATATAATGTTTCACCATAATCAGGTAACAATTCCTTCTTTAGTTTTTTGTCAGTGGCTCAACCGCTCCCTTGCCCAGCACACCTGGGATTTGAAGTGATGGGAGAGAGAAGCAACAGCAGAAGGAGGGGTTGGCGGGGTCTAAACCAGACCCAAGAATGTGGATTAATATACATGACTTGCTCTGCATTGTGATGTAAGCACTGCAGGTAGCACCGGTAATGCTCCGTTACATTGACTGCCTGTGGGACCCGAAGTCAGATTTTCCTTTTCTGTTTTCCAATATTGCCTGAAAACCTGAGTTCCCAAAGGGTTAATTAGACATCAGAACAACATTCTGTTCCTAAGTAATCGGTTTTGTTTCCATATCTGCTGTGTGGGCTGGATAACCCATTCCACAAGGAGTTTCGTTCCAACTTAACCTTTCATGTTACAAGCTGAATTATAAACTCATGTTCCAAGAATAGAAAGCAGGGCTTTGTTTTACATAGAGGATGGTGCATATAAAAAGGAAAGAATTATTAGAAGAGCCTGAAGACTTTTTGGTTGAGGAATGCTTGGGCATGCCACCAACTGCCTTCCTGGTGTTCTTTGATGTGTTTAAAGAAAAGAAAAAAATGCATTCTTTTGCTCACATGCCCCATCCTGTAAAGGTTACATATACTGTACAGCATAAGCATTCAGTAGGTTCTTTCTAACATACTTAGACTCTACTGTACATCTTGACCTTTGCATTGTTACATTTTTTTTGCATACCTTATACAGTACTACAGGTCTGCTGACTGTTAAGACTGCAAGTGTATCATTGCATTACAGATCTTCTCTCATGTGCCTGCTCATCACAGACTGTTGACCGCCTCTGTATTTCACCAGCTCTGTGTGTCACTAAGTCCAGACAGGGTCAAAGGCTTTTGTAATTGCATTTTGACTATAAAATGTGTGTTATGCAACCACCAATGGGTGAACTGGGTGTACAGTATGTGTGTACTTTTATGCAGAAGCAAAAAATATATTTTGCAGCACATGTAACACATCGCTTTTTATAGTATCATATCCCATTTTATAGTATCATATCCCATTATGCTCTCCAGCGACCCCTGCTGGGAGGTGTTTTGTAATTCTCTTTGCCCGTAGCTACAGTGTTTTCCTGCTCTGGATTCTGAGAATCCACTCTGCTGGACAGGGCTCATGATCCACCTGGCCTGCACATTCTGCCTTCTGGAACACCCCTGTGTCGTGACTCGCTAGTTCAGATCCCAGGATAGAGGAATCACTTTCAAATGTCTGATACAGAGAGTCAATTCACAAGGGTATAACTGTACCCAGCCACCATGCTTTCCCCTGGAGGCGAGGACCAGGTTGTTCAGTTTAGATAACAAGTCCACCTCTCTTAACGACCATGTAATTTAGCACAATTGGCACCTTTGCATGCAGTGTTGATAAGAAAGGACAAGGGTTTGATTGGCACCATGCAGTGAACTGCTCGTTGCCCCTGCTGGGCTCTCAAAGGCAGGCCTGAGGCAAGGACCAGTCCTCCAGTCTGTTCCATGAGCACTGAAATTCATCATGAAAATTTAACAATGTCTTTCCAGACTCTGCTATCCATCTTGGGGAAAATGACAACCTGGTGTCTAGAACAGTCAATGAAGCACTTTTAAATGAAGTTACATTAACTTGTAATAGTATCTGTAAATTTGCATTACGAGCAGGTGAATGAAGACACCATTGCCATTTGTATTGGCTCCCAGCTTCTCTTTGAAGAGATTAGTGCTGGGTAATATTTTTGGAAAAGCTCCCAGGTATCTGACTCAATGATTATTGTTCATAAGCATTATTCATTGTGATCTTCTCAGTAAACAAGTTACTTTTGCCTGAGGATGAAAAAGCAGTAGGGCACATATCTTTAAAGCCTCTTGACCAGTGTGTGGAAAGTTGGGTTGCGTGTTAATGAGTTTTATGATTGTAATGCATGCTGACTTCTCAGATGAGTGTATTATGATAGGTAGCTCGCAGTCTGTGTCTTCTAGTGTATTTACACTTACAACTTGGACCTGAGCTGACTTAATAGCTAAAAAGAAACATCTGCAGCTTTGAATTGTGTACATTCTCCCCCAGAACTCACGTTTATTTACCATATACTAACAGTGCATCACAGTATTATCGGTGATACAATTTAAAAAATAAAGCCAGGGACAGCTGCAATTACACTACAAAAAAAAACAAGACCTAAGCCGCCTCAAAGCTTAAAAGTGGCTAGTGTAAACAGAGTATGTGTTGACTTGTTGAGTCTTCAGTGTATGAGTGGCATAATTGGAATTTTCTTAAATGGCCTATGCCTTGTGTATCAAAATAAAAAAATATATATTTTCCAATTATATTGCAGTTTATTTTACATGCAATGACTTTTTTGAAACCTAGATGCTACAGCAGGTGTAACGACACATCTCTGTATGTATTTGGGATACAATACAAACAGAAGAGCAGTAATAATATATCTTTCTCCAGATTAGAACCAGTGAGTTGAGTTTTACATTTCAGATAAAATGGCCTATAGAGGGCAGTAGAGATCAAGTTTTTGCTCAATGTTCAGAATGTCATACAGTATGTACTAATTTGTGGAGGCTAAGTGGCTAAATCAAGGGAATAGTGGATACTGTGATCTCTAATTTCTGTATACACCAAATCACGTTAAACCCACACTCCAGTGTGTTTTTTTTTCCAAACAGTACACTACTTTATTTCCATTCAAAATGTGGATACATTAACTACTATGGTACATGTAGCTACACTACAGTTACCATTTACTAACATGTAGGGTATTACATGGATATTACTATGGAATTCCATACATTAACAATATGTATATAAAAAAATCAAAAATCTTTAATCCCAGTATAAAAACAAAGGAGCAGCGAATAGATAAACAAACTTGAGGCCCATTTTCATAACATATTTTAGTTTTTATAATTATTAAAATCTGTTACTTTTTTATATACAAGAAGATTAATGGATATTTTACTTGGAAACTGTTTTATAATAAACCATTATTATACAAGTACTGTCGGGTACTTTGGGTTTCGAAACACTGTAGGAATGCAATGTACTGTCCCGTCTTAGTCTTAGTTGAATGTCCCTATTACAATAGCCTGTTACAAGAGAAAACAGCATACTGTAGTAGACCTTTCTTTTAAAGCAGACCGCAGGACTGTGACCTGAGGATGAATGAGAAGGAGTAGCACACAGCAGCTCTGTGCACAGATACAGTTGCTAAGGAAAAATATCTGCATTCAAAGTACGTGTCACGAGTTGGATAAAATACCCCCATATAGATGGTTGTTAAGCTGCAGCAGCATTGAGCAGTGTGTTAATGCCACAGGCTGTCTGTTTATAATCACTGTCCACCAAGTAGAGATCTAGGGAAAACTAAAGTGATTCGACGCCAAAGCAAACTATCCAGTGGAGCAAGAGCTGCTAAAGATATGAGCTAGCTGTTTGCATACATTGGAATAAGTCTGCAAAAAGTTCTCAAGAAACAAATTACTCTGGTTTCCTTCCACAGTTTACATTCCAAAAGCGTTCCTCTGTGGGCTATGCAGACCTGCTGAAAAATCAATTCCCAGCTTGGGAACAGGGTTTCATGCTTCTGAACCAGCGCAGTCTCCGCAAGGAGATTCAAATTCCTGATCTTAAATCCCATCTGGAAAAACTTAATACACAAATAATTTTTTCTCACTGCAGGTCCGATCAGGAAGCCAAAGTATGTAGAAAGCCCCAGAGTTCCCGGGGATGCAGTTGTTACGGCACTAAGAAAAGTGTCGGAGATGAAGCAGCCTCCCCAGAATGGTAAGAACAGTATTTATTTTATTTTGTAAATTGTTTTCCTTTTATTGTTGTTATTGTTAAGAGTAGCTTTGCAGGTACAGTTGATAAACAGACTGCAACGGTATGGCTTTGACAGCAGAGTAATCCTGAAAAGGTTTTGCTTAAAAGCCCTCTGAATGATGCGTCTCATCTTTTGGAATTTGTTGGCAGCGGTGAGCTGAGGGGCTGCTTCATTGTGTTCATGAGACCTGCTTAAGAGCCACTCTTGGTGTGAATCAAAAATATATTGTGAGGCATTGCCTGTTATTTTTGTATTTGTGCAGAGACTGTGCTGTAGCTGGCATCTCATTTACAAGACAATAGGAAGAAGAATGGTAATAAATGTAATCTTTAATTTGCTGTGCCAGATGGAAACAGCAGAAACACTCCTTGGATTTAGTTGCTTGAATTGAAAATCACTTATTTGTGAATTGGACATATCTAACACAATCCATTATAATAAAGTATATTGTTAGCTTTGGTTATTGATTCTTAAAAATATATTGAGTTGATTTCATGTACTGTATTTGTTATTTTAAAATAGCAAAATACAAACCTGTTTGTTTCATGTATTGTCCATTGTATTGCTATACTGTGATTTGTTTACTGGCTCTTTGTCTTTCCAGCTGGGTGGGAAAGTTAATGTTTTGACTTGACACTTTTGAGACTGGCTTGACACAAAGATCCTGTCCAAACAGTTGTGTTCCTCTAAACACTGACAGTATTACAATATAACTCTAAAGCCCAACATGCACACCGATATACATGTTAGATAAGCATGTTTCTTCAGTATTTTTTTTTTCTGGAAACATTTTTAACCATTGAGTGGCGTTGCTGTGATAATCTGTCGCACATATCAATAAAACTGTTGATTTTAGAAGCTGTCCAGACCACTTGTTGGCAAAGGAAGATGCCATCTTGCAAATTCACATGGTCACATCAAAAATATTTCCCGATTTGCCCGAAGTCAAAATGTTTCTGAAAGTAGAATCCACACTTAAGCATTTAAGATAACTTTAAGAAAAGTATTCTCATTTGCAAGCAGGATGTGTTAATTTTATATGTTAATAAAGTGTATCAATGTGGGAAATGATTTGTCCAGAGAAACTGGAGGTTTCTACTAATTTTAAATAACTATGCAATATGCGTCTCAGGCTTGCAATTTCACATTTAAAAACAACAATAACCAGATTAAATCTTGCAAAAGCAAAAATTAATTTTGTTGAGGCTGTAGTTTATTGTGTTATTAAAACATACTCAGTAAAACCTTTCCTCATGCTTCAGTTTTTTGCAGACAGACTTCTTTTTCAGGGGCCGTTTCATTGAAAAATGCCTGCAGCCTGGAGCCCTGAAACTCTGGTATTGTAAAGCAGTCAGGTTTTGAACCAAGTGACAGAACAGTCTTGTTTTTTCTCGCTTTGAGTTACATGACTTTGACCTCCTTTTTTTGTTAGTTTGAAGCAAAAGACTGTTTCTTTCTGCATGATGAGCTTAGTTTATATTATATGTTTCTGTTCTGTTTTCTTTCAGAGTTATACAGGAGGATGCATGATGGGAATCTATATTAAATACTCTTGGTTTTCAGTCGCATTCCATCAGGTGTCTGTGCCACTGGTGGAGATACAGTGCTGTGGTTAAATTAAGTGTCAAAAATAGATTTGTGTTTGTGTGTGTGTGTATGCGAACTGTAGAGTATTGGAAGTTGAGTGAAAGGCATCAGCAGCGTTACAAGAAGTAATCGCAAGAGAATTTTCAGCTGTTACCTTCGTTGGTGGCACAGTATAATTTTTTGCACAATGCTTTCCCTTGTCAAGATGGGGTCTTTAAATCCTTCCCTTGAGTTTTGAAGCCTTTTTCTTTGGTATCAAATGAACAGTCTTTCTGAGGAAAGAACAGTTTCTCACACTTTTTTCAATGTAACTTATTGATTTCAGATATGTAATCTACCATAGAGGTGCCCCATGTCTTTTATTCATTGTAAAGCGCAGTGGACATGAAGCACAGGAATGGCAGTGACTATGTTACAAACCAAGATGTACACTTCGGTTCATTGCATTACCCGCACGGATGATGGGCACCTGAAGAGCCAGAGTGGCAACATTTGCATACACTGACCAGCTATGGTGCCATTCTAATTTTAATTGGGGGAGGAGGGAGGGGGGGTTAGGATTAGGGATACAGGGAATGAATGTTGTAGTTTGATTTGTCATGCCAAAATCTGTGATGCACATTCAAAAAGGTGGCAATTGTTTAGGATAACTCTATTGCTTTACAGATACAATGTACTGCAATCGGGTATAAGGTACTGACAAGTAGTAGAACAATTCAGTTAGAATACAAATCCACTGTCAGCGGTGTTCCCTACACACTCAGTGTACTAAAATCAGGATTTAATGGCTGTGCATGGTCTCATGGTCTCATGTAGATTGAGCCTTGTGCAGTCCTGTGCGCTAAATGAATACCTTGTTGTTAGTCTTTGGTCTGAAGAAGCTTTTAATTGAATAAGGATTAATGAGGCCAAATACCCGTTCATACAGTGCTTCAGCCAGGGATAAGTTAGAATAGCAGGGATATAGAAAGTCTATCATTGTGTGTGCTTTTCCTGATGCTGGCCGCCTTTGTGCCTTATGAAGGTTATAGATAAAAGGAAAGAAAAGAAACAATGAAGACATCTAATGATTGCATTGTAACAGTGTGGATGGTACAGAGGACCATCCTTTTAAATGGTGTATTCTAAGTTACATATACAGCTTTTGAAACCTTGTAAACTAACTTGAACTTACAACTTCTTAATTCTCTTCTACTGCAGACTCATAGATTCCATAAAAAAGGTTATGCTGATTTGCAGTTTCGTAGCCATAGGCAGCGGAAAAGACTCCTTATTGCACAGCTTAGGGTGAATAAGCTATAATTTAGGCTAAATGTACCATTGATATTTCAATGGCTTTCATTGGCATTTGAACTCTTTCATATAACATCCCCTGACTAGTGGAGGAAATCGTTTGGGTCAATTGTTGACGCTGCGTTTTATCACCAAGCCACACTGGGCTGTAATTGCCTGGTGAAACTACCGAAATCAATATGAAGCTTAAAAGAAAACTCTGTTGAGTGACATTGCGTCACACAACAGTACAATGTAAAACATACACTCATACACTACAAACAGGTTAGATCACATTTTAAATCGTATTTGAAAGCTGCAGTGTCCCACAATCATGTTAAATGTTGTACTAAAATATGATTTCCGTTTAGCGGTGCTAGCCATTTGCGACGTTAATCCAGAGGTTTCCCCTTCTTTGCATTCCTATTTGGATCCATGTATTGACACAACCAAAAACATTTAGCAAAAATTTAAATAAATGAAGAATCCCAATTGCTAACTGCAAGGCCGAATACCATACCATTACTTTTGTTTTTACCAGCTCTTAAATGCAAAGTTGGAGTGTAATGAGGGGTAGCCAAGTAAAGCGTGCATTGATCTTTGAAAAGGTGTTGAAGTCTGAGCAGTGACCTGTGGTGTACTGCTGCTAATGATAAAAATAAAGTGACAGGCTGCTGCCAGTGATGTCAAGTTATATTCTTTCCATTTGTAATGAGAAACCAGTGAGTAATATGTTTGTATGACTTTTCCTGTCTTGCGTTTTTGAAAAACAAATCATTGGAGGGAATAACTTGCATTAGTACCTCAACCAAAAAATACAATAGCTTTGTATGTAGCGCTTTTCAAACCGAGGCATCACAGCATGCTCTGATTTATGTTATAATCAATCAGCTACACAAAACGCCTGCCATCAATATTTAATTAACAGATTAATTGCTGGCCTTCTTTATATCAGTTGCGATTGATTTCCACAGACAAGGGGGAAAGCAACTTCAAACTTTTTGGAATCGCCAATAGATTGTAATCTCATGGAATATCATGTAATGATTGGAAGTCTTGGAGATAAGACCACAGAGGGCCTTAGAATAACATTAAAATGCATTCTCAGAAAGCCAGTGTAAAAAACAAGAACAAAAAACATCAATAATGCAGGTAATGCAAGACAGTTCTGAAATACACTCACATTACAGTACTCTGGTGTATTTATATTTTTTGTACAGTTACCAGCAAAGTAGCAACAGTGGCTCCAAAAAGTATTGGGGGAAACCTGGTGGTGTGTGGTGCATGGGTGGTAGGACTTTCTCTGTTTTAACCAAATCTGACCCCAAATGTTATCTGTTTACAAATGCAGAACAACTGGGTGGGTTATTTGATATTTGTTTTCATCCAAAAAATTGGTTTCTGCAGTTATTCCAGAATTGATCAAATAATTGTGCATGTCCTAATTGGCAGTGCAAATACCGGAGCAGTTTTTGCACTCTGCTGTAAGATGAGCTGCATGCTGGTTGTTAATGGGCCTACACTGCTAGAGACGCCTGTTTCCTTGCCAGGTTAGCAGCTGGTATTGAGAAGCTCATAGGGATGTCCATGCTGATTTTTTCTAATCAAGGCATAATTAACCCTCCTCTTGAGAAGCAGCCTGTCTTTTAATTTGCTCTATTGTACTTTGACAAATATTACTAGGCTCTATTATCTTGTGTTAAAAATAATATTTTCTTGTTTTTTTTTGTGTGTGCTTTTAACCCCTTTAGACCCCAGAATAATTCTAGAACCCTTCTGTAGATTCCTGAGGATTTGTGCAAGACATTGAGATTCCGTCTGTTTTAATCAACATAACTCAAAAAGCAAGAATAATCTAGAATTACAAGGTTTGTTTATTTTAAACAGTATAAATCATTATTTAAACACACCAAGCTTGGCAGTTTTTGCAACAACAAAAAAACGCGCATACAGTTTTCTTTTGGGATATACATTTTGGCATACCATATTTGTTTTGCAATATTTCTCTTACTTGTATTTCATCCAAATCGATGTCTGAGGCAGACAAGGTTGATTCAGGATCAATTTCTGAGACCATCTGAACAACAGTCAACCAAAATAAAAGAATATTCTCTTGGGCACAGCAATCTTTGTTTTGGTGTACTTCAAACATAGGTTCAAAAGTATAAACATGAACATAGTTATTTCCACTTCCAGGTCATAAGTGAATCCCTTCTGTTGATGCGATAGTGATTAACGCACCACCTGCAAAAGACGCGTATGATTACTCTGAATCTTGCACATGCTTTCCATATTGATCTTTTAAAATTGTCAACCTTGAAACTTCAATTTACTGTGAAGTGTTACAATGTAACTCTGCTATTACGCGTTCCTCGGCTCTGTCATTTCATTTGACAAAGTCGTCAATGTTATGACAGCCTAAACACAGCTGTAGCGACTTACTGACAATGTGTAGTTTTATACAAACAAACCAAAGAAAATAATGACTTAATCCTAGCACTTACTAACCTACAATCCACAAATGGCTATTGCTATCCTAACGTCCTGCCATTACTCTTATTACAGTAAATAAGAAGGCTACCATTCAGTCCATATTGGCTGACAGAGACCAATATTATTGCAGCATCTTCGTAGTATTTTCATTCTGATAGTGTCATTGGCGGAAAACTTCTGAAAAGCGATCAAGGTTGACACAGCACATTATTTAAGCCTCAGAGGGATAAAACAAACATAATGATCTTATTTTCTCTAACATTGGTGTGCATTGGTTTCAGATGTAGGTTAAAATGATCATACATTAAAGTGTTCTGTAGTGCTGCATGACGTGCTGTGTGTTGTGATGGTGTTGTCCAGGGCATATCTAGATCTCTTTTCAGCTGTCTCTGCCTGTATCCTTCACAGAATAGCTGGCTGGCCATGGCTGCTTCTGGAGCCCTGGCGAGTGAAATCAGTTTGGTGGGCTCATTCTGTAGCAGTGCAGTATAAAATGGAAATCTTCATCAACATAATTGTCACTTTACTTCACTACGAGAAAATAAACGGTTTAATTTCATGAGCTTGGCGTCACAATTCCCTTTTCACACCTATGTCAGGGCGGGTCAGTTTTGGGAGGGCTGCAGTGCAGCTGGACATGCAGCACTGACAATAGGTAACAGATTTTTTATCAGCCGTTTGCCTTGCACAGGTTTTTTCATACAGAATCATACGAATAAGATGGAGGAAGAAACCTGAAATAGCAGTTTAGACAACAGCTAATGACAGATATCAGGCTTAAAGGGCATTCAAAGCAAGAGAGAACAAGTGGGTCTTGACAGTTGATTTGAAGTGAGCGACTGTGGGAGCTACATGCACTAAAGCTTCAGAGAGTTGGGGTCGAGTGTGGTGCACTTTCGCTTGGGTATAACAAGCAAGCCAGAGTCAGGGGACCTCAGCTTGCGTGCAGGGACATAGCGGGTCAGAAGGTTTGAGAGATACTCTGGACCTGTGTGATGAAGTGCCTTGTAGGCAAGCGGGAGAATTTTTTAAGTAATCCTGAACTTTACAGGTAGTCAGTGCAGCTGGGCAAGACTGGGTAATGTGATCATGTTTTTTACATCTGGTAAGGATCCTAGCAGCGGCATTTTGAACCAGCTGCAATTGGTTTATGGCGCGTGACGGAAGACCACCATAGAGAGAGTTGCAGGAGTCGAGAGGAGATGAATGCATGACAGAGTATCTCTGCATCTGGGAGGGAAAGGTAGGTACGGACCTTTGAGGTGTTTTGGAGGTGGTACAAGGAGGATTTGACTACAGAGGAGATTTGGGCATCAAAGGAGAGGTTACTATCCAGAAGTACACCAAGGCTTCATACAGGGGGAAGGCAGCAGCAGACGGTTTCCAAGGTTCAAGGCAGCAATATTGAAATTCTTGAGTTGAGTTTTCGATCCTACTAGAAGTAGTTCAGATTTGTTAATGTTGAGCTGAAGAAAATTGGCAGACATCCAGGCCTCGATGTCTTGGATGCAAGCTGAGAGCCGGACTATGGCAGAGGGACATCCAGGGTCTAGTTTTAGGTAGAGCTGGGTGTCATCTGCATAGGAGTTCAACATGAGGCTATGTTGGCGGATGAGGTAACCCAAGGGAATCATGTAGATGTTAAAGAGAAGAGACCCAAGAACAGACCTTTGAGGGACACCGCAAGTGACCGGGTTTGCGTCAGCACTGCTTCCATCATAGAAAACAGACTGCATGCGTCCATAAGTAAGAGGACAGCCAGGAGAGACAGGTTCCAGAGATCCCAGCATACTTCTGAAGGCGGTCAAGAAGAATGCTGTGATCTATGGTATCAAAAGCAGCAGTTAGGTCAAGGAGGACAAGGACAGAGGGAGCAGAAGCATCAGCATTAAGCAGAAGATCATTTACAATCCGGAGCAGAGAAGTTTCGGTATTGTGATGCGTCCAGAAGCCAAACTGCAGAGATTCAAGCAGATTGTTATCTGTTAGATGTTTCATCAGCTGGGTGGCTACAGCCTTTTTAAGAGTTTTGGAGAGAAAAGGAAGATTGGATATGGGACAGAAGTTCAATAAGACAGCCGGGTGAAGGGAGGGTTTTTTGAGCGCTGGCGTTACTCGGGCAGTCTTGAGGGCAGCAGGAACCAGGCCTGAGACCAGGGACAGGTTGAGAGTGTACATAATAGAAGGAGCAAGGTCAGAAGCACAGAGACGGACGAGATGTGTTGGCCAGGGGTCCAAGGGGCACGTGGCAGTAGTTGATTTCAACAATAGGCTGGAGACATCAATAATGGAGATGGGAGAGAAGGAAGAGAGAGCAGGAGGGGAGTCAAGGTGGTCAAGTATTATACTGGGTTTGTGGCAGGAGAGCGTAGAATAAATGATGTTGATTGTATTCTGAAAGAAAGAGGAGAAATCATGGCAGGTAAGAGAGGAGGATGAATGGGAGATGGATTTATCGATGGCTGGATGTAGGATTTGATCAGTGGTTTTGATGAGAATATTTGGTTTACCGTGTCCCATGGATATGATTTCAGAGAAGTACTGCACCCTGGCAGCAGCGAGTGCATGCCTGTAGCTACTGAGGTGATCGGTCCAAATCTGCGCTCAGGCTTGCGACAGGCAGACTTAAGCAGTTGAAGTTCGAGGGTATACCATGGACAGTTTCAATGTTTCTTCACTGTTCTGGTTGTAAGCGGGGCAACTGTGTCGATTGATCTGAGTAAGGGTGGCATTGTAGAGGACACGGCATCATCAACCGAAGACGGGAGAATACCAGTCAGAGGGGAAGAAGAGACACATTCCGAGAGTATTATAGGATTTAGCAGGTTTTTGGGACGGCAGGAAATAACAGTATCAGTAGTAGCTGAAGGTGCGGGAAGATTAATATTGGCAGTGATTAAGAAATGGCAGAGAGAGACAGATATCTGAGACTGAGAGATTGGAGATATCAAGACCCCTGGTGATGAGCATATCCAGGGTGTGTCCACGGGAGTGAGTGGGAACATTCACAGATTGAGAGAGTCTTAGACAGTCCAGGAGCATGACAAACTTGGTCACTAGGGGGGAAGAAGGCAAATCGACATGAATGTTGAAATCACCTAGGAGTAGAATTTTGTCAGTTGAAGTGCAGATTAAGGAGAGGAATTGCAAGAACTCCGCAATAAAAGCAGAGTTATTCTTTGGTGGACAAAAGATAACAGCAAGGATGAGGGGCATGGGAGAGGGGAGCTTGATAGCGAGATGCTCAAACGAAGAGAAGGCTGGCATCGAGAGAGTTGAGGCAGCAAGCACAGAGTTAGCAGTAACAGCAGTGCCCTCACCTCTACCAGTGAGGTGTGGCTTGTCAAAGAGCGAGTGGCCATTTGGGGTGGAGAAATGTAGTGAGTGCTTGTCATTTACAGAGTGCCAGGTTTCTGCTAGACAATAATAAAAAATTAACTGGCAACGACTAAATTATTAAAAAAAAAAATATATATATATATACATATATATATATATATATATATATATATATATATAAGGTACTGCACTGTACAGGCAATACAAATGCTCGAACATATAGTGCAAGTGTTGAATTTAAATCAAGGGACGTAATGTTCACCTCGCTACAAAAAGGATGTTTCTGCTCTAGAAAGAGTGCAAAAAAGAGCAACCAGAATTATTCCAGGTTTAAAAGGCATGTCATATGCAGACAGGCTAAAATAGTTGAATCTATTCAGTCTTGAACAAAGAAGACTACGCAGCGATCTGATTCAAGCATTCAAAATTCTAAAAGGTATTGACAATGTCGACCCAGGGGACTTTTTCGACTTGAAAAAAGAAACAAGTACCAGGGGTCACAAAAGGAGATTAGATAAAGGGCATTCAGAACAGAAAATAGGATGCACTTTTATACACAGAGAATTATGAGAGTCTGGAACCAACTCTCCAGTAAGGTTTTTGAAGCTGACACCCTGGGATCCTTCAAGAAGCTGATTGATGAGATTCTGGGATCAATAAGCTACTAACAACCAAACGAGCAAGATGGGCCAAATGGCCTCTTCTCATTTGTAACCTTTCTTATGTCCTTATAGGTGGATAAAAAGTACTAGAGGCCATACAGTATGTACATTATGGGATTAATGGAAGCAGAGAGCTTTAACAATTAAAGTACAGTGTGGAAATGTTGCACAGGAGACCTTAAGTAATAAACTGAGTGGGAAGTTCAACCACAAGGACATGGCAAGCTGTGACAGAATGACATGAGACTTCTGTCGTCCAAACATAGTCTTCATTACATTCTATGTGTAAAATATTTATCTAATTTACATTGAAAAAACATCTGAATGAATGTCTTTGTACTTAATTATAATCTGTTACTTAACATTCTGTGAATGTTTTACTGGAAATTTTGAATGAAAATAATTATCAGAACATTGTGGGTAGCTGAGTCTGGAGGTCCATTGCCATGTGCTGTTCTCCCTGTATCCCTGGCACTCTGAGAGATTACTGTAGATAGTCATTGTCTGGAATTTGGTAGGAAGAGGGATTATTAACTGCTGCTGTAGGCATACATCTGTTGAGGCCATTTGAGGAGATTCGTTCTGGGTTATAAAAATAACAGTAAAGCATTACCATGTTAGATTAAAGTATTTTTAGATGTTTTTTTTAGGAAATGTCTGAAGTCTCTAGAGAATCCAGTGAAACTAAACTAAATACTATAAACCTGATGGATTCTGGTGTGACAGGATGCTTATTGTATTGAAAACCAACATGATGGAAGCACTCAGCTAGATACAGTAAAGAGACTTGTTTTCTTGTTTTTTTTGTGTGCTTTATGGGCAATTCTTGTGGATGGTCTTTCCACTTCAGGTTAATTGCTACAGTCAACTCTCATTAATACGAATACCACGGGGCCAGCAAAATTAATTACTATTATCAGGGTCTAAGTCAAATGCATACTGTCGGTTTTTCTTGAAGTTACAGTAACACTGAAATCAAATTTCAATTACAGTACAATGGAAAGTACATCAACTTTTAAAAAGTATGCATTGCAAATGACCTGCACTTGAAATCCCATTCTGACTACAGGCATTTTTAAACCACTAAAGCGTCAGCTTCAGGGTATTGAGCAAATCAGAAATGCTGACGACTTGCATCTACAGTTTGCTGTTCATTACAGTTTTTCAGAATGGTTGACAAAGTGTTCGCGGGAATGTTGAAATATTTATTTTCCTTGTCGGTGGTACATTATCCATCGCTTTCAACACCTCCACTTTTGTCTGCAAGAATAGTGCATGCTTTGTGCACTTCTTCATGGAAATGTCACTGATGTACTATGGGAACTTAAAATGCATCATAGGATGTGGTCCAAAAACAGCACTAAAATACAGTACAAAGGCACCAATCTGGATGAAAGTTAATACATTTCCCAATATCCTTTACACTAAACTATTCAAACTAAGGCAATTTGCTCCAAAATAATTTGCACACATAGGAAATTCGTATTAAGTGAATTCATATTACAAGAACTAATTGGGCCGGGACCTTGTTGACAATTCGTAGTATCAGGGAATTAGTTTCATCCAAGTTCGTTTTAATGAGAATTGACTTTAAGAACATTCTTTAAGGGAAGGTTTAATTTAAACTATACTGAGCATCAAAAGAAACGTTTCACTTATATTTGGATAAAATTCACTAGATGCGATCAAAAAATGACAAACTCTGTTTTATAGCAGGTGCAGTGACTTTTTATTGTGCTGAATAACAATTGACATCACAAAGATGCTGCAGAATGATCTGCTGATCTTGGGCAGGTGTTGTGACACTCGGTCTCCCAGTTCGTGGCCTGTCATTGACAGGGTGTGTCTGGTTATTATTATTTATTTCTTAGCAGACGCCCTTATCCAGGGCGACTTACAATTGTTACAAGATATCACATTATACATTATTTCACATTATACAGATATCACATTATTTTTACATACAATTACCCATTTATACAGTTGGGTTTTTACTGGAGCAATCTAGGTAAAGTACCTTGCTCAAGGGTACAACAGCAGTGTCCCCCACTGGGGATTGAACCCACAACCCTCCGGTCAAGAGTCCAGAGCTCTAACCACTACTCCACACTGCTGCCCATACCATATCGCCAGGTTTGATTTTGCTGGCTGTGAGCACCCAAGACGACGAGCCACAGTACGAAGACGCGAAAGGCGCTGCTCTCTTGACAGATGTGGCATATTGTTTTTTTCTGTGATTTCTTTATTGCTTTTATTCAAGCTTGCAATTCAACAGCTGAAATCACTCCATATCCAGTGTCCAATCAACTGCCTCACTAATTAGGTGATTAAGTGCATCTGCTTAAATCACAGTCACTCAAGCATGTCCTGGTCAAGGATGAATGATCGAGTGATTAAAAAGAAACCAAAAACATTTCATCAATGTCCATCATTTATATACCTTATTTTTTTTCAAAAATAAATGTGTTGTAATAGTGATACGTTTCTTTTGATGCTCGGTATATTTGGAATGTTATTGGACCAAAGACCGGGACTGGAAGGGAAAACTTCAAAATGAAGGTCCTGTGTGAGGTAAAAGACATGTATGAAACAGGAAGTAGACAAAACAAGTCAGCAACAAAATCAGTTTTACAACTAGCAATGCTGACACAACCCTGTTGTAGGCTATGGACATTTGAGATCAGTACTGTATGTGATGCAGCACTGCCCATTGTGATGCATTCGATACTAAGAGAGGTATGATAGCTGTGTGCTGGTATATTAAAAGTAACAAAGTGGTAAGAAGAGGTTTTCTTTTACCATTTTAATCCTGAATACTTTACATCTGCGGTGTAGCTGTTCTTAAAACTTACTTTCAGGCAAAGAAGGTCTGTTTTTATAGTTGTTTCTTTCATCGTGTGTTAATTTGAGTGATTCCCCTTCTGTACAGTAGGTACAGTACACTTCACATGCTACAACTACGGTACCTGTACATGAGACAAAATGGCAGTGGGATATTTACAAGCAGTCGAGATAGCAAAAGGATGTCTGTTTGTTTTCTGGTTATACTGTAACTGTAAACTAGCACTGCAGCTTTTATTTGACATGTATTTACATTATCGTTAATGTGTAAATAGGCCAAGATTGTTCATATGTTGTTGTTTTATGCATACAGTAAGTATTGATTATTTTTTCAAAGCTAGGAAATGTAATCCCTCATGGGAGTATGTTGGATAAAATACAGGATCTCTAAAATGGCCCAGGCTGAATCTCTGGGCTTTTCCAGTCTCTGCAGGAGTATTTACAAGATTCATCCAAAGACGGGGGTGCTGATTGTTTTGGGGAGAGGATGGTTAAGCATTTTAAATGAAGCTGATTGACTGAGCTGTCAGACTCGAGTAATAAAAACCACCCTGATAAATGAAACCTTCTCTTCTGACACTTCATCTTTCCTGATTGCTCGTTTCAGAAGACAGGGTTCTGAATGTGGAGCTCTGTGCGTGTAATGGCTTAATTAATTCCCTGAAGACTGCTTCCAATTATATAGGCCTGTGTATTAATAATAGATAAATAAAAAACGGTTATATATATATATATATATATATATATATATATATTATATACACACATACATACACACACACACACACACACTTAAAAGAAGATACATCAAAAAGAGCATGTTATTATGACACAATATTAACATACTTGCCTACAATCCGCTGGAAATGGTGATTGGTGTGTTTCGAATTGATAAACTAGGACTTGCCCATCATTTAGCCAGTATAGTTCTCTGAAACAACCTGATGATGCAGAAGAAAAATATGCATTCTGGCCGAATAACTGCACCTTAATGATAACACTTCCTACAGAAATATTTATAGGCCCACTATATAAACGACGCACACAAGCTTTATTTGAAGTCTCTTTGTTCCTTTGCTGTTTACTACATGGTGAAATATCAAATGTCCTTTAATGTCTGCTGCTGCTTTCACAGTAATGAACAGAGCTAGTGGAACACATGTTGGAGGAAGCTCAAGCATTCAGATGTTAGACTGCCATTTTATTAAGAAGCACCTGGATAGAAACACTAGACATTTTTTCAAGTATATCATTGCTTAAACTTTAGGAAGCAGGTATTTAATCATATAGTTGCACAGTACTGTATTGCTTCTTACAAGTTATTAATAATAACTCTCAGGCAAAGGACTCAAGAAAGATGTGCAGATAAAATCAAACGTAATAACTTAATTTATCCACATGCCAGACAAAGCCCCCAGGGAATACCACAAGTATATGGAATCATATTCACCTGGAAGCTGAAAAAATAATAGAATACACTTTTTTTTGTAACTTAGTTACAAGGGAAATGAGTTTTAACATTGTCAGCATTCTTTGGCAAGAATTCTCCTCTTTTGATTGAACGAAGATACTGCACAGTAATTGCATTGCATGACTGTATATTGATACTGATCTGTTGGCAAAGCCACGGATGCAATAGATTCCCCAAAACCTATTGCTGACAATTAGAAGGTGATTTGTGACTTAGTGATGCTGTGTTTACCTGCAATGTGGTTACCAAGAATTAAGTGCATTGCTGTATTGATCTCTGCAAAGACAAGGCTGTCCTCACATTTTTCTATTTAGATGTATGGTTGTGGACTGGAGTTGCTATTGTGGGATCTCCAGGCTGAACCAGTTGCCAAAGCAGCATGAAGATTAGATCGACATGGAATAATGAGAGTCATTTCTCTTCCAGAACTGCAGTCTGATAAAGAGCCAAGCTCCTCCCCTGCTGCTCAGGAACTGATGACAAGACTGGGGTTCTTACTCAGGGAAGGGATCCCAAGCACGGCTCGCATACCTATGGAAGACAGGAATGAAAAGAAGGTATGCACTTTTTCTTCCCAGCTGCACCAACACAAGGGACTTGTATTCACTTCTAAAGGGTGATATATAATATATTATTACAGCATGCTTTACTTCATTGGCAAGGGTGCAATGTAGTGTTACATTTTGGTTTAAGAGTTCATTTTTTACAGTTTTAGTGAATGATTTCCTGTAAAAAAAAGAAAAAAAAAATTAAAAAGCATCCAGTTCTTCAGTGGTAATGTGTGGGGTTGAATGTTGCAAATGTACCAGGTATTATTCAAAGTGTTCATTTTCAGGGATTTTAAGAAACTTGGAATGGTCTTAAATAACTGTGTAAAGTGAGTGAGGGTGTTTGCTTCAGTCCATAATTAGAATAGTCATGATTGCTTTCAATTAGCTGTGTTCTTTTAATTTCCTGTAAGATTCTAACATGGACCTTTTTTTTTTTTTTTTTTTTTAATTAATTTTGTGATTCTGGCACAATGGTCTTTTATGTCTTCCTGAATCTGAAGCAACTGTTAAGCTTTTGTTTATGTCATAACTTCCATTGCACATGGGTAAACTGCTATTACCTGACTATTTGGGAGATGAACCCACTTTTCCATAATATCTATTGAACGTTTTGGAATACTTAATTTTAGGGCATTTTATTTTTTATTTTTGTTGAAACTCTTTCAACACTTTACATTTACAAGTAAGATAACCTTAACTAATTCAGTAATTTGAGTGAATATATATATAAAAAAAGATTTACTGACTGTAATTTCCCCATAGTCATATGCAGATAATATATTGTAGCCTATTTATAAGTTAATTAAAAGGTTTCCTAATGTACAACCTGACCTCATTACTGCACTGACGTCTTTGAACATGCCTTAAACAAATATAGCCTTCCACGATTGATTTGATCATTTCTAAGTGGGGGAGTGCTCAGAAACATACTTCTCATGTGAAGTTGTATCCAATAGTCACAGAACGAGACAGCCCTTTTAAAAACGTTATTGTGGTCATATATACTATTTTAATAATAGGTTAATATACAGTAAAACCTCAACCAGAGCCTGACAGAGGCACCTTGAATAAGCTGCCACCTGCAGTGAAAACTTCAGTCCATCTGTTGGACAGGTTATTTCAGTCTAGTACATTCACTAACAAAAATAAAAAAGAAATACAAAAAAATCCTAATGTTAGCATGCTAGTAAGGAGCGGTTGGACAGTGAGTGTTTGTTTGTTTGTTTCATTTGTATTTACCCATTGTCTGTCTCCAGAGGTCTCTGGAGATGAGCACAATAGCACACACATTTTTTTTTTTTTACTAAATATAAATTTATTTTGCAATGTAGAATTCCTGTCACAATTCTCTCGGAGCGTTCTAAATGGTTGTTTTTCTCAAACTGCCTTGAAGATCCTCTACTATGGTGGTGCACTTTTTCTAGGTGATGCATGATGGGAAAATGAGAATTGCCTTGGAAAGTTTAAGTGGCAGTCTCTCGGCAGGAGATAGTCACAGAGGAGCAGGCATCTGCTACGGTCCCTCCTTCCACATTAGAAGCCACTGTTCCTGACCTACATAGGGGAGATAACCTAATAAAAAAACGAGGACCAGAAATACTGCTGCCTGTGTTGAGCTTATTCTGTTGGGGAAACATTAAACCCTTTGATCTCAATCAGAACAGCCTGAAAATGAACTACTTAATGACATAAATAATAAAACAGAATCAAATTCATCATAGAGGTCGGCAAGGGTACCCAAAAACCCAGGTACACGTCAGATTTTAAATTACCCAACGCTACCTGGGTATCGATTTATTAATTTGAGAATTTAAAGAAAATGTAGATGTGACAATACAGTTGTAAGTGCAGGTCTCTGGCATCCTGTTGGTTTATGTGGGTGATAACTCTGTGATCCATTAATAACTGTGTGGCTTTCAATATGGAATGCTTTATCTACAGTTATTGCACAGATATAGTTTCTTACCAAAAATAATAATACCTTTATTTTTATATAGCGCCTTTCATAGTGGACCACCATCACACAGCGCTTTACAGAGGTAGGCTGTGAAACTGTGCATTATATGCAGAGTTACTTACAATAGGACATTGATTTAACATCTCATCCGCAGGGTGGATCACAAAGAGGTTAAGTGACTTGCTCAGGGTCACACAGCGAGTCAGTTAGTGGCAGAGGTGGGATTTGAACTGGTGACCCTCTGGTTACAAGCCCTGGACTTTAACCACTGGACCACACTGCCTACCAAAAAGATAAATATAAGTAGCCTTTTATTCAAAAATAAATAAGCAAATAAATAAAATAGAAATAAAATAATGTGGGGTACGTTAAGTGTAAAAACAACAACAGCGGAATATGACCAATGCATGTGGCAAAGAATCCTGGAGCATGAAGCGCATTAAACATTAATAACTATTTAAACTGAGATTATTATTATTGTTGTTGTTGTTATTATTATTATTATTATTATTATTATTATTATTATTATTATTTCGATGTTTCCAGTACTGAAAATGTTGTAAATGTCTACAGATCTGAAGGGACTAAATGTATGTGTACTGTATAGTATTTAAATATGTATCTTTTTTTTTATTAAATCATTACCCGAAAAAGATCCGGATTAGGGAATCCTAAAATTGAATGACTGACATGCTCATGTGCCAGTAACATTCTTTGACTTTGAAGGCACTGTTGAACTGAAATGACATAGGAAGTGAAACAGTAAAATCTGTTTGCTATAACATCGTGTTTCTTTCAAAACGGCATGTGAGATCAATACAGGGAATGGAAGTACCCGAGCGATTAGATTTATGGAACTGTTACATCACAAATACCCACTTTAAAGGTATAGATGGGTTGCTACAGTGAAATCTAAGTCTGACTGGTAGGGTAGTGATCCGCAGCACAGGCGCACGTTCATCTCTGCAAGGTCTCTGGGGCTGTGCAGGTCTTCTGTCAGTTCAATAGCCGTCGGTTGGGGAATAGGGTTAAACAGTTGAGGGCTTAAGTTGTCTAATGTGCAGACCTGCACGCTGACACCCCTTACCTTAGTTCACAGATCTATAATTCAGATCAATTGAGGAGCAAGGCTATCACATCTGAGAGGATTCAAATTATAAATGGCCTTTTTTCTCTTCCGTACTTTCCAGTGCACAATAGCCAGCCAGGGAATTAGCCCGTGCTCCACTCTGACAAGCAGTACTGCATCTCCGAGCACCGACAGTCCCTGCTCCACTCTGAACAGCTGCATCAGCAAGCCAACAATCAGCAAAACCAGCCCCTGTGGAACCATTACCAGCCCCAGCTCCACACTCGAAAGCAAGGACAGCGGCATAATAGGTAAGTGATCATATACTTGAAGATATGGTGGTATGCTGGGTTTTGTTCTAAATACCTTTTTTTCCCACCCTTTGTAAGGTACTGCACAGTGACACACTTTTTCAAGTAACTGGCTTAATTTATCATATGTGTCAGCAGTGAAGTCGATGTAAAAAAAAATAAAATAAATAAAAATGTTACTCTGTTGCCCTGGTTTCAAAAGCCTAATAAAACTTTGTTTTGATTGCGTCCTTCAGCTTTGTCCTCTGAAAGGAATGTATAATTTGATTGTAAATTGAAATTCAAGAAATGTGTGTCTCAGTGGATGGGCAGCAGGTTTTAAAATGGGTAGGGAATTAAAAATGGAGAACAGACTTGTACAGAACAGCTTTGCACCCCATTTCTTCATTTAAGGAATGTAACACGATATTCATTTAGGATGGATCATGTGTCCCTTCAGCTTGGTGGACTGTAGACACTGTTGGTGTTCTCAGTTCAGTTCCAAGAGGAGAGGCATACATTGCAAAACTGGCAGTCTTTTGCACCCCAAGAGGGTTGAAGCATTATGATTTGAACTACCGCCCCCCCGGAGCAGGAAGAGACAAGGGTAGAGGCAGAACTGTAAAAATTGTGAATTATTTACAAAAAAAAATGGAAACCTGCATTAGGATTGCTGTTTTAGTTTGTTGTAAAAGGATGCATTTAAAATTTTTGAATTGAAAAGACATTGAAATTCTTTGTTGTTTTTGTAGTGTAGTCCTGTGAAAACAGTGACTCTGATCTCCTGCCAACGCAAGTATAATATGCGGTTACTGTGGCTATTGAATTATTCATTCAGCTACAGGTTTTGTATTGTTGATATTAAAGTAGCTTTCTGTCTGTTGCCTTGAACAGAGTGGCACTGTTGAAACATCCTCCCCTAGACCTCATCTATGGGAAATGGATTCATTCAGATCAGCTTGTAACATAAATCAAAGCTTTTCCAGAAGGTTGATGAGCAGATAGCTTTATAGTCCTGTAGCCAGTAGCCTACCATTAACAGGCATAGGTCTGGCACCTATTCCTAGATGTTGCCGTTTCTCAAATTAGCTTGCAATATGGAAGTTTGATTTCATCTCCGCACTGAGAAATAAGCGCTGTGGGAGCCACTGCTTATTTTGATAATCCGGAAGAACAATCAGATATGATAAAACAATCTACTTCACAATACTTTTTCCATTGCACGTTTAAACAACAGTGGGTGGTTTACTGTATGTTTGCTCATAGATAAAGTTCTAAAGCAATTATTACAGAAAGCACAAGAAGAAAATGGAGGTATAAATCACCAACACAGTACAGAGGACACTGAACGCATAGTATGTGGACCTAAGAGCATGTTTAAGACTGTATTGGTTTTGTAGATCAAATAAATCACTTGGCAGTAACATGACTTGATAGATTTGAGAAACATCTAAGTTGTGTACCTTTTACTTATCATATGTTACACTTGTGTTAGCCTGCTATTACCATAATGACTAGGACATTCCAAAATGGAACTAAGGGATGTTTGGAGGTGTAGTTCATTTTGGCCATATTAATTCTGTTTAAATTTTCTCTATTGTCTTAGTTTGAGAAAAAAAAAAAGAAGTGTGATGGTAATACATGTTAATGGGATTTAGCAAAATTTGTGTACTGTACTTAAGTGCCTGCTAATTACACATTGTAAAAAATGGCCCCAAAAGTGCCTGCAGATATAAAGGAATTTCCAGAAGGTGATTTCACTTAATAAATGTTATTCATTTTGGTTTTTGAACTATTAAAAAGGACAGTAGATTTGTCCACACACTATTGCAGATAACTTGTTACAGTATGTCAGGTTATGAAAACAAGTATTGCTTTTCCAATGGCTATGTTAATTGTATTAGAGAGAAAAAAAAACATATAAATTACCAGTATATTACTACCCGTGTATTAATACATTTGAGTTGTGCTGCTACTGTGCAGACTTTGCCTTTCTCGATGGTGTTTATTGCATTATTACGCGTTGGCTAGATAAATGAAGAGATCAATGTACTGCCAAGTCAGTGTAACACCTGTCACCAAACTAAAAATGGAAATGAGGTATATATCTTTTCTCTGTACTTTATATGGCACATGTTGGCCTTTTTAAATAAGTTGAATATCATAATATGTCTGTGCATTTACCTTTCTGTTTCCTGGGAGATATTTCAGTGTTACCTTTGAATGCTTTTATCTTTTGTAAAATAATCATTACCTCAGACAAAGGAATTTGCAGTAAATATATATATATATATATATATATATATATATATATATATATATATATAATATATATATATTTTTTTTTTCTGAACTAAGCACTCCGAGGTAGGCTTGTTTTGAATTGTGCTTTGATATAAATGAATCTTCAATGCTTAAATACCAAATGGCCTTGCCAGTATTTGGCAGCCTTTGTTCATTTTACAGCTTCTGATTTTTAAAATACCACCAGTAGAAAAATAACACATACAGTAGTCCTTCGCTAATACAGACACCATTATGCCTTACATTCGGATATGCCAGACTCAATATATCCCCCAATAATATCCAATTAAGTGTGACGCTGGGTAATTGTGAATTGAATGATCCAAAGAGACACACCTGTTATACTGACACCAAAGACAGGACGAAAATACACGGAAGAACAGATACATATAGCTGCTAAATTGCTAAAATTAAGTAGGCCTACATAATTAAGAGGGCATATAAACTCCTACTCTACAGGGTTCAAACTAACTATGATCAATCAGTTGTTAAAAGGCGAGAAGCCTGCAGAAATACTGGTGGACTCCAGTGGTCCAAAACGCAAGATGCGAACTAGAAGAATTAACTTTCTGAATTTTAAGTCTTTAATTGCTTTTGCAAAGAAAGTCTGACACATGCCTACAGAAAACAAAAATCGCAGGTAGGCTATGTGTTTTACTTGCAGCTACGCGTACACTGTAACATTTTAACACATGTAACACATTAATGTTACTTCAGCCAATGATTTATACATTTAAAATAAATTGAGCCCCATAAATGTATGTGTTAGTTTTTTAAATTTTTTTAAATTTATTTTTTTATTTATTATTATTTTATTATTATTATTATTATTTATTTCTTAGCAGACGCCCTTATCCAGAGCGACTTACAATCGCAAGCAAATACAAATACATTCAAGTGTTAAAATTAACTCCTCGTTATTTTGGACAATCTTGTCTCCCGACATCCGGTTTTAGCAAAGGACAGCTGTATACAAAAAGACCTCTATGAGTTTAGCACGAAGCACTCTGAATAATTCAAAATGTTTTTGTAGCCCATGTTTGTCTTGGAAGGGCCAGTGGTAATTGTCTTACAGTACATGTAAACTAAAGTTGTAGTACATGAATTTTACTGTTGATCCAATCTAAACCCAGCCAAATGAAATATTGTGGTGTAGTCCTGGGAGGAGGGTTATTGGAGCCAGCTGCACAAGGTACTGTCAATAAAATATTACATAAAAATCCATCTGCAAGTTAATTTATAACAAAGACCTAAGATCAATGTCTGCTTAATGATGCTTTTTAAATTAACCATACATTCAATTCGGTCATGAAACATGCATTAATTTAACTGGCAGAGCTGACGACTAGTGTGTTAAGAGCATTACAGTGTAAAGATTGCTGTCTGCCCATTCGGAAGATTGATAATCGATCATACATTATTAGAATGGATCAATCGGATACAATAAGAGACATTTTTAAAAAATCTATTAAATCTTGACTATCGTAATATGTAATCTGTAGATAAATCTATGAAGACATGTTTTTTTTCTGTCTGTCTGCATTTTGGTGTTTTAAAGTTTATGTGTTATAAAATAGTTTCATTTTCATTTGCAGCAACAATAACCAGTTCATCAGAGAACGATGACAGGAGTGGATCTAGTTTAGAGTGGAGTAAGGATGGCAGTCTGAGGGACAGAGGTCACCATGGACTTGTACACACCTCGCGGGTGGATGGTTGTTCACCTGTGGCAGAGGAAGACACAGTTTGCCCAGGAGAGGGTCAGCCCAAGGCAGCAGCAGCAGCAGCGGGAGAAGGTCCTCTGCCATACCCACAGCAGAACTCCTCCACCTTCATGATGCCGAGGCCCAACTCAGTAGCAGGTGTGTGTGTGCTCCTCCTTGCTCTGCACTTTGTGTTCAGTGCTTGTCAAATTCCTCCTTATTTTTATGTGCTAGGCTTTCATCTCTGTAAGCCTGGGATTGAATTAATCTAAATCGACACATTTTTGCTTCAATCCTTCATCGGTATTTGCAGGATGTTCTATACTGCACATGCTTTTTTTTAGTAGCTCCTGTACTTAAAATAATGACATATTGTTTCTTCCTAAAAAGGCCAGTTGTGTTGGATGTCCATTATACAGGATATCTTTATAGCACAGGGTGATTTGCTGGTAAACAATTGGCACTAAACCAGGTTTTCCCACCTCTGCTGCCAGTGACTATGCTGGGTCAGTATTAGTGAGAGATGCACTGTGTCCACATGATCCACTCCAAATTCCACAGGAGCCACCTGCTCAGCTCTGTTCACTGAGGACAGCAGATTCAGAGCCAGGCCTGACAGCTGCTGCAGAAACCCGCCTCTGGCAAGGTACTTTCTGCAACCAGCCTCGTAGGTCCTCACATTTATAATTCACCTTTAAGCAATACTTTCTGTTTAACCAGTTGCTTAACACTAAATGTGAACATTTTAAACAAAAGCATTTGAACAAGACTTTTCTAGTTGCAAAATAGACGCTCTGCTTAAAATACAGTTGGTATGCTTTTGTGTCGGGACAACCACATTTTTCTTTGGTTTAAAAATGTTGAAATGATACTCTGTTAAAGGACACAGCTTCTTTGGAACTTTCTACTTGTTGACAACATTGTACAATGCAATTGAACTTTCAAAAAGTCCAGGGCAAGTATAGGCTTTAAATTAATTTATGTGAACTCCTGCATTTTATTTTCAGTTTAATAAAACTAAAACAAGAACTATGTCCCATATGTTTATTTATTTATTTATTTTTATTTATTTATTTATTTATTTATTTATTTATTTATTTATTTACTTACTTACTTACTTTACTGCATAGGTAATTCATGTAACTTACCCTTCTTAAGTAAAATTGTGTCATATTTAAAGTTGGATTAAAACATTTGCAGAACCACAGTGTGTATGCTCCCCATAGGTCCCAGACCTGTGTTGTATGACAAGATGCATTGCATGTCGTTGCATGCTGATGTCATTCTAATGTGGCAGTGCTTCTGGGGACTTGTAAGATTACCAGAACAAGGGCATTGAAAGAGATCTATGGTTACGTGACGGAATGCATCACGCTGCAAACCAGGCAAAGGATAATTACCCAGAAGTCCTTGAATCCTTTTTTTTATTTTCTAAGAAATTCAGTCTCTGCATTGCCTCTGCTTTGCATTTAGATAACAGATTTACTAAAACCAGTCGAGCTGAATGCAAAACGTGCTTCCAATCAATCTGCGTGAAGCAGAAAGAAGTGTACCGGCATACACAAAAAATATCTGATCCTACAGTAATCTAATGCCGTAAGAGAGGCAATTTTTTAATTGTATTTCTTTTTTCAAATAAAGCATGTTTAGTTCTGTCATAACGCCTGCAATGTCCGTACAATCCCCTAACATCTCTACGGCACGTCCATCATGCCATGAGGCACTGCCAGTTCACAGGTACAAGCCTGTCAGTATTGTTTATCACCACCTCACAGTGACGGAGGATATTGCTCCCTGTTCATCCCGTCATATACCTGTTAGCTTTGCACATATAAAAGCACTGTTCTTACTTTCTCCACTGGCAGGGATTGAGTGTAATGTCGCTCCCTGGCTGAGAAGATCATAATAGAGTCTATGATGGTTGATTGATGTCATAACTGTGAATGTCACTTTGTCATTAACAATAAGGCTGGGGAGCTGATAGGGTTCCGTGGAGTTTTGAGCGTTCTCATTTCTAATGCGCTCACTTGGCAGCCACAGGGTTGAATATTGATGGGGACATTTCTATTGCAGTGTAGGATGTATGGCAGTGCCACCAGCAGAATGTAAAATGTGGTTGGGCAGTAAATCCTAAAAAGCTATTTTGGAATAAAAGCAATATATCTCTGTATTGTGGCCCAAGGTATTGCAATGTTAATCAGTGTTCAGTCTAGAATACTAAAATTGTTCGCTTCGGGGTTTTTTTTTTTTTTTTTTGTATCCAGACAAAAAGCTGTTAAACTTTATCCTTTAGCTTTTGAGGAAGGTTAATTCACAATAAGAAACGGACATGTCTGGGTAGCTTCAGTGCTCTATTTTAAAAGTCTTACGGGAACATTGGAATCAGAGTGCTGTAAAGATGAAAAGACATAAGACGGTACATAAGGTGTGTGTAACCATTTGATTAGGTCTGCACAGCATGGCCAGTCTGATGTTTAACTGCTCAATTCTTGTTGTTATGCTAGCTCATAATGAGGATGGTTTTCTATGTGGTTTTATTTTATTGTAAAAAAAAAAAAAAAAAAAAAAAATCAATAATTCCGAAAAATGACACTGGATTAGTCAAACATTTTTCTGTTAAACAACAAGAAATTTCACTACCCCAAGCAGTCATTGACTGTCACTAGTAAAATGCAGAACCCTTCTAAATATTATGGTCTTGCAATGATGAGGAGTTGGATAACTATTATAATTTAACAGTTTAGTCAAAATATCACTTCCCTGTAATTACTGTATTGCCTGGATTGTCTGTAAACCTCAGATTGAATAGGACATGACCTTAAATGTACATACTGAATTCAACCAATTAAAGCAGCGTTTGCCAAATTATTTTTTTAACCCACATAAATGAAAATCACATTTCTTTAAATTGGCGCGTTGGATATTACATTTCTACACACTTCAGTCTATCAAAGGAACTAAAACTATGGGCCTGATAGCTAAGGCAAAGGTTGTTAGCACCTGTACTGGGGCACAAGGGGGCGCAAACAAGTGCATCAGACTTTGCTCTGTGATGTGATGTGATTTTGGTACCACGTTTTACCCCAGGTTTTTATGACTGGGCTAATGCCAGGTGTCGGCTGAATAAATGAGAGCTTCATTGAGATTGTCAAACTCCTCTCACTTATGACATGAGCTCGACTCGAACCTGTGGTGAAAGGGAAATGTATGGAATGTATTAACATGCTGCCCCACCACGGATACACTGCCTTTTAAAGACAATAAAGGTCATATAAGCAACATATACCATTACATATCAATACAGTATGCTTTTAAGATTTTTTTTTGTTTTTTAAATGCCATCAGAGTCAGAATGTCTTGCCTGTGTTTGTGTGGGAACTACAGTAGCCACTATTCATCCTGTGATAAAGATTAATTAAGAGGATGAACACACAAGTGTACCACTGGTGTGCTTAAAGGTTTTCTTTCAGTTGATGTATCCCAAAGTTCCCAATTTGTACTTCTGTCAGATGGTTGGGATTGCTCCCCCTCGGTTTGTATGAAAATTGTTTAATAAAGCACTAGCCTGGTACAGTTTCAAGGTTGGAAACTCAACTGCTGCCAATAGCTGTGCAGATTCTCAGGGAGCTTCCTGACTGATAATAGCTTTATTTACATGCTGGTCAGAGTTGCTATATCTTTCAATGCTCACCACAGGGAAAAATGACTTTATGTGTTTGTTTTTTTAAATGTTTTATTTGTGTCTCTTGTGGTTTAAATACATCTATCCAAATGTGGAATGATCTTAAATACATACATCTTAATAATATATTGCACTTATATTATGCTTCCCCATTAACAAAATACATTTGTTTGGCAGTACCTGAAAATATTAGGAATATCTGTCATACTCTGCACTCAGCTGCCTGGTGTCAGGTGTATGGTATTGTATTGAGAGCTGCATCTCATTGTCTTGGTGAAGCTGGCACTGAGGGATGGACTTAACAGTAAAGCATACGTAGTTTCGTGACAATAGTTGGGTATCGATGCATTTCTGGGTAATTGTACTGCACAGTTTTTAATACATTTTAATACATTCATACGACAGTCGTGGCCATTCGTGGCATTACGCTTTTTAAATAATGTGGTCTTCTTAAAACTGCAAATCAACCCTGTTTAGAATCCAAATTAGATGAGAAGATATCACAGAGTTTCCACCAACTACACAGTTGTATGGTTCCATATCCCACAAAAGCCACTACAGTAGTCTCCGGCTAAGAGAACACCCCCCGGGAAGCGTTCTCCAAGACGGATTTTACCACAGACAACATGAATCAATATATATATATATATATATATATATATATATATATATATATATATATATATATATATATATATACACATACATATATACTTGTCATGACGTACGTGCATCAACATATGAAATGAACAGAATTAGTAAGAGAAAAGCAATGGGCTAGGGTATGTTAATAAACTATAATAATAAAGTAACAGACAAACTAACATTAATAAACTGTCTAACTAAATTAACACAGCACCCCTACACACGTTAACAAATGCAGCAGCAGCTCTAAATTAATTATGAATATATGTACAGGAGCAATATTTATAGTAGGGGTGGGCAATTATATGAAAATTGTATATCGGTATTGTGCACGTATTTCGATTTCAATAAGGTAGAAGTCTTCCTAAACACAGAAACTATAAAAACACAATTGCAATGTGAAACATATATACATATAGATGTTAACAGATATTTACATAAGAAAAGTAATAACTTCAACTTACTGGTGCTTTGCTTCATAATAGCCATGGAGAAAAACAAGGTCTTGTTATATTGGTTTACTATTCCATGCCATCATCACCCACCTCAAAACCGAAATGTGGTCCAGTGGTTAGAGAAAAGGTCTTGTAACCAGGAGGTCCCCGGTTCAAATCCCACCTCAGCCACTGACTCACTGTGTGACCCTGAGCAAGTCACTTAACCTCCTTGTGCTCCGTCTTTCGGGTAAGATGTAGTTGTAAGTGACTCTGCAGCTGATGCATAGTTCACACACCCTAGTCTCTGTAAGTCGCCTTGGATAAAGGCGTCTGCTAAATAAACTAATAATAATAATTTATATACTTCACTGCACACTGACTAGCCAATCTGAAAATAATTTAATCTTCTCTGCGTATAAATGCTGACTCACGAGACCTCTAAAAGTATTAAGTACAGTGTCATGCTGAATGCTGCGTTATTTTGAGATGTGTTTTGATGTTTTAAAACTACATCTCATTTATAATACCGAAAGTTAATACATTCATAATAGTATAAGTAATCACATGGACAAAATGCAATGAGGCACTGACGCTTGCACATATCTCAAACGAGGCAATGATAAATTGAAAGATTGAATAAACTAATCAGTGTTCCTCAAGGCACTCTCGCAATGACAAGTCAGTTTTGAAAAGATTGAATAAACTATTTTAATTTAAGTCTGATGATGAGTTATCAGGTTTCAAAACAGTTGTGAACGAATCACTATCGGCCCCAAAAAGGTGTTCTTTTACGCAAAATTCCTGTTCCTTTTGGCAGATCATTTACAATGGGAAAAATCTGTTTCACCACAAGGTTGTTCTCTACGCCGAAATGTTCTCTTGGGAGGTGTTCCTGTACGCGGTGACTACTGTAATTGGCCTCAGATCAACCTGACTGGGAGAGGTAGTAGAGTTTGACTTCCCGTCTCAATAGGCACGGAATGCTGGTATTTGTTAGTGTTCACCTGCAAGACTGATTTCATTAGGCCCTGGGAATCAATACCAAACTGAATTGATGCTCTTAAATAAAGTCAGTAAGCATTGCTCTCTGCTGATCACACTATAGAATAAACGTATTACAGGCTAAAATGTGAGCATCGAGTACCTACATTACCAGGGATGTTAACTTACTCCTTATACATACATGTGAATTGCAGCAGCTAGTGAGCACAGCAAGCATTTTGGATAGATGCTTGGATTCTTATTTAAAATGCCGTCACATATCCGACTGCGGTGGGACCAGAATAAGGGAGGATATGTAAAGAGTCAGATGAATGAATCCTGTTTTAAATACCATTATACACAGTTGTAACAATTACTATATTCACACAATTATTGTTTTGAGATTCAGCTTTTAGGTTCAGGTATTAATGCTTGTGACAGGATAGCCATCTGCCATGTGGGTGCGTGCATTCGCTGTTGAGTGACAAGCAGGAGATCAAGATGGAGGTTGAAGCTGATACGCCCCGCAGGTTAACAGGATTTATTTGCATATCAACACTGAACAGCTCACATGACACTACCAGCAATGGCAGTGCATGGAGCACATACAACACAGTGTATGGAAACTTTGCTAGGCTCTACAATATCTGAACTAATCTTCTCTGTTAAACAATAAACTAACCTTGCTGAAGAGGTTGATCATGGCAGATAAACAGTTAGGGCTGATATGTAATGGTACACGATGGATTACTGTAAGTCACAGTGATCGGCATAGAGGAAAGTGTGGCATTGTTGGTTTCCATTGAGGAATATTTTGGTAGCATAGTAGGTATGTTCTTATATACGAATGTGAAATATTTACTTAATAGAAGATTTGTATGTAAAGGGTGAAATTAATGCTGTTTTTTGGTAACAAACAATATGCACAAGTTGTTGTGCATGGATGCACATTTGCCATGTGCTTTTCCAAATGCCCTGTACTCCACAGAAGCTTATGTGCTCATAACGTTTCTTTCAGTGAAAGACTTTTTGTTTAATACTGGAAGGTGTTTTATGTACTGTATGAATTACTATATCCCTAACAGTAGGTAAGTGTTCTTTTTTTTCTTGTGCATATTTTATTTGTTGACAAGGGCCCTCCATCATTTAATTGTTGCTGTTGAGTTTATGTTTATATTCAAATGTAAACATGGCAGCCTTATTGGTACTAATTCAGCCTAATTTAAAAATATACAGTTTCAGTACTTCCAGGGAAAACAACCATCTGTGCCGACCATAATTAATTTACTGGAGAAGCTGTGTTTTATTGCAGGAAAATCCTTGCTATAGGGTACAGTGCAGCTACTTTTAATAGGAACAGGGATGTGTAACCTCAGGGCTTGATGAAAATCCACCCCTACTCGCTGTTTGTGGTGTTGCAGTGTCACATGGTTCAGCCGCTTTGCATAACATAATCTCTTGTCTATCAAACTGCATTTCCTATCAGTTCCTAATAAAGTGGCCCCGCCCTCCAGGATTTAAAGATCGATGTATTAACAGTTAAACTGCCTGCGGTGAGTGCACAAGGAATCAAATCTAATCTGGTTACACACCAAAATGGAATTGAATTATCCTTGATCAGATTGAGCTGAGATTTCATTCCAGCTCAAAACACTTTGACACGTGGGGTCAAGGAGGAATTAGTATCAGAGGTCAGATTTCGAGTTCAGCTTTTGGAACCTGTGGTGTGAACACAGCCACTGATTGCAGGAGAAAGAGGATGCTCCGAACAGGGATTAAAGCAGAAGAATCACCTCCCTCGTCCTCCGTGCTTAAAGGCAAGGTTTTAGTATCTATCGGTACCTTCAAAGTAACTGGAAATATACTGTGATATTTTTCAACATGCACAAATTTGGGGAAAAACTACCTGGAGGTAAAAAGAACTAATCAGAATAGTAGTTTTTTTTTATTAAAAAAATAAATAAAAATAAAAAAAATCTGTACATTTGACAGGAGATAAAATTCACTCCATAATTACATGCAGAAAGACTTTGCACAGCTTATTCAGTCCACAGTCAGAGGCAGAGTAATCTACATGTAACTGGCTAATGATGTTGGCATGGAGCTTGACTGATATGTATGAGAAGGCTCCCTGCACGTACTTTCTACTTTATTTCTTCTGCTCTCTTGCACTCTCTCGCACTCTCCTGCTCTTGATCTCTCCTCTCTCTCTCTCTCTCTCTCTCTCTCTCTCTCTCTCTCTCTCTCTCTCTCTCTCTCTCTCTCTCTCTCTCTCTCTCTCTCTCTCTCTCTCCAGCAGGGTGGGTGTTGCTGAGCTAGAGAACCACTGATTAATTCCTCTCAGACAGCCCAGTGCAAACTGTGATCAGCTACATTGGAGCGGCTGCAGAACATGTGGACTTATCTAAGGGTCTCTCTCAGATCTGGGAAGAAATGAAATCAGTCTTCTGCAATTAATTTGCTGAATGCTAATGTTGTGGACACTGTGACATCTGTGCATAGTAACTGCCAAGTCTAATTACAAGTAATTTTACAAGATATTGTCAACAACCATGGATTGAAGCAGTGGTGCAGAAGATTAATTTAGGTATCTTGATGAGATTTGTATTAGGAAATGTACTAGGAAATATAAAGTGGTATCTAACCTATTGGTCCTTGTAATGAAGAATATTTTAAACTGTCTTGCATATTGATTACATCCATTTCCATCAGACTGGCTCTGCTTAGGACTGTAAGTAGCTGAATCTCTTATGTTTTTATAGCGAGGGGATGTGACCTGTGCAAACAGGTTGCTAACATATAGAGAGTGCTTACAGATAATGAATGCTTCTGTTCATTTTGTGGTGTTTGAATGAATGAGGTGTTTGTTCTGTATGTGCTGTAGTCATACTAATGCAGTTTAATTGCAGTTCTCTCCTATTCACTGTTACACTTTTGACATTATTGTAGAATCCAGTAATAAATGTGCTATGATAACATAAGGGTGCTAAAGGTAATCTGCCATTGTGTTTTTCACTTAAATGAAGCACCCATCGTTTTACAAGGACAAGTGGCAACATTGAAGTAAATCAGTTTCATTCCTTTTAGAGCATGTCTTCGCTGTAATTTTACTGTTGCAATGTATACAGGGCAAAAATATGATGTTTTTGACAATTCTTTCTTTGACTTCTTTTTGCTTTTCCTGTCAGTTCTCAAAATGATCTCCCTGTCAATACCTGACCTGTGTATTCTGTTTGCTGAGGGCATGCTTTTCTCTACATTGATGCCAGTTTGAATCAGAGTCTGGAAACGGTTAATGCCTAGCAGGGGGGGAGGGGGGGGGGGAGGGGGTACCAGTATATTCAACTCAACCCTTCTAGTCATACCTTCCCAGACAACCTCTAGGGAGACTTAAATGCCACTGTCTACTTTCCAGACCTTTTCTTTACTAGCACTGATGTTTATAGAGTTTGAAAAACATTTTTTTTTTTTTTTTATAGCAACAAGTTCAACAAAACTGGAAGATCTGCGCTATCTTGATGAACAGCGCAATACTCCACTGCGCACCTCCATTCGACTGCCCTGGCACAGCACTGCCGGCGGCCGGGTACAGCAGGATATTAAAGGTATCAGGATGTTTGAAAGCCGCTCATCGCTTTGCTTAGGAGCCATAATAAATCTCTGTATTAATACACTTTGAAATATTACAATAACAGCTCCAGGCTTGCCAAGTCTCAACCCTCTTTTATAGTAGCAAATCTATTGGAAGCAAACCGGCAACTGCACAGTTTGCACACTGCATTTAGTACATTCTATCTTTGTGGACAACGGTTTCTAAATCAAACATTCCTAGTATTCTAAAACCCCAAATAAAGCAAGCAAAAAGCTGGTTGGTGGTACCAGTTATGGACTGCTTAGTAGAAATAATATCCCAACCATTCCCAAACCACTGATGCCCACCACCTTGGCTGGTCTGATTTTACTTTCTTAATTAAGATACTTCAGCATGGAGATTGTGTTGGCTATTACAGTAGTGAGGTTTGATCTGGTCATTAGACCAGAGACATTCTGGGGTCAAATCTTGCTGAAGTTCAGCCATTGATTCTCTTTTGGAAAGTCAGGATAACATGCCTCCTCATTATAACTCAGTAGTCAGAAGCCATAGTCAAGAAACTACAAAAAAAATCATAAACAGCCTGCCAGAACAGTGTTAATAAGGCATAGGACCACCATGAGCAGTCTTTGAGGTGTTTAAACTTCTGGGAAGTTGGCCAAAGAATCACTTAGATATAGTTTTTAATGATTATTCTTTTTTTTTTTACTCCCCCTTCCAGCCCGGTTTGCACCCTATAAGCCAGCTGATATCATGCTCAAGCCTCTGCTTTTTGAAGTGCCAAGCATAACCACAGACTCTGTGTTCATCGGAAGAGACTGGCTCTTTCAGCTAATTGAGGAAAACCTAAAGAAAGACGAGTCTCCTGGGAACAGAGGAGCAGTCATCATGGGGAACGTCGGGTTTGGGAAGACAGCCATCGTTTCACGTCTGGTGGCACTCAGCTGTCATGGAGGCCGGATGAGACAAATTGCTTCTAACAGCCCTAATGCATCCCCAAAAAGTGAGATATTCTCACTGTGTTGTTTGGATTAGAACACTAATGCAGCATTGACAATAGGATTACATCCTCATAGTTTAATACCTCTCAGAGCTGCTAATCCTCCAACAGGCATGTTAACAAATTAACATGCATTTACATTTATTATAAAGAGATGTCTGTTTTGTTTTGTGCAGGTCTTTCAAATAGGGCAACAACTTAGTGTGTGATGGAATTAGGTTATTCTTCTTGTGGACATTCAAGCTGATTGTTGGGTGTCTTTAATTGAGCTTTATCTGTGAAATGTAAATCACATATTTAAAAATCATTGCAATTCAAACCAGGATTTAAATGTAATCTTACAACTTAGGTTAAGTGGAAGGCCTTCTATATCCAAGTTCCACTCAAAGCTGTTGTAAATTAGAATGGAGAAAAACCATGGTTACTCTGTATCAGAGCCTTCTGTCATTTTAGAGTTTGGAGCCCAGTTCTCTGGGACCAACAGCAATGAATAAATCAGCAGTGAAGTGCAAATGTATGAATGTTTTTAGCCTAACCTCAATATATATATTTTTTAATCATGATTACAAAAAGAAACTCAAAAACACACATTTTACACTTGAGTTTAGCTCATTAGTTTATGATTGATTGCTTAAAGGTACACATGATCTGTAAAGTTGATGTTTCATAAACACAAAACAGGATAAACACTCGGTAACAAATTGAGATAAAACTTTGAGAAGCCAAGTAGATAAAGGTTCAGCCTGGTATTCAGAGATATGGCCATAGTAGTTTATTGAATTGTTGATTTCATTGAAAAATGATAAGTGCTACAACCTCCTGTATTTATGTATTAGAAGGAACTGAACACGTATCTACTGATATGCCCTGTATTGTGGAACTAGTCGTAATGGATATTAGTAGATGAATCTGATATTTCAGTGTCTGAATCAGATAATGATAATTGTTCATCGCTGTATTTTCACAGATGGGGACATAAGCCCTGATCTACCACTTAGTCAGCCACCACAGCCCACTCCCCCTCCCAGTGCCACGAACACCATGAGGAACGGGAGCTGCCCTGGGACCCCTGAGCTGCAGAGACGAAGGGAAGAGGCTGTGAAGCGTCTCGCCACCAAGGTAGGAAATCTGTACAATATTGGACGCATTCCTTTGAAAAGCAAGTCCACAGTAATAATAATGATAAAAAAGAAATAGATTTAAAGGATGTGATGAAGCTGATGTTTTGGGGTTGCTGATATAAACATATTTGCGTCTTAACATTTAAATTTGACCACACTTTCCTAATTTAGTCGTCGCCAATGGTTTTTACCCCAGTTTTCTCCCCAATTTGGAATGCCCAATTATTATTTTTATCCCGGTTCACTGCTTCAACCCCCCGGCGACTCAGGAAACGCAGGCTGAAATATGCATCTTCTGAAACGTGTTCCGTCATTTTTCACACTGCGGATCCACTGTGAAGCCACCAGACCCATAGTGCTGGAGGACAACACAGATCTGAATGGCTCCACTGCAGACCCGCAGGCACCCTATCAGCCACAGGGATCGCTGGTGAACCGTGGATTGCCCTGCCGACCTAAGCCCTCCCTACCCGGGCGGCGTTCTGCCAATTGTGCGCCGCTCCCTAGGAACCCCCGGTCACGGTCGGCAATGACATAGCCTGGATTCGAACATGCGATCTCCAGGCTATAGGGCGCATCCTGCACTCCACGCGGAGCGCCTTTAGTGGATGCGCCACTCGGGAGCCCCCATAGTGAATTGTTTGAAATTATTGTTTTGAATTGTTTTCATGGTGAAAGAGAAACTGACAAAGTTATGTTTTGTTTTGTCTTGATGGTGCTCTTTACGGGCTTCAGGAACTTCCTTTATTAGCAGTCTGCTACTTGATTTGACTTTTACACCTTGGGCAGTGTAGCCCTGCATTTCTTTTACCCCTGAACCTTCTTGTAGCACTGCCTGCGCTACTCTTAAGTTTTAGATTTAGGTCATTGAAGATCATTAACACTTACCCCACTAGAAAAAAATTCCCTAAAAAACAGCTGCTAACACAGTTTAATCAGGAATTTCACAAGCAATTATTTTAAGATAATTTAAAACGATTAATTATCTTGTAGCAAGTTAGCAATGTATGTGTGGCCCTAGCCAACACTAATGTGTATTTTACAAATTCTCATTCCCTCTTAGCTGGGATGCGTTTTGTGCATTTACAGTTTACATCCTAGCCTCTGGGATGCTCCATTTGAGCACATCTACTTAATTTATAATCTGTCATTTAGCAACTGAGTTTATGCTTTGGGATGCTTTTAAAACCATGCTGTGTTTACCACTACTACTTGTTAATTATGTGGAATTCCTGAAAACATGCCAGTTAGAACGACTTGTTCTCTGAACAGTTTATTGACACAAATCCAAAGAAAGAAAATTAAGTCTGTGGTAATGGACGATTGATCTCCTGAGATTTTATTTAAATAAATCAATACAACAATCTCATATTAACTGCAGCACATATTTGAAGCTCATCCAACATTTAGTTTTGAATTGATGCAAAGACACATTTTGAGGATAATACAATGCATACTTAGATTGCTAGTTGTTACCTACACAATTAAAGGCTGCCTGTTATCTGTATAAAACAGGGATGGAAATCGGACTCCAGCTGCATAGTTTTGCATTGTGTTAAATTGTGTCTTCTTTCAAGTGCTGCAACAATCTCAGTATTATGGGGTAACGAGTTTGCTTCATACAACTCGCCATGTGTACAATGAATGTTTTAAAAACTAACGAAAGAGCCTTCAAATCACTGAATAGCAGAAAATTACAAGGGCGTATCTAATCATTACTTTTTATAAGATCCTAATGCATATTCACAAAACAATCGCTGCTTTGGTTTCTGTATTTCCACTGAAGCCATGTAAATAAATAAATAAGCACAGCTGCATTGAAACAGCTTTTCTCTAGAGTGCTTAGTAATGCAGCAGGCAGACAAATCCATTTCTTACCTATTGCCACCAGTGGTCCACACAAGGTTATTATTAATATTATTATTATTTATTTCTTAGCAGATGCCCTTATCCAGGGCGACTTACAGTCATAAACAAAAATACATTTCAAGAATCACAGTACAGGTTAGTGTTTGAACAGTCTGCTCGTCAACAGATGCCTACCTTAATATTGAGTCCAGATACCTTTGTTTTGCTGTAGTACATGTCTAATTATTTTGTATTCCCACCTGAAATTCCGTCTCACTGAAGTGGCGTGGCTACATCTGTGAAGGGAATTAAAATCAGTTCTCCGAGTAGCCATGAAGGAGCTGAAAAGACAGGCAATATCTTTTATTTCACCTTTACAAATGCCAGTTCGCTCAGTTTCAATTAGAAGCCAATAAAGTTTTTTTTCATACAAATGTTATTCATGTGGGGTTTTTTTGTAGATTGGGAAAGATATTTAAAAATAACCCTACCACAAAACATGGTTGATTCAGCGTGGTTTTGAGTGTTTTGCAGTATACAATGATTATTAAGATGTACAATAATTTTCAGACCAGTTATTTGTATAAGAAATGCACAGTGTAATCGTTTGTGAAGTTCCTGCTCCATATTTTGTTCAGGCTATTTGTGAACTCCAAAAAAAGGTTTCTACCTAAACCAGAATATCTGTGTCAGCTCCACAAGGCACACTGTAATTAGGACAGGATTAATACAAGCTCTCCAGAGGTCACTTGCAGCTCTTTTCTCAAGAGGTCTGTGAAGGCACTGAATGTGCATAGCAGGGTACATCCTAATTCTAAGTAGATTAAAACTCTACATTGAAATAATGTGGACGTTAACCCCGGTTTTAAATAACATTTAGTTTACAGATGCGTAACAAGAGCGAACCATCACCTTGACAAAAAGCATCAGTGAAATATCTATCAACAGAACAGTTGTGACAGTTCCTTTACACAATGCATTAAGAACGAATCTGTGCCAGCCATTTGCTGTGGTTGGTGCTGCATTAAAAGTAATATTGTTTGCCATCATGTCACTTTGAAGATGGTGCATAACTGGGATCTACCAAATATGACCAAAGTAAGCAGTACTTAGGGAAGTACTGTAGCTTAGAGCCTGCAACAAGTATAACTATTAAGAGGAAAACAGGCAGCACTTTGGTAAAAGTAAATGTTTTGATGGTTAATCCCTCAGTGAAAGCCCTGTATCAAATCGGGATACCTAAGGCTTACTGTGAAACTTGCGTTAGCAATTTTAAATATTGCGTGAATGCATTTTAAAATATTACCCATAAAGAGCTAAGCAAATTAACCCTGTACATTAAAAACAAAAAAGGTATTTTTAAATGATTATAACAAATGAAAACCTTTCTTGCATCACAAAAGTCATGCGCCAGAGAGTTGTAGATGATTCTGTAGTAAATTTTAATACTCTGTGATTTTATAAAGGATGTTTTGTGTTCCATCTTCATTTTCTTTTTCAGGTTGTTGCTTATCATTACTGTCAGGCAGATAATACGTACACATGCCTGGTGCCTGAATTCGTCCACAGCATCGCCGCCCTCCTTTGTCGAGCTCATCAGCTGACTGCGTACAGGGATCTGCTTCTGAAAGAGCCACATCTACAGAGCATGCTCAGTCTGAGGTCATGTGTCCAGGACCCAATGGCAGCTTTTCGAAGAGGAATATTGGAGCCTCTTGTAAACCTTAGGAAAGGTATGTGAAGCCTAGACATATGTATAAAGGGTGGTAATGAAGTAAGCTGGGGACTAGACAGAAACGATGATATTGGTCACGGAGCAGTGAAATGTGGCTGGTAGAAATGCTACATGATGTGCTCCACATTGTCACAGCTTCCATTGTGGCCCATGGGGTTCCTCTTATTCAGTTTTCAGCGGCTTCAATCCATATGCTGTTCAATGTGATTTCGGTTTACTTCAGTTACTGTACAGCCTCCATTTTTGGCAGGAGTTTGTAAACACCTGATCAGAGCAGTATCACAGCAGGATTCTTGATTCCTGGGGGGCTGTGTGGTCCAGTGGTTAAAGAAAAGGACTTGTAACCAGGAGGTCCCTGGTTCAAATCCCACCTCAGCCACTGACTCATTGTGTGACCCTGAGCAAGTCACTTAACCTCCTTGTGCCCCGTCTTTCGGGTGAGATGTAATTGTAAGTGACTCTGCAGCTGACGTATAGTTCACTCACCCTAGTCTCTGTAAGTCGCCTTGGATAAAGGCGTCTGCTTAATAATAATAATAATAATAATAATAATAATAATAATAATAATAATAATAGGCTCTTAATGCTTCTGTGGGATTGGCTCTTGGTGATATAATGTAGGCATGCAAGGCTTTTACGCTGTGTGGTTAACCATGTGGCATCTCTACCTCCCAAATGAGAAAATGCATTTCCTTTGGAGCAGCTTACCATAAACACCACCCTCTGTCAGTCCCCTTTCATTTAGAAATCTGAAACTCCCCCTCTGTAATGATTACCAGCTTTATTAAGACTGCTTAATTCCCTTTGGTAATCGAAATAGTAGGATTCTACTGAATTGCAAATGTTAGAACATCCATGTTCGTATTTCAGTAATTATTGTGGTAGTAACCTTTAATGTTCTCTGTTTGCCAAGAGTACAGTATCTGTTATTATTTATTTCTTAGCAGATGCCCTTACTCAGGGCGGCGTACAGTTGTATACAAAAATACATATCAAGAATTACAGTACAATTAAGAGCAAGATACAAAATACAATGACTTCAGTCTTAATAAGAGCAAATACAAAACACAGTACAATTTGATATCGGGGGCAGTTCAAGAGCAGATAAGTGTTGATAGATACATCAGAGTTAGATACGAGTGCAAGTGAAATACAAAGTACTACAGATTGGGTTAAGTGCAGGATTAAATACAGTAAAATAGGGAGCAGATAAGTGCAAGTTAAAGTGCATTAAAGGCAGAGTGCTATATTGACCAGAAGGGGAGAGTTGAGATGGTTGTTAAAATGATTGGGGTTTGGATAAGCAACTATTTTAGTTACTTAGTACTTTCATTTTACATATAATCCTTGTATATTATTTCCTGATTTACATGTGACCAGAAATTATAGACTGTTTAAAAGGGCTGCCTTGAAACAGAAATGAATATACAATGCATTTCGCTGCCATCTCAAACATTTCTTTCCAATTATGAAACATCTTGAACGAAGCACGCAGAAAAGATAAAATGATCAAGGATATATCAGAATGTGAAAAAACAAACAAACTGGAGGATATTGAGAATAAAATGGCCTGTATTTCACAGCTAGGCTCACAAAACTATGGGAATATTAAAAGACTTGTGTGTATGAATCCTCTTTGAAAACCAAGGCCACAATATCTGAAGGTCATAGCAAAAGCATTTGCAAAATTATAGAAGGCATCTGTGTGTTTCTTTTTAAAATTCAAATAAAAAAATCAATGTTGAGTCCATTAAGATGCGAAAAGCAAATTGAATACCTCTGCTATAACTGTGTAAATTGATCATTTTTTTTATCTCTTCTGTGTCATTTAAATAAATGGTTTCCAATAGTTTGATAATATAGAGAAATCCAGTACTCTTATAATAACGCAGTTTTTAGTTTTTTTTAAAACAAGGAAAAAATTTGAATATGCCAGGTGTTACCAAGTTGGTCTTAATGTAGGGTCTCGGACATAAAAGGGGATTTTTTTTCTACATCTATAAATATTTCATTGGTAACACCAAATAAATACCCCAATAGGGAAGGCACACCAATTCAGCAGTTTCTTCTTTGAATGCATTTTTTAATTCTGTTAAATTGTTTTAATGTGCAAATAGAAAGTGCAACTTTCTCAGCAGAGCAGCACAGATCCCTTGCTGTTTTTCTTTAATTACCCTTGATCTGTTCAAATAGTAAACATTTTATTGATAATCAAAGATGCATTCAGACATGTAGTTCTAGCTGAGATGAAGGATTTTCTGATGCGTAAAAGATTTTAAAGATAATTAAAAATCCATAACACTGCAACCTGCTATCGGTTTTTATTACAATTTGTGGAGTGTAGTTTCAGTCTCATTAATTTATGAAATCCTCCTAGATAATTATTTATCCTGAAGTAACATTGAACTGCTTGTAATTGTTGTAACATAGTGTTTAATATAACATTATCTCATTTCTTTATTACCAAAGTTATCCTACTCTGTGCATTCCGAAAAGAATTATAGCAGTATGATGATACAAGTTATCAGTTTAGAAAGGAGAATAAATATCTCTTTTACTCCCATAAACATACAGCTCATATTGCAGCTGTTAATATATACATAAATCAGTGTCTGTTGATTCTAAAGTGAAGTACCTTAAAGTTCCTGGTTGGTGTAGGTTGAATTATTATATGGTAATATGATACACTGGTGAATTTTGGACTTAATACATGGAGTTTTCACAATTTGATGTTCATTTTTTGTTGGATCACAGAATACAGAAAGCTTCATAAGCACTGAGATTTGCTACAGTATGACTCATGGTGTTCAGCTTGATACAGTTCAAAATACTGTACAGGCGCGCAAACCCCTCTATTTACCCTGTAATAATCATTTTCTAATACAGAAATTAACCAGACACAGATGGGGCTGAGCATTTTGTGGCTGGTAATTGAGGGTGCCGGCCTAATTCACTTGTATTGGAAAATCATAATCGGTTCTGGTGTAGTTTTCATGCACCCTTTTACAAGTTTTAGGAGAATTTCCATCTGTTATATACTTGGGTAATGGTAGTACAGTGTATACTATGGTATTTGTGATGTTAGTAGACAGGTGGTGTATGTTATGCAATAGGTACAGTACGCATTATGCAAAAAATGCATGGTAACGCAAGACTGTTCAGTCAGGTATTACAAGGGGTGTGCATTATACACCTGGTGCGTGTTATATTGCAAAAATAATGATTTAGTGTAAAAGCTGATCGCATTAAAGACAGGTTGGGTTTTTCTGTACAAATTCAATGACTAAGATTAACCTGACATGGCCATACAGACATTACGAACGTGTAGTTTACATACTGGTAGATATTCTACTGATCCTGCCTGTTATGGTAAATGCACATGTTACTACAGTGCAACCTCTATTTTGAAGTGCTTCCTAAAAGCTATTTTAAGACCATGCATGAGGTCTTTAGCAAAACTGTGCTGTTCTGCTTAACATCTTAATCTAAGTTTCTTTCTTCCTCTTTGTAGTGTGCGCACATATTTATTTTCCTGTGCTTAACATTCCTGGTGTCTTGGCTTGCTCTTTTCAGAGAGGAAGATTCCTGAAGAAGACCACATCATTTTGATTGATGGCCTCAATGAAGCTGAATTCCACAAGCCTGATTACGGAGATACCATTGCTTCATTTATTACCAAAATCATTTCTAGGTTTCCATCCTGGCTCAAGTTGATTGTTACTGTGCGAGTCAATCTTCTGGTAAGTATGTTTTGGATTGTTTTGTAATGCACAGGTTTATATCCCCCCCCCCCCCCCCAAAACACACAAGTAATGAGGTATTTTCCAGATAAGATTTTGTCAAACAAACTTATTTGAAATGCAGTCAATGACCTAATTAGTGTCAATGTGCTTCAACGAAGAATACGGGAGTCTCCCATATTTTAGACCCTTCTCTCGGACATCTCCCAGGACAGATTTTCTCCCGTATTCTACTGTTAAACCCCCTTATGTCAGCAAACCTTTAATGTCTACAAAATTCATGGCCGGTGATTACTGCAATCCCTGTCTGTACATAGCAGGGTTTAGGACCGAGGGGAGCCCTGTGGCAGGCATGCATTCAATGCGCCAGGCAAGTTCACACTTAGCCACGCACCTGTGCACATACACACCCACCCACCCCTCCGCTCTACAGGGGAAACAGTAAAAAAGGTATCACGGAATGGAACACCCCCCCCACCCCCACCCCCACCCCCTCCCTCCCGATTTTGTGTTTTCAAAAGATATGAGATTTCAGTTTGCAAAAGCTCCCGTATTTTAAAAACTCAATGTTGACAGGTATGGAATGGTTACTTCCTGTTTTAAAGTCGGGTTCGTGTAAATATCCACATTTTCAGTGAGTGTGATTTTTTTTTTTTTTTAAGCAGTTGTCAGTCTTGGTTGGCTGATGTGTTTTCTGTTTGATGTGATGACGATGCTGGCCTTGGCCTCTTTTTTGAAGGTTTTATTCAACATTCATGCACTGACAAATACAATCCCAGTGGTGGAAAGAGAGGTTACATAGTGTCATAACATATGCACAATACTATATATATATATATATATATATATATATATATATATATATATATAAAATATGGAGACCTATTTTATGTCAGTACATGTATGTGTGTGTATATATATATATATATATATATATATATATATATATATATATATATATATATATATATATATATATCTGTGTGTGTAATTATTTTCTAGCTATTATCTGAATGGATTTAAATGTACTGTATCAGGCCACATTAAGTATGACAAAGTGACAGTTCCATATAAATATTTAATGAAGTATGAGTTTATTAAATTTAAAGGGTGATTTACTATAGGTTGGTCACAATAAATGGTGGAGACAGTATATTAGTTCTCACAAATATTAATGTGATTTATTGTTTGTTTTTTTAATCGTGTTTTCAATTTTAAAGAATGATATAATTGTGTTAGTTAATGCTTGTGTATAATGCTCTTTGTTTATTCATTTATAGAGCGAGGAAGGGCAGTCTTCAGTTGTTTGGAGTTTTGGGGATTCTTGGGGATGGGGGTGGTTGAAACTGCTGGCCGAGTGTCATGTGGCTTTCAACCAAATCAATTAAAATGTCTGAACATTTATATCATTCACTCAGACGACTGAACTTCCTTTTAATTGCACTAGTTGGCATTTTGTTGAAACAGTTTTGGTTATTTATTGAGACAATGCAAATTGATTAACATTAGCTTGGCTTTGCTTATGCATATTGGGATTCAGTACCTGACCCTCATTAATACAATATGAAGGGACAGAGTCGGCAGGAGCCTGGCAGACAGCCATCACAAACCTGCCTCCTCAAAGCGTTGGATCCATTGAACAAAAAAAACCTGTTATACCTCAGAATGACGGATTAGGGCTTCTCGCAGAATGCTGCCAGAGAAAAGAAATCGCTAGTAGGTGGGAGGCCATGAGCCTAAGCATATTCAACTCCACTAAAGTGTAGTAACAACAGGCACGTTGTTGATCTGTTATTGATTACTTTGGTTTTTTTATGAAATAAAAAAGTATGTACTGTAAAAACTAAATCAATACCATGTTGAGAAGTTTTTAATATATGGGCTTTCATTACCGATAATGACTCATTTTACCAAATGTTAAGTAGTAAAGGCACAGAATTAGGTGCAGAATGTACGCAATAATAGAAATACTTGAAACAATCAAAAACTGGAAATGTTTGAAACATACTTTTAATATAATAGACACTACTCAGTGGTCCAGCAACTTGTTTTTATCTGTTTAGCCAAAGAACAATCACGGATATCAAGAAACCTATTGAGTAGATTAAGGACGTCTGCTAATAAATAAATAAATAAATAAATAAGATTAAAAAAGAAAAAGAAAGTATGTTTCCAAGATCAGCATTTGTGTCAAAGACCTGCAAAGTATTCTGCTCGTGTGTCTTTGTATTCCATTATTTAACTGTTTAAGGAGAGCATTATTATTATTATTATTATTATTATTATTATTATTATTATTATTATTATTATTATTATAGTATATTACCACCATTTTAGAAATATATCATATTATGAATTTTGAGAGAACCAAGTATACTTAGATAATGGTATTGTATATAGTATGCTATGGTGTTTTTGGTAAGGTAATATACAAGAGGTATGTGTTGAGGGCAGCAGTGTGGAGTAGTGGTTAGGGCTCTGGACTCTTGACCGGAGGGTTGTGGGTTCAATCCCCCAGTGGGGGACACTGTTGTTGTACCCATGAGCAAGGTACTTTACCTAGATTGCTCCAGTAAAAAACCCAACTGTAAAAATGGGTAATTGTATGTAAAATAATGTGATATCTGTATAATGTGAAATAATGTATAATGTGATATCTTGTAACAATAATAATGTGTTACAAGAGAGGTGCAAGAGGTGTGTGTTATACAAGGGATGTGATCCATGGCTGCACAGTCATGTGTGATCCAAAAATGACTCAATTGGAAATCGGTGTTCTATTCAAAAAATGACTTTATAGGAAATCGGCATTCTATTCCAGAAATGACTGCACAGGCAACCCGAATGGTTGCAGGAAATACAGTAACTACATGAGGTAGAGATAATGGAACAAATGGATGTATAAAATGACTGCCTCAACAGTGCTACAAAATGAAATGTGGAGATTCATTCATCATTTCGGATGTCCTTGTTCTCATAGTCTAGGTCTTATTTGAGAGAGTGTATTGACAGTGTTTCTCGACTTATGTCTGTTTCGAAAGAAATAAAATAGTAATACCACGTACTATTGAAGGCTATTGAAGGCTATTGAAAACCACCTGTCTAGATTTGATTAAACGTTTGCATTTGTTATGACCTTTTACAAGCTGTCAAGAAAAGGATTCTTGCGTGTGTTTTACAAAGCCAGGCTGATACGATTCTGCTGAACAGTACCACAGTTGTAAAGTAAAATGGTCTTTGCTGATTTGTTGAAGACCATATCTACCAGAATGGGTTTCTCAGTGCTGTAGTTACTATGGAAATGTGCAGAACAGATCTTACTATGCAGAGGAATCACAAAAGCCTGACCCATCAACCGGTTGAGGTTGTGCTGAATGCATGTGTAGTTGGGTATGACTTGTTATGATTGCACGCTCTTTGTTGCTGAGATATCATAAAGATGATGCTGTGTAGTCATTGCCTGGCTACATTACTGGGTAGCAGTGTGGAGTAGTGGTTAGGGCTCTGGACTCTTGACCGGAGGGTCGTGGGTTCAAATCCCGGTGGGGGCACTGCTGCTGTACCCTTGAGCAAGGTGCTTTACCTAGATTGCTCCAGTCAAAAAAAAAAAAAAAAAAAAAAAAACCCAACTGTATAAATGGGTAATTGTATGTAAAAATAATGTGATATCTTGTAACAATTGTAAGTCGCCCTGGATAAGGGCGTCAGCTAAGAAATAAATAATAATAATAATAATAATAATAATTACACAGGCTAGATTTTAGATTGAGACAAAATAGGAGGAAACAAATCTGTCAAATATTAGAGGCTTAAAAGAGTTGCCTACTTTGTGTAATAACATGTTTGGTCATTTTGACACCACCTTTTTTAATGTATTTTTTAAAGTATGTTTGTTAGATTTTTAACCAGCTATAACCCACATCCGATGATATGATTCCCGGAGGAATCTTTTTAACATCTGGCTATACAGTTTGAGGGTCAAATGAATTGGCCAGTTTATGAGTTTCTGAACTAAGATTGAGCTTCATGTTTCCTTAAGACAAAAAACATAATCTTACTGTAAATGAATTGCACCATTAGCTGATAAACCAAATCTGTATGAGGCCTGTAAAGGTTCTTCATTTGCAACTTAAAAGTAATTTCAATTAGGAGTGTGCAGAATACTATTTTATCGGAAGTTGTTTACAGCCTCTGTACGCCACTATGATAGTCAGAGCCCGGAATGAGCAGAAAATAATCTTCGTCAGCTTTTAAAACACTCAGTGCGGAAGCTAATTGCCATTAATTGGTATGTGAGGGAGACAGCTTTTTTTGTTTGATTAGAATGATTTATTGGAAACCTGCCAATTTTTCTTTTAATACATTTAAAAGCCAGTAAGTATTCTGCACACCCCTAATTTGATGTAAAAGTTGCAATGCGACTGTGTTTCTCCCTATGGGTTTTTGTAATGGTTTTCAATTAAAAAAATAAAGAATCAACTTGGAAGGGATTAAATGAAGCAAAGTTGTAAAGCAGAACTTTATTTATTTATTTATTTATTTTAACAGGAAATTACCAGCTTGCTGCCATTCTCCAAGTTTTCTTTAGATGACTTCCCAGAGAACAAAGATATCAACACTGATCTCAATGCGTACATCCAATATCGAATCAACAACAGTAAGGAAATACTAAACAACATATCTCTGAACGGTAAAGCAGACCCCGTCACTGTGGGCAAGGCGAGTAGCCACTTGATAATGCGCAGCCAGGGCTCCTACCTGTACTTGAAGCTGACCCTTGACCTTTTCGAAAAGGGCCACCTGGTAATAAAGAGTGCCAGCTACAAGGTGGTGCCCGTGTCCCTCTCGGAGCTGTACCTGCTTCAGTGCAACATGAAGTTCATCACCAACTCTGCCTTTGAAAGAACTCTGCCTATCCTCAATGTGACATTGGCATCCCTGCACCCAATGACAGATGAGCAGATCTTTCAGGCCATTACCGCAGGCTGTTTGAATGGCGAGCTGGATTGGGAGGACTTTCAGCAACGGATGGAAGGGCTTTCGTGTTTTTTGATCAAAAGGAGGGACAAGACGCACATGTTTTGCCATCCTTCTTTCCGCGAGTGGCTGGTCTGGCGATCGGACGGCGAAAGCACAGACTTCCTCTGTGACCCACGGTAAGTAGTCTTGATAGACTGATGATACTTCGACTGAGTAATAAATACATGCTGAGTAAACAGTACCATAGATGTTCTGAGATTGCAAAGACTGCATGTTTGTTTAGCATACTTAATGGCAGTGATACTCACTCGGTGTGTTTCATTGCAGGATCTTAATTGCTCAATTGATCATCTAGTCTCAATTCAATAATTTAGGTTGGAATAAGGTCCTGGACTGGAATGAATTGGAAGAGCCAAAAGTGTGTACCACTGCTTTGTTGTGTTTTGATATGTTAAGTTTGTGCTTTTATGGGTTGTTGACAGTGTTGTTTGGGTTTGAAGGAGCTGCTCTCATTTTCCTGTGTTTGTTCTAATAGATTTATGACCCTGAGGGGAGGCATGGAGGCGTGGTTTCATTTTTCATTGCAAGAAAAACAAAACAAGGGTGAACCCATAAAGATTAAAAAAGCAGTAATTGCTCTTCGAAATGCATGTATACCATATAATAGTGTACATTGGAAATGTACTACATTTATCATTACTGTTTTGTTGTACTGATGATTTTAAATTAATTGTATTAAAAGAGTGCCAGTGCTTTAATTTCACATTGAGTTTCATTTTAAACACTAGTCAGTGGACTGAAAATTACAGAAGAAAAGCAGAATGGTCATTTTTCCCTCTCCCACACTTAGAAGAAATTCCAGGGGGAATCCACAGGATGGAGTAAATCCTGTCTGGCAGGAACAGTGGGGCTACCTTAACATGTCCTCTGTGCCAGTCAGTACCTGTCAGATCATTTTAACATGGATCACCCTGGATTGTATTTGAAACAAGGGAGCCTCCACCACACTACTCTCTATGAATAGAGTATTGTGAAGCAAAATTGAATACATCTTAAACAGGGATAGATGCAATCTACAGGCAGGGATATTTATATTAAACATTATTCAGAGGCTAATTTAATAGGGTTCTCTGGTATGTGAGAATGGTTTCTGGTACGTACTGCACTCTAGTAGAGTATTTAGGTTAGTTTTAACCCTTGATATACTCGGTTCTGAGTTATAAAGTTACCAAAGCCAGTCATTTTCTGTCTCGGAGATACAGAGTGAGCCCAGGGAATGTCAACTTTTAAAGCTCAATGCAGGGCTGTCAGTCAGTTTCATTAACTTCAGTTTCATTAATCTGTACAAAATCTGGCGCTACAGTAGATGTTTTGCTCTGCTATAAGAAAGTGTTGTAAAATCTGACAAGGGCTTGTCAAATACCAACAACTTTTTTAAGAAAGAGATTAGGTAAGTATTTCTTTGCTGCCCGAAGATCACTAAATTGGAGCATACCTGTGTCTTTGTGTCCCTAAAGCGGCTCTGTTTTGGTGTGACGGGTTAAGTAGACATAATAGGGCTTTTAAACCCTCTGATTATTTATTTGAATGGCTATGACATTGAAGTAGCTCTGGGGTTATAAAACATAGCAACTTTTTGCAGAAGCAGTTTGCATGGCCCATCCTTGAAGTTCCTTGCAACTATAACATTGTATGTTTTTACAGAGCCTTCCAGCATTTTGTATTTATTATGATCAGAATGAGAATGCCAAATAAAACCTGTCAAGGGGATTTAAAGCATGCATAGAATACACCTTGCTCACGAATACTGCAGTGTGTTACGTATTGTAGTAATTTTAAATGTAAAATACATTTTGTTTAATTGAAACAGCGATTTATTATTCATTTAAAATACAGTGTGAAATTCTAAACTACCAGGAAAGCACAGGCCCTATTCAATGTTGAAAACCTTCTGTTCTATTTACAGTCTGCCAGCATACTGAATCCTTGATGCTGTTGCTATGACACTCGAGCATCACTGCATGTCGTCTTGGACAATGGTCTTGTAAAAGTAGATTATGCTCAATAGGGGCCTGTTTTTTTTCTGTTATTGTCTAACAAAACAGGGTATTGATTCTTTTTTTAAATTTATTTATGTATTTATTTTTAACAGATGTTATACATATTTGGCTGAAAAACATTTATATAATCGCTAATATGGCATAGGCATGATTGGTCAAAATGCAAAACTATGGCAGAGATGGTGTATGGAGTATTTAAACAGTTTTAAATAGGTTTCAAATTTTGAAATTTAAAAATGTTTAGACCTCTATGAGCAATTTCAGTTGAAATGCATGAGAGGCTAACAATGTGACAGCTTTTTAATTGGAAAGGAAAGCTTGTGTAATTTTAAATTTGCATACAGTCATCTAAAATATTAAAATGTAATCTGTGTGTGTTCTAATAAAATTCTGACTGCCTGGAAGATTTTTTTGTGAAATGCACTAATACTATTGTGTATGTGTATTCTTTTTTTATATGATCTATTCATGTTTTGTGTGTGTATATATATATATATATATATATATATATATATATATATATATATATATACACACACATACAGTGCTCACCCGTTATAACGCGCCTCGTATAGTGCAGAATCAGTTATAACACGGTAGGGTTGTAGCTCTCCTTTGCTCCATAATGCCATTACTGTATGTATGTGTGTGTGTGTGTGTGTGTGTGTGTGTGTGTGTGTGTGTGTGTATATATATAATTGCCATAGTTATAATGAGGTTTGTTAAGATGAAAGTCCCCTTATTATTCAGATATCATTATTGGTGCTTCATGGGTAAGATGCAAGCTGCTTTTAAACACCCGCTTCAATAATTTCCACATATTTCACAGATGTAGAAAGCCTTCCAATGTTTGTGGATGAAAATAATAGATCATGCGACATTTATTTTAATTAAAGTTCAGTGCCTTGTTATTTTTTAGATTTAAAGTGACGCACAAACAGTCAGTATTTTAACTGAATGCTTCGGCCAAGACCAAAGACCTAGAGTTCATGCATGGCCCTTCGATGAACTTCTAAGTTAATTAACAGGAATAATTCACTTGCTGTGTTCACTTCGAGCATTATCAGTGTTTGTTTTAACATTTGTTAAAAAAAAAATATGTCTTCATGGGCAAAAAGTATAACCACAATAGAGAAATTCTGTTGTTTTTTAAAGACCAAAAAAAAACCTTCAATTGATCTCAGTATCTGGTTAAAAAAGACCAAAAATAGTTAATAAAGAAACAAGAACTAGTTTAATCTGCAACTGATTTTGTTTTTAAAACTCGAAAGTGGCATTAACACTGTTAGGAAAAGTCATGGTGTGGAGGTCTTAAATAAGCCCACTCCACTTCTTGGGAGTGTGTTAATCCTTCATTTCAGTCATGCTATATTTATACTGGTACACAATGAAGATTCCGGACATAACTATAGGTAGCCTTTTACCGAAAATACAACTGTTTTTATTAGAACCAACAAGCATTATACAAGCTTCACAATTGATTACATTTCCAAATGCGAAGGGGATATACTGTACTAGAGATGGACGTACATACATACTTCACACTTCACATATTTCTCCATACAGTATATCTGAAAAACGCGTATCTAATTGTTATTAAACTTGGTATTAACATTTATCATAAGTTATTGAGAATTGTCGTATTCTGGAGATATATAGGGGCTGCATATGGTTATCATAGTGTGTGTGTGTGTATATATGCTGCAGCTGTTTCTTGCACATTGCTGAGTCAAGAAATTATTAACTAAAATAAGCATTCCTGGATTGAAAATACCAGATCTGCCCTGGTTGATGCAAGTGATAAGTAGACTCAGTGTGTAGGTGATGTGCACTTGCCTGTATTTATTGCACGTTTTCCATTTTTGTTCCCTTTCAACTTGGTTTGAACAGGAGTGGACATGCTCTCATGGCATTCATGCTTTCACGCCAAGAAGGGAAATTAAACCGTCAGCAGACAATGGAACTCGGTCATCATATCTTAAAAGCACACATTTTTAAGGTAGGAGAGTTTGGTTTGATGGGTGATAAGTTTCTACATTCCTTGATTGTAACTGCCTATTTTCAAGGTGTGACTGCCCATTGTATTGTTCTTCAGTTCAACAAAGATTCTGTGTGATTACTGATAACTGTCAGCCTGTTTTTCTTTCCGTCAGGGTCACAGCAGAAAGACTGGCGTTTCATCCAGTGTCCTTCAGGCTCTGTGGATCAGCTACAGCACGGATGGACTATCTGCTGCCCTGGCTTCTTTAAGGAACCTTTATACTCCAAATGTGAAGGTAGATTATACCTTTGTTAGAAGTCTCTATTTTTTATATTAAATCTTGTACATAATGTACCAAATTAGTTCCTGATATTTGCTGTTTTGCATACCGATTGGGTACTACCCCCTACTGAGGACTTACATTACTCAAAGTCTGTAATGTCTGGAAGCTGCTAATTCACCCAGAGCAAATGCATTTTTCTAAAACCATGTGAAATCAATTTCTATAAAAAGTCTACTCAAATAAATGTGGATAGTCTGGTTTCAGAAACTGCATTCACATATTTTGATTGCCAGGTAGTTATGGTTCATAATGGTTTAGCTGATTCGTTTGCTGTTTTTTGTCATGGTGATTCACAAAAGCTAAAACCCCATTGAGGTGGAAATGGAAGTGAACTGAAATGTGCTTAAGTGAATCCATTTTTAATATCAGTAGCCAACCTAATAACACATTTTGGGATTCCTTCTTTTTTATAGTAAATTATTTAAAAAGAACAAATTTAATTGGCAAATGGCAATGACGAATACCAGCAATGTCCTTCAGATCTAATGCAAGTGATAATAGACTTTGCAGATGCAAAGTCAGGAAATAGTCAGGAAATATTGTCTAGAGTGGAAGAAGTGCTTTAGTCTACGCAAAATAAGTAAGAGGTGCAGTTGTTTTAACCTACTTTATAGCAGTACATGTTACACCCATTCTCTTTAATGAGATCTATTCTTTTATAAAAGTGTTGCATGATAACACATTTTGAAAGAGGAGGTTAGAAAATGTTCACCTTGTGAGAAGATGTAAGAGAAGAAAAAAAAAACTACACATATTCCTGATAGAATCAATATTATCCTATTTAGTCCAAATTGTGTATTCATTTAGAAGATAAGATAACCATAGTACAGTTTTCAACCTGGTGTTACCTGGGTATTAATTCCTAATACAGATGAACATAGAAATGTACAGACCATATAAAGACTGTTTGTGCTCTAATGCATATTGTTCAGTGGTAATATATATATATATATATATATATATATATATATATATATATATATATATATATATTAGTGTGTGTGTGTGTATATATATATATATATATATATATATATATATATATATATATATATATATATATATATATATATTAGTGTATATATAATCAGAACAGTTTTATAATCCTGCTGATCCATGTTGTTTCTGTTATTTGAAGATAAATGTAGAAGACACAGAATTACTGTACATCAGAGACTTTTAGCTGCTCCAGTACAGATAAGACCAGATGACAACGATAGGGCAGCTGCTGTGGTGCTTACAGAGAAGGATTCGTGCGCATTCTGTTCTGGAGCGTATTTGTTGATATACTTGCTACCAGATCTGCAATGAAGACTAAAGTAATACTAATGGATACAGTGGTGTCAGTTTATTCGCTTGTATTTGGTTCTCTCATTTAATAAAATAATTGATTTAGCTCTCAGGTAAATCAATACGCCAAACTGAAGAGGCAGTGTAAACAGTGTAACTGTGATTAGTTTAACTTCTCTGAGCAACAATATTTACTCAGGGCTAGGGCTAGAACAATTACTGTAGATGTTTTTCTTGACACAATCCTGCATCCACTGTAAAAAACAAAAAAAGTGTTGGCATTATTAGTTTAAAAATGCAGCTTTTAAGATAGCTTTTTTTTTTTATGTGATACCTTATGAACTAATGGTGCCCATTCTCGATAAATGTTGTGTTTGAATTTCTGTTTTACTTCCCCTAAGCATCGGTGGAACTGGCAGATGATGATAATACAGTCTCCTGCTGCGGATGGTAGTTGCAATAGAATGTGTTTTTAGATTAGAGGATGACACAGGAGCAAGGAGGGAGGTGAAATGTATATGGTATATAAATATGGGGAAATCTAGAATACTGTAGTTAACACACAAGTCCACTAAGGAATGTATGTCATTATGAGACACTAGGCCTACAGTGCCTTGCGAAAGTATTCGGCCCCCTTGAACTTTGCGACCTTTTGCCACATTTCAGGCTTCAAACATAAAGATATGAAACTGTAATTTTTTGTGAAGAATCAACAACAAGTGGGACACAATCATGAAGTGGAACGAAATTTATTGGATATTTCAAACTTTTTTAACAAATAAAAAACTGAAAAATTGGGCGTGCAAAATTATTCAGCCCCCTTAAGTTAATACTTTGTAGCGCCACCTTTTGCTGCGATTACAGCTGTAAGTCGCTTGGGGTATGTCTCTATCAGTTTTGCACATCGAGAGACTGAAATTTTTGCCCATTCCTCCTTGCAAAACAGCTCGAGCTTAGTGAGGTTGGATGGAGAGCATTTGTGAACAGCAGTTTTCAGTTCTTTCCACAGATTCTCGAGCTATGATAATTAATTTGTTAGAAAAGGCCATTAATGCTGTAATTGAAAATATTTGAAAGATTTGTTCAGCCTCTTTAATTAATGTAAGTTGTGGTTCACTGTTAATTTTACCATAGCCTTTCTGTTAAAATACATGGCATTAAATAATTAAGGTGGCCTTCTAGATTATTAGTAATGTAATAAACAAAAGGTCACTTTAATCACAGAGGCAGCTTAAGGATTTTTTTTTTTTTTTTTGTTAAGGCAGATTAGTTCAGGCGTTGCTGTGCCTGGCTACTGTATTATGGATGAAAATAAGCAAATACTGAAACCAGTTGTCCTCGGGCTTGAGCATGAATTATTGGGTTGGTGATGTATTCTTCCTTTGAGCTAAAAGGACATTGTTTTTTCTGTGACGTGCTAATAACAAAATCAGGGCCTTTGTAATACCTTGTATTCTTGCACAATAATAACAATAATAATAATAGTAGTAATAATAATCACCTCTGACTCTCAGACACATTGTATACAGGTTTTTCAGAAACGTATTCTCTATGTGTGTTTTCAATTGAAGTAAGAGTATAATGGAACTAATTAATGCTGTTATTTGGCTAGTGTCTTCAAAGACACACTTCCTGGTAATTGTGATGGTTCATTAAATTCACTTTCTCAAGGGGACACATTTTTATATTAACAAAATGTACATCCGGTTATATCATTGGAAGCCATCTGATTAACATCAAACAAACTTCCAGCTGAGTACACTGATGAAGGCTTTGTGAACCATGCAACAGCCTGATTTATCTTCTACCACATTTGCTGCGCAACTTACGCACGCAGCAGTTACTCAAATCTTCTTTTTTAAATACTGGTACTCATGACAGTAATACCCCTTGCATGAAAACAGAGTTCACAGTCATTTTAGAAAGAGACCTGAATGTCCGGGTGCACCATACAATATGGTGTAGAGAAAAATAAAATAATTTAGTGTAGCAATAATACATTATAAAATGTATTTATAATGTATTATTGCTACACTAATACATGAGCAAGTCACTTAACCTCCTTGTGCTCCGTCCTTCAGATGAGACTTAAAACTGAGGTCCTATTGTAAGTGACTCTGCAGCAGCATAGTTCACCGCCTAATCTCTGTAAGTCGATTTGGATAAAAGCGTCTGCTGAATGACTAAATAATAATGTGTATTTTTTAATTATTTTTTTTTCCTGTGCAAAAAAGTGACTTTTTGTCATTGATGAGCCCGGTTTATTATTATTATTATTTATTTCTTAGCAGACGCCCTTATCCAGGGCGACTTACAATTGTTACAAGATATCACATTATTTTTACATACAATTACCCATTTATACAGTTGGGTTTTTACTGGAGCAATCTTGGTAAAGTACCTTGCTCAAGGGTACAGCAGCAGTGTCCCCCACCTGGGATTGAACCCACGACCCTCCGGTCAAGAGTCCAGAGCCCTAACCACTACTCCACACTGCTGCCCGTTTGAGTTGATGTTGACACTACAAAAAAATAGAATGGTCCCATCTGTCAGTGTGGTGAGATTAGATTGTTCCTGAACAATGTGCACAGCAGAGCTGGAATCTGAGGGAGCTACAAGTGGATGTGTAAAGGCCTGAGCTCAATAATCACTGATCTACAAAGAGGGAAGATTGAAACCAAAAGGGCAGGAATAAGTTCATCTTACTTGAGTGTGGCTTTTATTAAAAACAGCAGCTCAATGTGGCCAGGATGTTGCGACTGATTTGCCGCTGTCTTGTACACTATGCTTCACTCTGTTGAGTCGATACTGTGTACTTCTGCTCGGGAGATATAAGGTCACACGTCGTGTTTGCTTTTACTCAATTTTTCTATGGTGTTGCTTGGTAAGAGTAAACCTATTTCTTTTGTTCCTTCTCTTTTTATACACAGTCTGTTTGCATACATATTTTTACATGCATTTCAGGTGAGTCGCCTATTGATGCTGGGAGGAGCCAATGTAAACTACAGGACAGAGGTGTTGAATAACGCCCCGATTGTGTGTGTTCAGTCCCACCTGGGCCATCAGGAGATGGCCAGCCTGCTCTTGGAGTATGGGGCTGCTGTGGACGGCGTCTCGGAGCACGGCATGACCCCTCTCTGCTTCGCAGCAGCCGCAGGTCATGCTCACATAGTGAATATGCTCTGTAAGAACGGAGCAAAGGTAAGACAGATCACACTGTTTTATATATTTTGTTACAGTATGTTGTCAAATACAGATACACTGCTTAATAAATCATGGCTTTCACAGATTATAAATCATTCAAATCTGATTATTTTTATAAAATCCTATCTAGACCAAGTTTATTTATTTATTTTTTTAAACAATGTATATACTGGTTATAGGCAGCAAATCTCTTGTGCCTTAAAAAAAATAAAATAATGAAAACTACTTGCTATTGTCATAATTTGCTTAGCTACCTTATCAATAATGCTGACAGCCCGAGCTCTCAACATGAGTGCACTTAGTGAAAGTCTAATGCAATTTAGCCATACAATAAATAGAAAATATGAAGAAAAATATGCACCCTGGATTTGAAGAGGCTCTGTAAGCTTATACTATACAAACCAGTACACCCACGGAGATATGGGACATTTTATACAGTAGCTGAGTGTCGAACTGACAAGGATGTTGATTGGGCACATGTAAACCAGGATAATTGTGTTAGTTGTAGAATCATATTGCCCATATCTGAATGGTGGATCTCCGCAGCCCCTGGTTTTGTGTGTCTTGCCCTTATTTGTCTCAGTAAAATACCTGGAGAGTGTCCTGCAAGTGTTGCACCTTTACATCACACTGCAAGGCTTCAGTACATGATCATTTTTACTTGCATAGTTATCTAATCTAAATCGCTTGTCATGCAGGCTGATCATGTAGACAAGAGTGGCCAGTATGCTTTGGTTCATGCTGCCTTAAGAGGTTATCCCGATATCATTGACCTCCTACTGGAGACTGACTGGGCGCCTGACATCCAGCAGCAGAACTCTTCTGTGAAAAACAAAGCTCTTCAACAAGCCTTGATCGCAGCTTCCAGTATGGGACACACGCAGGTATGGTATAGAGTTTATTAATTACGTACAATACATGTTCATAGCATCGCATGTTTAAGTGCTAGATGATCCAAAGGTCTTGTATATACACAGTTGGAAATGCTTAATATTATTTTGTCTATCTTATTGGCATATGATGCTTAAGTGGATAGACAGAGGTAGGTTGATGCGTAAATACTGAGTTATTAAGAACAACTGTAGTTGAATCTCATTCCATATATATATATATATATATATATATATATATATATGTGTGTGTGTGTATATATATATATATATATATATATATATATATATATATATATATATATATATATATATATATATATATATAATCAGCACTTTAACAATTGTAAGTGATTAAAGCAATACTATTTCTACTTTGTTGAATAATATAGTTATTTTTTCTTCTTCTTTGCTGATCATTTTTCAACCTGAATCTAGCTCATCCTTGTTGTATCTTGTTTCACAGGTTGTTAGAAGATTGCTGGCTTTGGATAAGGAACATGCTGTGGAAATTGATGGATATGATACACTGTGGGGAGAAACAGGTACTGTGCTTTAGGGTTTAGTTATTCTTGAGTTTAGCACAACTGTTTTGGTGCTAATGAAAGGTGCTGGATTAGCAGGAAAGGACAGTGAATCCTCTTGTTCAGTCTCCAGGCCCATCAAACCTTTGCTGTCGCTTTTTGAGTGCCTGTAGAAGGGCCCAGTGCCAACTATGTGCTGGTTTTGTGATACGGACCGCTTTCCACTTAGTGCAAATTTGAGACAACCACACTTGCCTGTTTTGAACCCACTTTAGAAAATGAGTGAGGAGAAAGGATATCTTTCTGCCCCATCATGCTCTTCCACCATGTGTGAAAGCTCAGTGGAAGTTTTGAGTATCCGACTTTGATATCAATTCAGAATCCCACAGCCTTCTCTTTTAATCTTCCTTTATAAACGAAGTTATTGATAACTCTACTGCATGTATTTTTATTTTAAATGCATTTTTTAACACCAGAAAAGCCATTATAAGGGCCCCAGATTTATTCTTTGATTTTACATTTAGTTAATACCTTTTATTAAAATGAATGTAGTAATTTGTTTGTGAAGTATACCTTATGAATAGCTCAAGTGGTTCAATGAGAGTCTGCTTGGCTCTCAGAACATCTATCAACATGGATTATTTGCCCTTGCAAGTCTTGTATCTGTGTTGAAGATAATGGCTTGATCTTGACCTTTCTGCACAACACAAGGTCGTTAGACTTGCTGTAATTTCTTTGCACTGCTCTTCAGTGTCTTTGTTATGCCCCTGTAAGCAGGCTGACCGGACCTGAATGAACTTATCTGGATGCACACTATATCATTTTGCATTAATCTTCCAGTCTCCAGCTGTGCTAGCTCCGTGCTCCAGTGCCTTCTCCTTTTTATTAACTAGCGCTTCACACTGTCGTGTTGGTTTAAGTGAACACTCAAATCCCATTTGTAGTCCATATCGTGCATGTCCCTCCTTTCCGTTATCTTATTGTGTTCAATATTTCTTAAACCAGTTTGCAAAATCTTGCCTGTATCTTACCGGTATATGAAATATATTCCATGTGCCATTTTTCCGCCCATGTGCTAAGCCAGTTGTACAAACTCATTTTTAAGTGGTTCTAGCCTTAGAAGTTCAATTTTATTTTCTTCTTGGTATAGTGTGCGGTTTTCTTCCTCAGAGTAAGATTATAGTCACTGATCCTATCAGATTGATCTTTGCTACCAGTTTTAAGCCCGCTTGCAGTTATTTTAGGACCAAGTCATGCATGCTTTATCTTTTTTTTTTTTTTAACTTCAAAACCAGATTAGCCAGATAGCTTTTGTTAAGCTCCCCCTTAGATATTATGGTTTTGAGTACACAAAGTGGTTCATGTCTTTTAAAAGTTAGATGAGGAACTGGCTAGTGGACTTGGATAGGTGGTAGTGGACACAGTCAGGGGTAGCAGTGTAGATTCTAGTGAATTGCACCATTTTAAAATGCAGCCATGGCAATAGTAATAGCAATGTTATGTATTTAAATTTCTAATTCATTTAACCACAAGGGTGTTATAGTGTTTCATCATCCACAGTACCTTTGCTGCCTATATTAATACAGCCAGTATTATAATAAGTTATTGGTAATGGTTGCTGAGACCTTTGTGATTTTCTCAGGTGGAAAGTTTTAAACCGTGTCTGTTGGAAACAAGGAGCCTTATCAGTCTGTGCAGCCTTTGAGGAAAATGTCTGTTCTTTTGCCTCTACCACCATTCCCTTGGTAGTATCAGCAGGAGCAGGTTTTATTTTCTAGCACTGCCCTTTTCTAAATTGAAATGATCTAAAATAGCAAGTATTAGTTCTCTTCTGTTTGTTGACTAGAGAGAATACCCAACATGTGTTCAGTACTTTAGATATGATTTAGATGCATTGAAACGATATATTCAAGAATCTTTCAGCAAAAGCATGCCGTTAATAATTTTTTGAAAACTATGTTTAATAAAGCTTCATGTAGAGAATCATTGCTAATGTAGCTTGCTTCAGAAATGAACAGTGGAAGTGTTGCTGGGCTAATACAATAGTTCAGCGTAGAAATAAACTGTTTTCAGCCTAGTCTACTGTAGCTTGTGCTGTGGAACAGGTCTTTTGTGGCACTTTATGGAGTTATCCTTAGGTCTAAACTTGTAATCTCTGAGTGTTGTTTAAGAACACAGCAGAAATAACTGGTGCTTGTTGCTAATCTCTAAAAGGATGACCTTTTGATATTGTTATTTACATCCTTTGTGGTCTTTACTATACTGAGGCTCAAGATACATGAGACTTTCTCTTCGTTTCATGTCTTTGCACACAGAGAAACACTTGCCCTCCGCCCTTTAATGCACTGGAAAATAGCCTTCAAGCACAATTATGATCTGGCCTCTTAACCACTCTTGATATATTGGTACAGGGCTGCGCTACCCTACTTGGTATTTCTTTTACAGTAAATGAAGCTACAGTATGTATCGACTAAGTTAATTTAATCATACTGCTGCAGGTTATAATATTACTGTTGGCCAATAAAAAAAAGAACATACACACCCACACACATGTACTTTTTTATTGAAGTTGAGGAAATACACAGTAGCTTGTGACCATAAGAAAAAGTCATAGTGCATGTAGGTTATCAATATCTGTGAATAGGTTTATTGCGCCCCTGCTGCTGCTTCAAACATCACAACCAGATTAGACACCAGCTTCGTATTGTCAGAGTTCTGGAAATGGTTAAGAGTAGGATTTAGATTTGTTCACACAACACCCATGTCAAGTTCTGCATCTAGTACCATGTAAAGTTTATGTTGACGCCAAGAGAGTAAGGCGCAAGCAGACAAGCACAAGTCTTTATTTATTTCTACACAATCTGCATGCACAAATATATTACAGTACCAACGTCTTTTTTTTTTAGATTTGTGTGGCACAAAAACCTGAATTAGGGGGAAAAAATGAATGGCAGATACTTAATGGGCATTGAGATGTAATTGCTCACAGCTGGCACTGATACAAGACAACCAAACAATATTCAGTTCAACAGGAACCACGATTCATCTGCCACTGGCAAGTCTTTAGCCAAGTCTGTTCATTTTACACCTGTTGTTGCAAAATGTTTAAATTTCTTTACCTGCAAAAATATTAGATTCTTACTGCATCATTTTAAAATCCCCATTACAGACAAAAAAGAAAGAAATGTAATTTGTTCCCAGAGACTGATCAGAAATTATAATTGGATATTGGATAATAAGAGCCTCTTTAAAACCAAAAATGTAGAGCCTGGTGTGTCTCATTATGTAATTACATTTAGGCCAGCTTTTATGATGATTGATAGAACCATTTTTTGTCCATATTACCATGGAGATCATTCTTGTTATATCGATTTCAGCAACGGTTAATGTTTTTTTTGTATGGTCATATTCTACAGTATAATACACTAAGAAAGTCAATGAGACATAAATACCAAAAGCTGTACTAGAGTTCTTTTAAAATGAAATACATTGCCTGTAAACCATTTCTTATATTGATAACCATTCTCAACAGAAGAATTTAAGATTCATAGTGGATAACCTAATATAACAACAGATACATATAAAATTCTCTATTGCAATGTATTCATATTTAAAGGGATATTGAATTGCTTTATCATGTTGGCACCGTTGCTTTAATTTTATTTGGAGAAATGGTGCAACTCTAGGGCTTTATCTTGAAGAGAGCAAATCTTATTCTGATAAGCTCAACTCCATCGGTTTATGTATAAGAAATTGCAAGATAATTTAATTCTAGCAATGTTTTCCCTAGACGGCAGCTTTCTGATAGATTTGAAAAGGAAGCCAGAAGCTGTGATCTGTGTGAGGAGAAAGCAAATAAGGTCATTAACAAAGTGTTTTATCTGTTTCCCAGAATTTGAAAACGCATTATTTGATGTTGTAAAAATTTAAATATATTATAAAACCCAACAATCAGACAAAGAAAAACATTCGTTAACAATTAGTTTGTGCACAAGCAGTTGTTTACACTGTAAAATCGGCAGAATAAATTGTTGTTTCAAATACTGTGAATTAATGTCCACTGTTTGGCATGCAAGAGGGGTCTTGCCTTGAAAATGTTGCATTTAAATTGTCCTGTTACTATAATACAGAGGCAGGTCACTTTTAACAAAGCTATTAGATTGTGTCTTATGTTTACGAATGAACTGCCGGTAGTATCAGTTGGTAGAACAAATATTTACTAAAAACTTAAAACTGTTTGGTTGTCTTGATGTTGTGTATTTGAAGTTAATCTTTATACTTGAAGTGACCTAGGCCTAGCGAAGGAGCAGACCTTTTGTCATAAGCTGCAGAGCTGAACAGACTGTTGACAAATAGGTTGTGCTGCACTGGCTTGGGTTCGTTATCCTTTCTTCAGACAGTGATTTCAAAACCATTTTTTTTTTCTATTTTGTGTCAGAAATACTGGTGCACTGGTGTTGATAGAAGTAAGGGAAATTGCTTTTCACTGTAGGGTACTTTAAAGTAATTAGTAGTAATTGTTTCACCAATTTATCTGCAGTGTTTTATCCTAATATTCTTGTCATGAAAGTAATTATAGTTGATATGGTGGTTGCTGGAATTGAAAGACAAATATAAAATGAATAATGAGAAACATGTTAGTTAAATTGGCCTTTTACTTTGTAATCAAGTGAAGATTGCAACAGGAACATTCGGACAAAAACAGCAACAATTACTGTGCGTGAGTAACTATTATGTTTTATTGTGAGTAACTATTATGTCTCACGCTTATCTTTATCTGTGAGGTTTTGGTACAGAGTGATAAATGCAAGAACAGACAAGCCAAGGACAAGAGAGGTATTGTGGAAAAGGGCAGAACCCTCGCTGCTGTAAATAATGTGTGTGTGGGAATGTGAGGTTGGCAGGGATGGGGTTAAATCTGGCCCTGCCAGCAATCACAAGCGTGGCCATTCCGTGCTAACTGGGGAGTGGACACATGTATTTCAGGGAGGAGAAATCCTTTGTCTGGGAGAGGGAGTTAGGTGAGTGTAACCTGTGGGTTAAACTGTTTTGTATGTAACTGTTCAGTGAATGTGAATGCCCAGCCTGACAGCAGTGTTTAGATACAGTATTGTTTTGTTTGAATCTTTATTTTGGCCCTTGTGCCAGTTTGTTTGTTCCTGTGTTTGGTTTTGGGTTTAAATGTGCGCTTTAACTGCAGCTTGTTTCTGTGTCTCTTTCCTGATGCTACCGTCACAGGTATTTACTGTATGTTTAGAATAGATGGTTTCAAGGGCAGATTTAATGTTTCAGAAAAGCAGTATGTGATTTTAACTTTAAAGTGAGTATTGATCTGTGTATCAAAACATATTAAAATTATTAGAAAACAAACCCCTCATTTATATATTGGAGGCTGTAGGGTACCCAATATTGTTTTATTTTCATTCATGTGACGCGGGTCTACAAGGTCCCATTCTTCTAGAGCACAAAACTGCAATCTTGACGGAATCATTCTGAAAGTTTCATGCTTTGCTTACAGAACCTGACAAGGTTATGCATTTCATAGAAACTCCAATAAAACAATGACCTTGATTTTATTTATTTATTTATTTATTTATTTATTTATTTATTTTTCCCTTCAATCCATATCGGTACATTAATTTCAGCAAATCAACTCATGTTTGCTTAAAAACAAACCAAAAAAAGGCGTACTCCAGTCTCAGTGTTTTTCTGTACATTTTAAAGCTGTATGTTGGTCTGGCTTGAACTTCCTTTTCTAATATGTAATGTCCTTTTAGTTTACTGGCTACGAGTCAAACATCTGACAAACATGTTTAGCTTTCCCTTAATGGGCCATTCTCATATTTTCCACATCACATCAGCTGCTCATTTAAATTCTTTCTCTGCTTTAGGAGTACTGAGACAAAAGGAGGACTGATCCATGGCATAGTGTATCGGGAAAATATGAGGGCGTTCTAGGATGAATAGATGGAATTCCTGTCCATAGTTATTATTGTTTAGACAAGCAAGTTAAGAACCATTCTTGAGCACAGCAGATTTCCAAACATGGTATAACCTTGGCATAGGATAACATAATTGGTACCTGCACTTGCATGTCAACCTTACAGTAAATAAGATAATCAGACAATATAACTAAGATAACAACTGCATGATGTTGGCCAAAAGAAATGACATTATACTTGAACCATTTGGGTGCAGACATGGTTTAAATTAGGGTTTTGGATTGTAACCTGTACCATACTATAGTGCCTTTTTGAAGCTTACTATATTTTGTATGTCATCATTTGAAACACACATACAGACAGGTGTAAATGTTTTACACACTTATCATAATGCTGCTGTGGCATCTACTTCATTATGATATAATGACCTTACAGTACTATTATAGGTCAGTCCAGTTTCTCTGGGTCTGGATTATGTTGTTGAATTGAATTGCTTTTTTGTTTTTGTTAAGCTTTGACAGCAGCTGCAGGACGAGGTAAAGTGGATGTGTGCAGGTTTCTGCTGGAGCAAGGCGGTGTGGTGCACCAGGTGAACCGGCGAGCCGTTTCCCCACTGTTCTGCACGGTGAGGCAGGGGCACTGGCAGGTATGAAATGACTTCTGCATCCGTGGGTTTGGGTTATTAAAAAAATAAGCTGTTAGTTTGGTATAATCGCATGCGTAGAGCACTTAGAGCTTGTCTATTTGAAAGGTTGTGCTGGCTCATAGCAATGACATTTAAAATAAATGTATCACAAATTGTCTTAATGTCTGCTCACATAATACTTATAGATCCATTCAACATTGACACACCTCTTGCGTTTCTCTACTGCACCAAATGGAAATTAGAAAGTGAAATGTCTGATGTACGGTAACAGGGGCTGCCATATTTTCACACATTTATAATTTCTTTCAGGTTGCTGACCTTTTGTTACAGCATGGGGCTGACATTAACATAAGCGACAAGCAGGGCAGGACACTGTTAATGGTGGCCGCGTGTGAAGGCCACTTGAGCACTGTGGAATTCCTGCTTTCAAAAGGTGAGTTTCATTCTGTTTAGTTAAACATTTAGATCTTAAGAATAAACTTTTAAATATTAACATATGTGAAATACTTGCAGCCCATAAAAAATAATACACAAGAACATGTATGTGTGACTATGTTATGTAGTACATGTGGTGTGTAGTGTAGGAAAAATACATTTTTAAACTTAAAAATATTAGCTTTACACTTTAACATCCCCGCTATATAATATACATATTTGTGGCAGTTTTTAACACTTCCATGTTTCAGGTGCTTCCTTGTCCTCTGTGGATAAGGAGGGGTTAACTCCATTAAGCTGGGCGTGCTTGAAAGGACACAAGGCTGTGGTGCAGTTTCTGGTTGAGAAAGGCGCAGTCATAGATCATACTGATAAGAATGGAAGGACACCTCTGGACTTGGCAGCATTTTACGGGGATGCTGAAATTGTAAGTACAGAAAACTAGTTTTAATCAAGCTTGTGTTTACGTCATTGCACTGTAATAGTACACTTGTACAAATACATTTAAAAATAGCTTGCTCCTAAACAAAATAAGGTATAAAAGATTAAAACTGGTTTTAATGTTTGGGTCGCTGAATGTTGCTGTTCTGTTTTATTTTTTTATTTATTTTTTTCATAAAGGAAAAACACATCCTAAATTTACTTAACCACAAATAAACAACAAATTCAATTTAGGGGCTTGTAAGTAGTCTGAAGTGGTTTAGTATTGATTTATAATTTAATCTGTTTTGTTTTCCTTTCAGAAAAAAATAAATTGTGCCAGTTAAGCTTTGAGAACCTGCCCCGTTCTGCTTTTACAGCTGCCTTCCTGAGAGATAACTCATTAGCATCTATCCAGCAATGGAATGAGAATTGAATTGTAGGACTATATGCTACAGTCCATGACATTGTGGTCAACATGCCAGAACAACTGGACTGGCCCCTGTATCTGCACTAGAGCAGTATTCATAATCAGACAGCCATGCATTTACTGGCATGCAAAGGCTTTAAAAATACGGATCCCATTTTATGCTATGTTTGTGCAGGATTATTGGAGGATCTATTCTAACACATCATTCTCCTACGTACCACAGTGAGCTCAGAACCGCTCTCTGGAATGCATGCATGAGCTGCAATATAACGTTTTTTGTTGTTGTTATTATTTTACAGTGAACCTTGGTGACGGTGTACTAAAGGGTATAGTCCAGAAATATTGAAAATCAAAGTATTTTTCACATTAACTGCCAAATCATAATTAAGACTGTAGGTTATAATGAATTGGACAAGTGACAGCAGCAGGTGACTCTCAACATCTGTGGCCAGCTGGGGAATAAAGATGCAAGCTGTTGACTTTTTCATGCAGAAAAAACGACTCCTCATAAATGTATTGCTACGCAGGTTCATTATTTGGTGGAGAGAGGTGCAGTGATTGAGCATGTTGACTACAGTGGGATGCGGCCGTTAGACAGAGCTATTGGATGTCGAAACACGTCAGTGGTGGTGACCCTGCTAAAGAAAGGAGCAAAGCTGGGTAAGCGGGCATTTTCTTCACTTTTCCCCAACATCCTGGTAACTTCATTGGACAGGTACAGGAATGTTAGAGATAATCCATGATGTTGTGGTGTATTGTTATTACAGAACTAGATTCATCCGTTTAGTAGTACACTACATTTCTGTAATATGTTGCTTTTAAAGGTACATGGCTTTATTGAAAAATCCTTCCACTAGTTTATTATACTGTTATAAATGGCTGTGATTGACAAATACAAAGCTTTCCTTTTGTAACACCAAATCCATGTTCCCTTTAACATTTTGCTTGTATTGTTCTGGAGGGCTTCTCAGCATACTAGATTTGTCTTGTATGAGCAGCCTGTAGGAGAGAGGTTTCTAGACCTTCCCTTTAAGCTTATCTTTTTAAACTAAATCGATATTTTATATTACAGCTGCTAACATATAATCAGGTCCAAATTGCCTGTCAAATGCAATATCTTGTTATGTATTTGCATTACAGGACATTAAGATTTTGTCACATTGAGGGTACTTAGTTTTCTAAAAGATTTTGAATTTCCATATCCCCATATATCCATAATCATGTCCTGGTATACCAAATTTTCCCAAGTGTTAATTTGCATTGGGCAAACAACATGCTTGAATCTAACTTCTGCTAGATCATTTTTCAAGTGGTAAATGTATGTTAAGGAACAGAGCTTAATTCAGATCAGTTTCACTGTGGCTACTCTGACAATTCAGATATCATTTTAAGCCAAGAGCATGCATTTTATCTAAGTATATAAATATACTAACAATCTATCCTAGATATTGTCAGATGGAATTGCAGTTGCAGAGAGTATATGTAAAAAGGAACAAAAAGCAAGAGGTTTTCTGCAGTATTTTCCAGCATGTACAATTCCTTTCTCTGTCCATTGTCTTACTCTCTTTGTAATTTTGTCCTACTCTTCACTTTCTTTTAACTGCTTACACTAATATCTTCTTAAGGCTACAGAACTTCTCCTTATGATCGATCAGGTATTTTCTTTAGGTAACTTTATTCAGTACCAATTATCTTGTAAATATAATTTTCCCATCTTGAGCATTTTGGGCAACTAAAATGGCTTTTAATCTTACAGGTAATGCAGCCTGGGCAATGGCAACCTCCAAACCAGATATTCTCATCATTCTACTGCAGAAGTTAATGGAAGAAGGAAATGTTCTCTATAAGGTAGCATTATCAATGTATTTTAGGTATTTTACTGCATATAGCGTAGATTCTTGTCAATCAACAAACCTTAATAATTACTCGGTGGATTGTTAATGTGAATGCTAATTGGTTAAAAGAATTTAGATGTTAAAATAAATCTTGATCATTTTAATAGTCAAATGTTTGCTATTTATTATCATATAAAAATAAACCAGTCCTTGTTTCATTTATTGTTGTCCATATTTTAACTAGCACAACAAATTATTTGGTTGTATTTTCACACAAAATGCTGGGATTGATCTGTGACTTTTAACAGATACATTTTTTGTCTGACTGATGACGAGTGAAGCTGTGCTGGCTGGTTGAAAGGCAGTTTTGTTTCACAACATTTTTAATATCTTGAGTGTTTCTGTAGATCTAATGACATGTCATGTATGAACTTTCAGAAAGGGAAGATGAAAGAGGCAGCTCAGAGATACCAGTATGCTTTGAGAAAGTTTCCTCGAGAAGGATTTGGGGATGACCTGAAGGCTTTCAAAGAACTGAGGGTTTCACTGTACCTGAACCTGTCAAGATGTCGCAGAAAAACAAATGTAAGCGGTTTGATTTAATTTGAAATATTTTCTGTACAACTAAACCAGCTTCCAGTTTATTTTATAGATTACCAACATTAAAGAAAGTGCAAAATGTATTGGTAGTAAGTTGATTATATACTAGGGAAGTAATTCCCTGAAAGGTTCACCATGGGTTTGCAACAATGACCAGTATCTTCAAATCAAACTGACAGGAAGGGATAGCCACCCCTCAACAAGCTGATGCCTTCTATGGGTATGCTTTAGGGTAGCAAGTCCCATCTGAAAAATACACATCAAACTGGAGTTTGTCTAAAAACCAAGAACACTCTAGTACACCATCCACATGGCCCACAACCTCCCCTCGCTGTGTTTCAGCACAGAGAACTGTCTCCATAAGTCTGGATTACGTGCACAGTTGTCCGTCCATTTTGTTCAACAGTTTGTACCCTGTGGATTTTCGGCTAATTAAAAAAAGAAAATTAAGGTGGCTGGAATTTAGTACTAAAATGGTCATTGCACTATTCACAAAATGAGGTTTAAAAAAAAAAAAAAAAAAAATCCTTAACATTACCCACACTGCTTCAACATAACTGTGCTGATTGAAGTTTATATTTTAATTCTCACAGGACTTTGGCATGGCAGAGGAATTTGCTACAAAGGCACTTGAACTGAAACCCAAATCATATGAGGCCTTTTATGCCAGAGCAAGGGCCAAGAGAAGTAGCAGGTAAAAATACAGCATGTGCTTGTTTGTTTTTTTGTTATGAAATAGTCTTCCTAAAGCACATGGAAAGATGATGCCATGGCAGTTGTTAAATTTCTTGGGAACATTTTAGTAAAGCATTTTGAAGGTTTAATTACCTAGCCCCTGCTATAATGTAGTTTGATAATAAAAAATGTTTTTTTGACACCGCACATTTAGTCTGACTTAATTTTCTTTTCTCAGGCAATTTGCTGCTGCCCTTGCAGATCTACATGAGGCTGCAAAGCTCTGCTCAAACAACCGTGAGATACGGAGGCTACTGGTTCGAGTGGAGGACGAGTGCAAACAGTTGCAGCACGCCCAGCAGAAACAGACAGGTGGGCAAAACCCACCACCCCAGAGCAACGAATCGGACCATGAGGAAGAGGAGGAGGTGCTGGACCAGAGCCTGGATAGCCAGGCAACACTGGGGCTTGAGGAGATTGATGAGGAAGATATTTCTCAACAGGAAGCAGCTGCTGGGTCGCAGCACAGAACACAGAATGTACAGAATTTATATTCGTTAAACAGAGTAGTTCATGATGGGGCAGCAGGTTCCCAGCAGAAACCCCGGCCTGTAACTCCTCCAAACCGACATAAATACCTGCGAGAACCACTAGCCCAGCAAGGACTGGTCAAGCAGCCAACGAAACAGGCTCAGATAGTCAAAACTAACCTGCATATGAACTCTCTGCAGTCTGGTGGACGGTCTGGAAACAAGTCGCAGTCTCAGTACCCACCTTCAAGCCCATTCCCGAGCAGACACGTTTCGAGTGTACTAAAACCTAGTCCTGGTCTAGAGAGTATCAATTTGGGGTGTTCAGGTGCAGAGGATTCAGGAACCAGTCATGGAGAAAGGTTGACCTCCACACAAAATGTCTACCTTTCCAATGCTGAAAATGTGCTGTCCTACCATTCTCCCCAGTCATTTTCCAACGTGACAAAAACAGCAGAGAGGCTATCTGCACATTCTGTACCATCTTTGGACATAATGGCATCTACAAGCCCAGGACTTCCAGGGAGTGCTCTGGAGACGGGGAAGGAATCGTCTGCTGGTACAATGCCAGCACCTTGTTCTCAGGCCAGCAGTATGAAAATCTCCAGTTCAACCAGCAGCTTAGCATCCAGCAGCAGTCTGTCAGATAGTGGAAAGCTTCAAGGGCCAGATGTTCGAATTAAAACCACTGTAGACAACAAGGCTAAGCAGTGTCAGAGTGGGACTGCAGACCATAAGCCTAGACCAACGCCATTCATGGGAATAATGGACAAAACTGCAAGGTTTCAACAACTGCAGCAGAGTCTTCAACAGAATCGCAGCTGGCACAGCCTTTCAACAGAAGGATTAGTTACAAACACTATTTCCACAGGGGTGATACAGGCGGTTAACTTTGAGCTACCTTATGCCAAAACAGGGAGTGCTTACCATGACCAGATTAAAACTCCATCTCAGGGTCCTATGGGAAGCCTTCACAATGGAATGCACTCTAAGGAATTCGGGGAGAAGTTCTGCCAAACAGCCACCTGTTTCAAGGAACCCAAGCCAGCTGTGGCTGTCCTACATTCTTTTCCAGACAATAAATCTAAACAGCAGTCTCACATAGCAAGAGATACTCCCATCATTCATGTTGCTTCTCTGAAACCAAAGCGATCATTTATAGAATCTAATGTCTAAGTCTGTTATTTAACCATTTTCTTAAAAACTTGGTTAATTAAAAAGTACCTGTAAAAAATATGTAAAATGGAATTTTAGTTTATTGAGTTTTAACTTGTTTTCTTAACATTGAGTTACATATTTTACAAGTAACTATTTGTATTTTTTGTAAATAATTACCACAACCAGTATTTAGATTAGTACTCTGTTTTGCTTCTTTTTTTTATTAACAAAAGTGTATAGGTCCATTATGCTACTGTTACAGAATTGCATGTGTACTACATTTCAGCAAAGCTGGGTAGCACTGAGTAGTCATTATGGCATGTAAACACAAACAAAACAGTAATGGCACTTTATATGTTAATATATGCCTTCCAGGTGCTTATGGAATTATTAATGTATTATCATACATTATTAGAGATTAGGTACAACATAAAAATGTTTCTGTATTATAAAAACGAATGGTGCTGGTTGAGTGTAAAACTGGAGTGCCATTCAGTGGTAATGTAACAGGAGATTGATAAAGGTTAAACATTTACAGTATGTGTTTGTTTTCTAGTAGGATACTGATCCTAATTTTGTAAAATAGAATTCCTTCTTTTAAGAGGTTAATTTGAGTAGTCAAATCAATAAACTTGTGTGTGTAGTTGAGGGTTTTTTGCAGTTTGGTTGGCTTGGATCCTGGTTTTCTTACTCATGTATATGTTTGTACATTGTATAAATTCCCCTGTAACGTTAAACTGAATCATTTCTGTACCTTCTTAATGTTGCTACCTAGATTAATTTATTTACAATTACTCTTGCTTGATCATTTGTAAAAGCAATATATTTTCTATAGTTTTTTTTTGCACAGCTACCGAAACATTTTCAGACTTTTAAAATGGCTTTGATTGGCTTTTGGTTTTAAGTGCATGCACCAGTTTCAGTTTCTACCAGCTGTTATATTTGAATATGTATGTTATTGTAATTACTGAAATGTCTTCAGTATTGTGAGCTGTATTACCGGTGTTCACATACTGTAATAGATCTGTACTGCCATAACAATATGGGACAAATAAAACTCCCACTGAAAAATGTAACAGTCTCATATATCAGATTTTTTTTTTTATTTAGCCTCGATATAAAATGTAATTTGCTGGCTAACCTATGCACAAGTTCAGGAAACACAATTAAAATAATGAAACAAGCCTGGCAAGTCAAGTGCAGCTGCTCTCCGCTTCTGATTTAATGCTGTATAGTCTTTTCAACAAAGATGTACTCTACATGAAGGTGCGTAGTGAGTTGCGTTTATGATTCACTGTTGTCAGCACAACATTTGTGACAGAATAATAAAGCCTTTATACTTCTGGAAAATATTGAAACATTAATTACGATCAAAAAGGTAGTTGCCATGACAACACAAGTTTGGTACCCTATCTGTGGTCAAAATCATAAGAAAAAGCTCAATAACAAACACAAGAGTATTGTTACGGTGTTCCCAGTTAGTTTAGTTTATTCAGTACACCTGCAAAACAAGTGCATTAAGAAGCCTTGCCTCTGTGATATTTAGTATTTAATAACCTCTCAAGTGAGAACAAATATGACACGCATGCTTAAAGGTTTATAAGTGAAAAAAATGTAAACTGGGTTGCCTTATTTTATTTTATAAAACAGGTACTTCTGCTTTTAATTACTGTGACATTTAAGAAGAGTTCCCTGTCGATACATCAATTACTTGTGGGTCCCACGACAATTGTTACTGCCATACAATCTATTATTTTTACTTCAACTGATTCAAGAAGTGTTTGAATCATCACAAGGAAAATCCAATAACATAACTTTAATATACTGTAGACTGGCTGCCAACTCAGGCAGATTTTTAACTTATTTGTACAGTGCTCCCACATGTTGGGGTGATCCTTTTGCACAAAACGATTCTCATAATTTCACTTGCTTTTGCAATATTGTTATAAGGCTAAATGAAAATAGCATGGCCTCTTATCTGTGGTTGCAATATCATTATTTTATTTACAGTATTAAGGTGTAGTGACTATTGTGTAACATTAATTTGACCAATACATTACTAAAACACAAAAACATGGACAAAAATCCAATTTTCTAATAAATTTGTGAAATCAACCTTAATTTAAAAAAACAAAACATGAGTTTACAGTAAACATTTAACAATATATATATATATATATATATATATATATATATATATATATATATATATAGTGCCTTGCAAAAGTATTCAGACCCCTGACCAATTCTCTCATATTACTGAATTACAAATGGTACATTGAAATTTTGTTCTGTTTGATATTTTATTTTAAAATATTATTTTATTGTAAAATATCAATTATTGTAAGGTGACATTGGTTTTATGTTGGGAAATATTTTTAAGAATAAAAAACTGAAATATCTTGCTTGCATAAGTATTCAACCCCTGTGCTGTGGAAGCTCCCAGTTTACACCGATGAAAGAAATTGCCCTAACGAGGACACAATTACCTTACCATTGGTCTCCACCTGTGAACCATTAAAGTTGCTGTCACATTTTCTGGATAAAAACCCCACTGTTGAAGGATCATTGGTCAGGCTGTGAATCTGAAGGAAAATTAAGACCAAAGAGCATTCTACAGAAGTTAGAGATAAAGTAATACAAATGCATAGATTAGGGAAAGGGTACAAAATAATATCCAAGTGTTTGGATATCCCAGTGAGCACAGTTGGATCAATAATCAGGAAGTGGAAGCTGCATCACACCACCCAGGCACTGCCAAGAAAAGACCGTCCCTCAAAACTCAGCGCTCAAACGAGGAGACTTGTGAGAGAAGCCACAGAGAGGCCAACAATCACTTTGAAGGAGCTAGAGTTCAGTGGCTGGGAGTGGAGTAATGGTGCACCAGTCAATCATATCAAGAGCTCTGCATAACACTGGCCTGTATGGGAGGGTGGCAAGAAAGAAGCCGTTACTCAAAAAGTACCATCTGAAAGTACGTCTGGAGTTTGCCAGAAAACATGAGGGTGACCCAGCTGCGATGTGGGAAAAGGTTTTGTGGTCAGATGAGACCAAGATAGAGCTTTTTGGCCAAAACTCAAAGCGCTATGTGTGGCGCAAACCTAACACTGCCCATGCCTCAAGTCACACCATCGCTACAGTGAAGTATGGTGGTGGCAGCATCATGCTGTGGGGATGCTTCTCATCAGCAGGGACTGGGCATCTTGTTAAAATTGAAGGAAGAAAGGATGGAGCAAAATACAGGGAAATACTGCAAGAGAACCTGCTTCAGTCCGCTAAAAAACTGAAGCTTGGGAGGAAATTCACCATTCAGGAGGACAATGATCCCAAGCACAAGGCCAAAGCAACATTGGAGTAGCTCAAGAACAAAAAGGTGAATGTCCTACAGTGGCCCAGTCAAAGTCCTGATCTCAATCCCACTGAAAATCTGTGGCACTATTTGAAAATTGTGGTCCACAAGCGTCGTCCAACCAACCTGAACAACCTGGAGCAAATCTGCCAAGAAGAATGGGCCAAAATCACCCCGACACTGTGTGCAAAGCTGGTACATACTTACCCCAAAAGACTTAAAGCTGTTATTGCAGCGAAAGGTGGCTCTACCAAATATTAATGTGTGGGGGTTGAATACTTATGCAAGCAAGATATTTCAGTTTTTTATTTTTCTTAAAAATATTTCCCAACATAAAACCAATGTCACCTTACAATAATTGATTTTGAGTTTCAGTGTTTTAAAATAAAATATCAAACAGAACGAAATTTCAATGTACCATTTGTAATTCAGTAATATGAGAGAATTGGTCAGGGGTCTGAATACTTTTGCAAGGCACTGTATATATATATATATATATATATATATATATATATATATATATATATATATATATATATATACACACACACACCATACATTTGCACTGTAGCACTAGAAGATTTATTGGATTGAGGACAATTAGCTCTGCATTACTGGCAGTTTTTCCAGCTGCTAATAGCCATCTTTAAGGTTCTGTTAGGGGTCAACAAAACTGACTTCAGTGGTAAGTTTGTTATGGGACTTGAGTGTTTCTTAGTGTGTATCCAGCTTTCGATGGCTTCTCTCTCGTACGAATATCCATCTGAAAGAAATAAACTAAGTTTGACATACAGTAGGCATACAGACATATGCATCCATATACCCTGGACAGATCCATGTAGCCTTGTGCCAAAGAAAGTGCTTAACATGTTTCATCACTATTGGACAAGCAATTGTCATACAGCCAGCTTCCATATACCCCCAGATTATAATGATCTGTTCTAATTAGGGAGTTTCATTTGAAAGGGGATCTTAAAAAAAAAAAACAGTAATAATGAAGTATGTCATACAGTACAGACTGCATTCAGCGAGACAGGCAGCCAATATATACTCACCAATTAAGAAACACTCAACAGACCTATATAAACTATTTTTGTACTGTTGAAAGGTATACGGTAACAACCCACAATGAAAAACTTGTTGAGTGACATAGACTTTGACAGATCTAATATCTTTTTTCCCCTCAAGGCCACATGTTCCAAATGACTGATTGAATTTCCTTCAAGTTTTGTTGAATGATGACCCTTTCTTTAAAGGTGTGCTGAGATTGTAAAATATAGCCATACTGGAAATAAATTAACTACGTTGTATTATTTAGTGTGAAGGATCTGAACATGCGCTACTTTATTTTGGCTTTTAGGGTTAATATATTATACCTACAGTAACACATGTCTGCATCAGTCCCCTTGCCTCGATTGACTCTCACACAGTGGACATTTCTTAAACAAAGGCTTATCAGAATTCGTACTCCCATAGAGTAACTCTGATCTCAATGAGCAGTTTTGTCCTAAATGTCTAAAAAGCAGTTTCCTCTAAGCGGATTGTAATTGCTTTGTAATAGCTCCATCAATAATGTCTAATGGGTAACATAGTAATTGTTTAAATATGTAATGCCTGCATCCATTCACAAGACTAGAACTGAAAATAATATTTAGTTAGATCTGTTTTCCCAAGGTAAAACTAGTTTACAGTCAGTATATGGATAGGATGTAATACATTTTCATGTAATTTCTGATAATTCTTGAGTCAAGTGGAGAACACTAGTGGACTGGATATGGATGTTGTATAAAATACAATAAGGTTTTGAAAGCATGTTTCTTAACAATACTAAATATCTATGAAAGGAAAAACTAATTGTTACTGCAACCAATCTAGACTTGAACAGCCACATATATGCAGTTGTATCTTTCTAATTGTATTAACAGTTCTACTACAACAAAGCAACTAAATATACCACCAGTATACATTTGTACACAAGCCAGTCACAAAAGCCAATAGTAGGATTGTATTATGTGCTGCTGGCTATGTCTGTTATTTTTCTAAAAAATATAGGTGTCCACTTAGATCAATATTTATTTGATTAACTTCTCCAAGAAAAAAAAAAAATCTGGGTCAAGTCAGCACAACAAATGATTTATAGGATTCATATACACATCATGATGAGTGTAGGTTCTTCAATTTTAAACTTCATGAAATCTCCACTTCCACAAAAAGTAATTCAGTTAAAATATAAATAATATAATTAAAACCCCCAGGAGCTGTCTATATCCACACCTGCAGATGAGCGGTTCAGAAACATGCAGCCTAATAATGAGAGCAATAAACTGCGATAATCGTTTACAGTAACTGAACAGATGGTGTGCTTTAACCTAACCATCTAATTGCTACTACAAGTACAAATGCTGTAACCTCTGTGCAAGAACATTTTGCTCAACCACAGTAAAAGAACAAATGCATATCATGTTATCAAAATAGGAAATGCATTCGGAGCACCCAGGGCAAAATTGAACAAGAAATTGCAGTTTTTTGAAGAGGAAAAAAAAAAAACAACACTGCTAATGTAATGTATAACCGTTATAAATGAGAAAATCATAGAAAACAGCTGCATACCAACCGTAAAGACAATCTCAAAGTGTGTGGAATGCATCCCATAATATGGCCAATAAAACAATATGGCATTGAAACAGTTTATTTTTAGTGGACAACAACATAACACATATATAATGCAAAATAAATAGTACTATAGCACAATGCAGATGTGATACATTTAATTTATCAGTTTCCAAGAACTGTTTACCAAATACTTGGACAGTAAGTCAAATTGTTCAGTGTCTATAAGCCAGAAACATATGAAGTCACATGACCTCAATATTGCAGCCACCACCATTGCATTTTTCAAAGTGTTCATAGAACCCTGCAGCCAATACTTTGGTCTCAGGGTCTGGCAATGTAGCTGTATCAACCTTGTAAAATTACTGACAGAAAGGGGTCATTTTTCTTGTATGATACCCATGATCAAACTTAAAAACTAGAGAATCAATGATTACAATTGTGTATGAAATATTTATCATCCAAAAAGTCACATGAAGACAGTTTCGATCTTAGGTCACAGATCAAAATGAAGGGTACTGTTACATTTCCCAGGAGTTCCCATAACACTGAGAAAATGAAGTCGGTATCTCAAACGGATTATGAAATATTAGCAGCTGAAATAGCGGGGTCGGCGGTGGACAGACAATTGCAATATACAGGAAGCTCTAATCGCAGCGATGCCTGCATGCAGAGAATGCCATTTGATAGCTTTTCAACAAACATTTGATGGAAATAATTTTCCCCTGGGGTGGCTTCAAAACTAATATTGACTTATACATGGCTTAATGAACACTAATATTTCCCAGTTTAGTCTGTCCAATATTCACTCTGAATCTCTTATCCATTTATTCTCTAAAATAGCAAATGTGTTTAAGAGATTCAAAGCCTTCTAAAATTCCAGTGGAGAATAATTGCTTAGCCCTAGAATGATTAAATCTAATTTTACAAAGCCTCATACTATATCTGAACAAGATGAACTTGAAGAGACTTGTGTTGTGCACTGAAAAGGTCATCCAATGTGAATTAAATACCTGAAGCAATAACAGGATCTTTCATAAGCTCCCTGTTTATTGGGCACAAGAATTCGCCTGGAATGCCTGTACAAACGGACTCCAGGTGCTCCTTCAGCTCCTCAATTTTCCGAATCACTTTGTTACGCAGTCCCAAGGATTCTATAAAGAAAAAAGGTTAATGCTGCTACTGCTAATGCATTTTACATTTTCTATTTCTCTTTAGACTATAATAAACTCCTTGGTGATGGAAAAAAAACCTAGATACAAGGACTGAGGAGGATAACGTTATACAGTTGTGGACACACCATACACTTCTAGGCACATATTTGTAATGCAAAGTAAATAGTACTATAGTGCAATGCAGATATGATTCATTGAATATTTCAGTTTCTAAGACTAATCTGTGAATTGAGTTATGTTGGTCTCAGCCAAGCTCTTACATGCGAATTGGCCATTTGAGGATGTAAGTGGAGTGATGCACACCCATAATTGTTGCAGTATTTGCCAGCTGCAATCACATCACCTTGTGTCATTGACTTGTTTTGTAATGCCTCAGTGTGTGAAAAAAAAAAAACACCATAAAAAGTAAGTTTATTGCTGCATTTATACATCCCATGTTTTTAGACTAGGTTCACTGACTGATTTTCAGCAACCAACATTATGTATTGCCTTTTGCTGTAGTTGAAAAATTTTTCATAAAACAATGACAACACAAGAAATCCTTGTGCATTGCCAATGTATACAGCTATTAAGCAGTTCTTAAACCCTGCAGAATGACTGCTTTGCTGACAATATTCCTTAGGGAAATACATCAATGAATACCCTCATTAAATCCAATCATAGTATATGTATCCACATTACAATTAAATATATATATTTTTAAATACTACCAACTACCAAATGTACATTTGTAAAGTGGCTGACCTTTGACAGCAAAGATTACAGATGTACAGATTACACTTAAATGCAGAGTTGCTATTCTGGGGGTAGATTGATGGGTATTTCTTTTAATGACACTCATGTAAACTTTGATTCAGTTCTTGTTCTCATTTGTTTTTTAGACCATAGGGACCTCCAGCAGATGCAGACAGAATTAAATTACTCACATGACATCTTGGTCCTGGATGGATGGTAGCGCTTGAAAATTTGACTTAATCCTCCAGTTTTACAACACACAATTCACTGTGTAACATCGAGGGCTATCAAAACACTAAGCCAGCATAGGTTGGTAAAGATGTTTAAACCATTACACAACATGGAGTTTGAAAAAGAAGAGACAGGTCCATGTATATCTCTTAGTTCAACCTAATCCCCCCCAGGAAAATAAGATATACAACCCGTACCAGAAGACTGTTACAATGTAGTTTCACAGAGATTAAGCATTGATTGTGAAGTAATTTAGTGGCACTTGTTGGCAACAGGAAAGGTAATATAGAACAGTGTCACATCCGTTTGATTCATTTTATCTATTGCAACAAAGTAATGTACTCAAAGTTAAATAAACAAACTAAGTGTGGTGTTAATGTTTTTAATGAATGGCGTAAAAACAGAAATCAATGTGTTCTTGATAATGGTGATTCCCACAGTGATATTTTTACTAAAAATGTACTGAAAAAAAACATGCTTTATAGGAATGGGAAAAACATGTTGGCTACTTTTAAGTTAAGATTTGTTAATGTGATGTTAAATGTCATGCAATTTTTGTTATCCAGAATGCTAAATTATTAACTTAACCTTTAGCGGTCCATTTATTCAGCACATCTCAGGCGCGTCAGGTCCAATTTATTTTCACACTCGCAGTTTATTTTAGACACGCTGTTTAAAAGTTTTTTTTTTTCCACAGTAAAACAGGTTTAAAAGGCACTGCATATCAACAGGACGCTCAGTACTGCATCTCAAGCCCCGCCCCACCCCTTGTTCACTGTATTTTTCACATACCTCTTCATAGTCATGCATACTGATAAATAATCTCCCAATCACTCGTTTTATCACCAAACTCCTCAATAATGCGATCCAAGTATTTTATTACTATAACATCTCAAAAAGCTCTGCAAATGTCAGTGATATTCTTTGAGCGCTGGATGCAGAAGCAGCTATCTTGTTTGTTTATGTCCGTGTTATCTCTGTGGTGCCGGGGCTATGTGTATTGCTCAGATCTGCCCCTTTTTTTTCGGCTTCTCTCTGCCCCTATCGGTCTCACTCGGCCATTGAATGGTTTTCTTGGCTTTTTCTGGAGAAAAAACGACTGGAGACCTTTGTTTTACGTCTTTTTGATGATGTCGGACCGGAAAGGGAAAATTGTAAATATTGGACATGGTCCAACATAGGACCGCAAAGGGTTAAAACTGCATGAACTTGACTGGTAGCAGAGAATGAATGGTGTAGCGGAGGTTAAGTGGAAATCCATGGTGTTAATGCTTAACGAGACACCTAATAAAACTCCCAATGCTCCTTTGTTTATCAATATCCATGGGCTTAAACGCCTTGGGTTTCCTTGCTGACTTGCTTCATATGTGGTCTGCAAGATTATTATTGAAGAATTGCTAATTAAGAAGGCTACACACACATCCTTCAGAACCAAAGCCTATATTCTTGGGATTTACTGTATTTAGTACACATTTGTGAGAAAACCAGTCTGTACATCATCTTACTATGCAGACTACAGCTTCTGCTGTTTTACAAAACAAGATAACACTGAACCTAGCTGGATCTCCAAGATAAAAGACTAAAGAAAGACATTCAACATACTAATAGCATCCCTTACAAGAAAAAAATAAAAAGCAAGAAGTATGACCTATGGGTTAGAATTGATGACTGGAGCCACAAAATAACTTTCCTACTATCCTAATGCTGAAGAAGGGGCTTACAAACTAGATAAATATATATGCATTACCAAACCCCCCAGATAATCCACATTACTAATAAAAACCTGGGATTATCATATGGTTATCAGCAAATGGAAAAAAAATATATACTGTGAACCACAGCAGGCCAAAAATATGAGCTGGATTTTTTGTTTTTTTAATATACGATAGATCATGGATGGAATCCACAAAGATTTCTTACGTTTTTCTTAAGATAGACATTTTTTTGTTACGTTAGAAGTTCTATTCATGAAGGGTGACAATAGAATTCTTAGCTACGAAATTCTTAAGAAATTCTTAAGCAGTTACCAAGGAATTTCATAACTGTTACCAAGGAAGCTTTGCCGTTACCAAGGAAGCTAAACTCGATATATTTTTTAAATAGCCCACTGTACTAAGTAAGCTCAAGGCACCGTTGTTGACAAAAAGGGACGTATTTTGGAGCATAAAAAAACATTTTAAAACTTCAAAACATATTTTGAGATGTTATGTTAAGCTTCACTGACTAATTTATTGTATTTGGAGAACTTTATTATTATTATTATTATTATTATTGCAGATATTTAGCAGATATAAATATTTGTTATATATATATATATATATATATACACACACACACACACACACACACATACTTCTGCAGCTTCAACTCGTTGCACGGCAGCAGGTGGACTGTGACACCTCAAGTGTGTCTCCAACCACCTATAACATAACAGAGAATTAACAGAATGACATTCCTTCCACATTCTTTTGTAAAATGCATTATTTTCACGTTTATACGGAGCAATATATAAACTTATGTTCTTAAACTTAAAACATGGCTCCCAAATATTTAACACAACTACGGTACTTCTTCGAAACGTTTAACCCATTAGGCAATGAGTATCTGATGCATTGGGGAGAGTGCATTTGACCTATTTGTACAATGAGCAAGGTCATTGTGAAGTAGTTTCTATAAATAAATTAAGCCATCCTGAGAAACTATATCTTTGGTGTAATTCGTGATTTCGGAGATATTCTAGGGGAGTCTCTCGATCTATTAAACACCTTTCAGTCCTTAAATTTTCATTTATTATGTCTTGAACAACAAACGCAACCATGATACGCAGCTACTAATGATAGAATGAGCTACGAATTTTCTTAAGTCACCTCAAGAGTTCTTGTAAGTTTCTTATATTTAAGAAAATATTATGTCTAAGAATCATCGTGAATTGCACTTAAGAAAAATTATGAACTTACGAAATTCTTAAGAAGTTTCCATGGTAACTAAAATACAAATTTTCTTAAGTTGCTTTGTGGATCCCAGCCCATATATTTAGACATCTAAAAAACGACAAAATAGCCCTTTTGTCAGGGACAACAAATACATGAACAAACAAAAAACATGTGGCATGAAATAATAGATTAGATTCATATCCAAATCTGCATTATCCCATTTTTAGACAGATTATTTATTCTAGGTAACATTCACAGATTAATTCCTTTGAAAACCACTGAAATACCCAGAATGCAACACTTAACTGTGACTTCCAACAACCTGTGAATGAGGAATACAACTTCCAGGGGCCGAGGGCTTCCAGCCTGCTACCAAACAGCTGGAAGGGGCCATTTCTGTTGCAGCTGTTTGAGGAGAAAGCACATACACTGTGCAGTTTTTGTTTTTCCTTACCAATGTTAAGATTGTTGGTGACAATTTCTTTGTTCAAACTCAGCAATTCAGAACCATCTATGTTGTTTGCTTTGAATATGTTCACTAGCTCGTCCAAGCCTTCTTCACAAAGTCAGACTGAGACCGCTTCCTACGACCACTCACTAACACACAGCCTAGATTGGGCTGACAAAAAACAGGAAGAATGTTAATAAATCTATCCACATTAACACACTACTTATCTACTACTTATCTAGAATGGCCCTTTTGTACAAACATGCATTTTCATTTTAAAATAGACCTCTGGTACTACACTAAGCTCCCAGTTTGTTTGCCTGGCCTTCCAGGAAGTCTATTACCGCACTATTTCCTTAGTCATTTTAGTCATTTTCCTTAGTCATTTTACTCCAGAAGTGTCTTCTGGGTCAAATCATGTTGCTGGCTGAAAGCCAATTGGGGAAGAAGTCGATTGGTTATTGAGGTCTGTTATATAACAGCTGATCATACAATCTTTTTTTTTTATGCAAGAAAGAAAACAAATATCAATAATTAAAAAATGTAAATCGGATAAACAAACAAAAGACAAACTAACAAAGTAATAATGTGTCATACTATATGTTTCTTTACACAGTCAAACTGGTTTTCTTCACCTTTACAATTTTTTTTTTTATATATAGTTGGTACGCATATATATAAAAACTCCTGCTCCAACTGTATTGTTCTAATAATATTGTTGCTTAGCTGATTTAATTACCTGAGCGAAAACTACAAATAACAAACAAGATTTGTAAAAGGCTAAAACACTTTTTTCTGAAAATTGATTCTAACCGATAAGGGCCAGAATCCGTAACAGCCGTGCATCTTACAACAATGCCCATTACAGAAGGAGATTTTTTTTTTTTTTTAATGGAAATAATGTGTTTACCTTTTAAAAATCCAGCATCCAAGTTTTTTTCTTTTTCTTCTTCATTCTGGGAATCAAATTTCTTTTTTGCTGTGGCATTGGATACAGGAGAGCGCTTGTTGCTATGTTGACTCACTCTACCTATAAGTTTATTGAAAAGAGTTTTTCTGATTGGATAAGATGCTACCGCTATACATTTATAACATACAGTATTTTGTTCTCCACTTGGCTACAAACTATCTCACTTGGTATAATATTGGAAATGTTAATTCCATGGCCTGTGTTCCAATTAACACAATTACATATTACTTAGAAATGTCAATTTGATTACCACTTTCAACCAAATACAAAGCAATTATCACGTAATTAATTAAAGGAATGAACAGTAATAACAGTTATCACACCCACTGGTTTGCTGTGAATACAAGAGTTTACCAGTTAAAAGCATGTTCGTTCTACTTGCAGAAAACTTGTCACAGCTTTCATTATTCTTGTGTTTTCATTAGTGCCTTTAAATGTTATCACATGGATCAGGCAATTGAAGGAATGAAAGGGTTTACCAGTTGAAACATTGATCTTTTTCTTTTAATTGGGTAAAGCTCTCATGGTTCTACACTTGTGTTCTCTGCAGCACTTTTAAATATTTGTATATCTGTTTTACCATTGTTCAAACAGAAAGTTCACGATAGCTTCCCAGAACCACATACTGTAATTTAAAAAAATCCCTTTATGTTGTTTGCAATCATTTACCATGCATTGAGCTAATTTTTGTATTTATTTTTTAAACCGGACACCTCATTATTTCGGACAACCTGTCTGTCTCCCGACCTGTCCGGTTTAGCGAGGGACTACTGTACATGGCAGACAGGTGAACAGATGACCGTGTCAAACTTGTCGAATGCTACAAAGGTTTAGCAGTCCAGAACACAACTTCAACTCCATTGGGTCCCCTTGCTCGTGCTAAATGACTGGCTCTCTCTAGTTATATCAAGAGAATATAGATTTGACATTATCATATGACCGCGGCTGGGGCTATGCATCCCACAGAGGGGATAACGAGGAGGGTATCTTCAAGGTTTGAAAGTGTTAAGAGGTCTGAACAAGAGGCACATTACACTGGACATATTCAGAGATAACAAGCTTTAAAAGCTTCTTCTTGCGCCAATGTTGAAAGCCAATAATATTTTCTTATTACTGTTCTTTAATATATATAGTAAAATCCTTGTAAGCATCTCTTGGGTTCACATTGTCTTAGAAGCCTGCTACTCCATCTTTTTTGTTTATTTTGTTTGCAGTATTTCTACTTCAATTCCTTTCTTGTGCTTCATTTCTCCCCTAGTGGCCCTTTAGAGTGCAACATTAACGCTGACAGCCAGAGCACATTTCTCAAATATCAGCAGGGGAGTAAATCAACTGCCGCTCTGCAGATACTGCAGTTCAATCTAGTATGAACTGCTCCTATGCAGTTAAAATACAGTAATGCCAACTTGGTTCCCCACCGTCCATAAAAGTAACAATCCTAAGGGGTTGCTGTATATTTATTTTATAAGGATTATATTGTTAAATTTCACAGAAAATGTTTTTTTTTAATATGATGTTTAAAAAGTTAAAATATTTTATGGACTACCCTCCAACAAGGACTGGCAAACCCTGTATGGGTTTAGTTAGTTGAAGTGATTTGAATTACTCTGCTGAAATAATCTTATGACAGGTTCTAGCAACAGTTGCTTTAACTTTCTCTTAAAGCATTTACACAGTATCAAGATGATAAACATTTAGACTCATGATCCCTTTAAAATACAGCTGAACCTGTATGTATGTACAATACTTTCCTGTAATGCCCAATAATCAGGGATCTAGTGCTTCTGCAAAATACCATAAAAACAGTCAGTGGCTACTTGACTTATGAATTATACTTTAAAGTTTGAATACTAACCACCAAAACTAGTTCCATCCTCTATTCTCCAAATAGTCACTGTCTTGTCCATAGATCCTGTGGCAATTAATGGCATGTCTGGGGCAAATGTACAGGCAGTGACATACCTAGAGGTTAATAACATCAATTACATTTATGAAAAGCTTTTTTTTTTTTTAAGATAAACATTTTTCTTCTTATAAAAGCAATATTTTAAATTGTTTACCTCTCGTGGTTGGTCAGTTTGTCAAGTATGATTCCTTTATTCTGCAAAACAAGTGGTTTTGTGTTTTACATGCAGAAAACTTATATTTCAATGATTTAAAACAGCAGACTAGGTTATTCAGTTTCTTTTTCTGTTACTTATGTTAATCAGGGGCTCAGTAAATGTAAGATCCATCACTGTTTAAGATTACTTAGATTACTAAAATTAATTATATTACCTAATTTCCTTCTACAGTCTGTAGAACTCAGCATACAGAACTGGTTCCTGTTGACTACACAACCTAAATATATTGAGTAAATACACTTACAGCATCATAGATGACCACAGATTTATCCACAGAGCTGGATAATATATATATATATATATATATATATATATATATATATATATATATATATATATATATATATATATATATATATATATATATATAACAAATAAAATAAATAATGCATTCACTTGAATTAGTAAAAAAAATCAAATTAAAAAAGCACTGTAAATCTGGTGCCTGCTTAAACCCACTACTTCATTCCAAATGTTAAAAAAATATGTTTCTATATTTTTTTGTATGCATTGGTCATTTTAAACATATAAATATTTGCAACAGAGAAATAGAGAATGTACCGTAATCCATTTTGTACAAATATGTCTTGCAAAAACAGAATTTTAATAAAGCACTACTATTTTGATATGGGATGCATCCAGAACAATATCCAATAACACAGATCCCCCTAGTGGTGATCATACAGAATTAAAATCAATTTCTTCTTTAAATCACACCCTGCCCTTGTTCAGAAAAACAAATTAAATTTCACCTAAAACAATTTCACATGAAATAGATCACCACATGCATTGTGTATATTATATATTTGTGGTTTCCATAAATAGTGTCACCCTTTTGATAACAAAATAAAAAAAAACTACAGTACTTATGGTAACTCATGAAGAACACCTGTTTAAAATTATGTTCGCTTACTACACTGTAATGTACAGTATATTTAACATACCGAAATGCTGTATTATGATTACATGCTTTATCAAGCTCAAACATGGTTTTTAATTATGTATCTCTGACAAAGGTAAAAATATAAAATACACAGTACCTGAAAAACAATTAATGTTTCCAGAAGAAAATTATACTTGCAGCCCTTTTTTCTTTTAAAACATAAATTTCTGTGGTGAAATATGTTGATTTGAATGAAAAGTGCAACAGTAAATGCAATAAGCTTTTAACAATACTACAGAAACTAAATAGGTCTATTGTGTGCAAGATGGCTATGCAATTCAGGAATGCTAGCAGCTAATGTACAACCCCCCCCAACCCCCCCCCACCTTATTTAAAAAAAATGATTTACCCAGAAATAAGAAGCTGTCCATCAGATGAAAAAGCACAGGACAACACAGGAGCACTCTGCCCATTCAACGTGTGAACAAGCTGGAATTTACAACCTGTAAACAATAAACCATTTAGAGAACATGTATAAATAATGACTCTGCTGTCTCTGAAGGCTTTTTGTACTGCTACATATTTAGCCCAGTCTTATTACATTTTAATGGCATGGTTTGCAGCATTATCATGAAGTGCATTTGTAAAGGATGTGCAGCTACAGTTTTCTCTAACCTTTGACACTTTGCTGCCAGCTGAAAACCACTCCTTTATAAATCGCACCCAATTCATTTTTATTCGTAGACAGTGTTTAAAGGATAAATGCATCTTAATGACCAATGTGCTGTCAGGTCTTTATTTTGCATAAAAAAGACCAGTGCTGTAATAAAAGAGCTAATTAGAAATACCTGTATTTAAATCATAAATTTTTACATAGATTGCGGTGAGATCAAAAGTCTCAAAAGAACCAGACAGTTTCATATTTTTCAAGTGCTGCAACACAAAATCCACTCCAAACAAATGTCAGTAACATGCACCTCCTAAGTTTCTGATTATGCCTAAATGGGCCGACCCAGTAAACAAAAAAACAAAACAAAAAGGTGCTTCAAGTTCTTCAACAGGATAAGGAACCTTTTCTATTTCTGCTATTTATCTTGCATTGATTTTGAAAAGAGGTACCTGAGGGGACATGCTGTGAGACCATCCAGATTTTGACATTGTTGTCTTGACCACAGGAGGCCATCTGAAAGTACACTGAATTTCTTTCCATGCCTGAAGAAAAACAACATCACATACGGCCGATAAACATGTTATATTCTTTAATATTACTTTTTAAAATTGTTTTGGTTCACAACTTCCAATATTTGTAGTGGAGTAATAATTTTCATTTGAAGCTTTTGGAATAAGAAGGTTCTAAGTAAAAATGTCAACCTGGCACTAACCATGGCAGCTGTGGCAGCACTGACACTAAATAATTTACAACATTTTACCTTTAGTGTTGACAGCTGAAATCCTAGTAGGGCAGACACTACTGCTAGCCTACAGGCATAACCCCAGATCCTTATACTTTCTAGATGTATGTAATACAAGTGCAAGGTTCCACCTGGTTTACTGTGTATGGATTTGAGCAATAGCATGCATTGTGTTCCATTACGGACAAAAAAAATAAACAATAAGATATTTTTATTTATATTTAATTCTAAGTGTGACCCCTTCCTTGAAGCAAAACACAATACTGTAATCTCAACAAAAAAAAAAAAAAAAAAATAGGCATGTGGGAACAGAAACAGGAAAAAAATTCCATTGCACACCTGGGGAGAGAAGTGACAACAGGTCACTCCAAGGTCATGGGCTGTTTTCACAATGCAAAGCTGCTTCATTTGGCAGCTCCAGGCACAGAGATCCCCATTGGTAGATCCTGTTACAAACATCTGACCACAAGGAGCGAATGAACAAGCAACCACTGAACCTTCTTTAACAGCAGCCGAGCTGTATGTGGGGAAATTCAAACCAAAATGACATAGTGAAACTGTATACCATGCTCAGGCCCAGTCTATATACATTTAAATGGACAATGGGGTTTTCATTATCAATCATACACATACAGTGCATTTAAAATCATGGATTTTAGGTTGGCAAATGTACATATAATGCAATCCTTGTTGAGGAACCCAGCATTTGATTACAAAAGGTGTACACAGTATGCCCTAAATTAAGGTCTCTGTTTAGATCTGTCTCAGATAATAGACAAATAAATGTACTGTGGTTGAGTTAAAAAAATGATAATAATAATTTAGGGGCAAATATATTTCTGCTAATTGAGTGAATATATTTAGGATTTGATCAGTAAAGTAAGTATCCCTCATATAAACCATTTGTTAAATGTATTTATGCATCCAAAACTAAATGAATCTATTTTATAGTTTAATCTCTTTACTCAAAGAAATCCTCACTTGTTTCTACAGCAAAATCCATGAAAGAACCACTGGAGGGAACCCCAGCAAACAATCAGGAGAATGTGCACACTTCAAGACGACAAATAGTATAGCCTAGCTCTGCACAGAGTAGCAGTAGTATTATTATAATGTGACAAAACCAAACTGCTCTATTAGTTACAACATTCATATGGCGACTACTGCAACTCCACCTGGCAAAAAGATAAGGAAACAGGAGTCTTCCTGCAGTTGTGTTAAAGAGTAAATAGCAGGGTTCTGAAAAACACGTGTAGTTAACATCTGGACAACTTTTTACACATAACCTTAAAGTCTGTTTCAAAGTTATTTTCAAAATGTTCGCTCTAGTGCACGGATAGTGTAAGGATTGTTGCCCACATTGTTAAACAGGTAACACAGCAATAACGGTCCATGATGTGGTACGGAAATGAAAAGCCAGAGCATTAATTGTTTTTTTTGTTGTTGTTGTTGTTTGTTTGTTTTTTTTAAATATATCTCTTCCTGCAGTGAATTAGAGGAAAGATCTCAAACCTGAGTGTACTAGAGCGACCATTTTGAAAAGAGCTTTGAAACAGACTTTAAGTTATAAGTGTAAAAATTTGTCAGGATATTAATAATGAAAAAAAAAAAATTACGTTATCGAAACAGTTGTAGCAACACGTGGGCACGTATAACGCTATATTTTTTGGAACCCCGCTACTTACTCTTTAACAATTATATGGACTGTGAAGATCTCCTGCATGTTAATAAGGACTACATATTTGTTTGTTACTAAGGATTTAAAAAAATAATAGTATTTATTTATTTTTTAAATAGATGTCGCTGCCATATTTTGCTATATCATAGTAATAACAGGCTTTTAGGTTTCAAAAATACCTGCAAAGAGTGTTGGAATGGACAGCCCACAGTGCTACAGTCCCATCTGCCGCACCAGACACCAGACATGAAGAGTCAGGTGAAAAAGTGCAGATTCTGACAGGACTGCGGCCAGGATGCTGTAGGACTGACACAATCTCCCCGGTGTTCACGCTCCACAGAACAGTGGTCCCGTCTGTCGAACAAGAAGCTAAGAGCTCAACAGTGGAGCTGAAGCAGCAGCTGTGGACCGCATAGCCATGCCCATTTAATGGTGAAAATGGAAGCTCTGAAAAATCTTTGATGGAGTACAGGTGGATTGTTTTGTCTAAGGAGCAGGTTGCCAAGCAAGTAGAGGAGAAGGCATCACAGCAAAAGCATGGTTAAGCATATTTCGCATTGGAAAGCCCAGGGGCCATGTTGAAATAAAAAAAGACCAGACCATGGTAAACTATAGTAAATGCATACTGTATAACCATGGGAAACTGCAAAAGTACCCGACACATTTACTGTGGCAAACTTTTATACTGTAAGGGTATCTCTCTTTATACTGAAGAACAGAATATATTCCTTAAATCGAACTTTTTATTTATTTATTTATTTATTTATTTATTTATTTATTTATTTATTTATTTTTTTTTAAACCAAGCATTATGTAAGGTCATGTTAGGAGTTATCATGGCACGTGCACCAGCGTCCAAGTTCTCACCATGAACATCACAGTGGGGAATGAATGAGAAACCTAACATGTGTCACTTACTTGGATCAAAGTTATACAACGTTGCACTTTGCAGTCATATCGTCACAGGTGGCAAATATTTCGGTAGTACCTCCGAATTCATTTTGTACACTCGCTTTATACTGTAGTCCATGTGTGGAAAGTCAGACTTAATAAACATTTCGTGGGTAACACCAAGACTTTTCTGACGTCCAATCCTTTAACTAACATGATAACGTAAAATGCACTTCTGCGTTAATCTCCAATATAAATATTTGCAACACTCCACAAACAACCAAGACCTCGTGTCTACATAAACTACAGTACAGTACAGGGATTTTGTAATTCCCAAACCCTTTTTTTTTAAATACCTAAATTTAAGAAAAATACGTACTGTATTTTCAACACATGGTGGCGTAACATAAAGTCACATATTTAAAATGATTTATTATTATTATTATTATTATTATTATTATTATTATTATTAATAATAATAATAATAATAATAATAATAATAATAATAATAATAGATGCTTAATTGTTTGATGAATTCTATACATGTTAGTTTTAAGTGTGCAAAAACGATGTGCTTTACATGAATACCAAAGGTCTCAGTAGTCACTCACAGCACAGGTGTTGCGAAAACAAAACAACAAAAAAAATATGCTTACACCACACTAAGATCTCGATGGTGTTTTCTTGTCTAGTTAATGATTAACAGAATTTTAACTAGACAATGGGAAAAAAACACACACACAGTACTACTATGAAAACACTGCATGAGGAATAGTGGAAGGAGTTGTGTGCACGTACATACCCACTGTATGCATTAAAAACAATGAACACAAACGCAGCCCTTTTTCTGAAAAAGACTATACCGTCAGGTTTACATGCACTTCCTAGATATGCAGAAACATGTCTCGGGCCCCGAATACGTCACAGACCGCCAGTGTCATCTTAGGAACCAGGAAGCTCAGCACGTACATTTTTATACTCAGTACGTAGCCTTTGTGTTTGGTTACTGCCCAGGAAGTTTTTGAGATGGGCGAGTAACAAAAAAGTAACCATAGACAGTAACATAAATAACTGTTCAACAATACCGAGCTGGGTCTTCAGCATGTTAGTTCAGCGAAGAAGTGATGGACAGACCATACACCACTGCCGTAAATTGAATATCCATAATTTTACCACACATTTAAGGTTTTATCTCTTTTCCCCCGAAATCTGACTCCTTGAACCATATCACCCTGGCCTACTGTAATATCACTTATACGATTACAAATGTCAAGATTCACAGATTCTTACACTGAATTTGATGGCATATTGTAGTTCTAATGTCCTTGTATGCTTATATTCTCTTGACAGCGATGTTTCTTATCAGCAGAAAGTAACATGAAAGTGAAATTGGTAATGAAATGTAATTCTTCCAACAAAAGAAAATGTAATTAATCTCAAGACAATAAAATTCAATAATGTGGTACAGAAAAAAAAAGTATACTGGCCCTGCTTATTGTTCCAGTGTGGCTTGTAATAAGCACATAACAATATATTAAGACACTTACCTACAGTACACATTTCTAAGAAGTGAAACATGTATGTTAACACCATAGTTAACAAAGGAGCTCACTTCTTTTCCTTTTTGCCACAGATTTACTAAAGAGTAATTTTCTTTTAACAAAATTAAAAATGGACCTGCCTGTACTTATCTTTATTTTGGAAGGGGGCGCTGGGGACCCAATGTAAATCCGTAGAGCATTACCATTATCTGAGGACAACCAGCTTTGATTTCATTTTCTTCCAGTGAGCCAGGTAAATATTAACATGAAATCTGGGCATCAGTGGGTTAAAAATATGAATCCAATATTTGTAAAATGCCCTTATTTTATGCTACATTGCAATTTCTTACCAAAGGGACCCTAGGCTGAGCTCCAACACAAGAGATTTGGGTTAGCCAGCCACCAAAAGTAGAAATTGTGCATTAGCTATTGGATCAGTATTGAGTGAATACCATCAGTCTCAGTTATGTTTTGGAAATGGCTGGTTAAAACTGTCTACTGTCTAAGGTGAAATGTTTTAACATATATTGTGCAGTGCAGTTTCCTTCTAATTCAGTACTAAATTAAAACCTGACAGGCTATCTGCTGGTTTCACAGTCCCCAGTTACATGGTACAAGTAAGGTAGTTCAAAATTAAAATCAGGGTGTGTGAAACCAGTTGTTAATATTCAATTTATTATTGACCAAATGGCAACATCCTTACTGTAGAAATGTCCTTCTTTTGGCAATAAACAATCATATATTTTTAACAAAAATATATTTAAATAAAAGATAGGTGATGGTTGTATCCACGTGGACTTAGCTTGTTTGGGAAAGCTCATGTTGAAATTTCTTCAGAATTAGATTTTAAAACATGATTATTCTGGTAGTTTTTAGTTTTGAGTTGCATGTCAGTTTTTAGTTTTGAGTTGCATGTCAGTTTTTAGTTTTGAGTTGCATGTCAGTTTTTAGTTTTGTGTTGCATGTCAGTTTTTACTTTTGAGTTGCATGTCAGTTTTTACTTTTGAGTTGCATGTCAGTTTTTAGTTTTGAGTTGCATGTCAGTTTTTAGTTTTGAGTTGCATGTCAGTTTTTAGTTTTGTGTTGCATGTCAGTTTTTAGTTTTGAGTTGCATGTCAGTTTTTAGTTTTGAGTTGCATGTCAGTTTTTAGTTTTGAGTTGCATGTCAGTTTTTAGTTTTGTGTTGCATGTCAGTTTTTAGTTTTGAGTTGCATGTCAGTTTTTAGTTTTGTGTTGCATGTCAGTTTTTAGTTTTGTGTTGCATGTCAGTTTTTAGTTTTGAGTTGCATGTCATTTTGCCCTGAACATTATACCTGAAGTGGATGTTTTACCATTTCCACATCCTATAAACTTTACCATGTTTTTTTTTTTTTTAATGTATTGCAAATAAACACCTTTTCACCTGTGGTAGCAATATAAGATTGTAGGTATTTTTAAAATATGAATAGTACATTTTTGAATGTCTCATCAATTATTAATTAAAGGCAATGTACACAGAAACCTAAAAAAAATAAACTAAATACTGGGTTGAAAAAAATCCTTTTATTATATCCGTGCCACACACACTAGTGAAAACTAATGCTCCTACAAAAAGAATGCTACCTGTTTTCCACAATATTTTTAAATAAAATAACTTCAAGTACTCTGACTTAGGTACAAAAAATTCTGTTCTAGCTGCCTCCAGTAGGCCACAATACACAGTAGTTTAAACACAGTTGTTACAAATGTCCTTTGTGTCTTCAGTTCTGTGGCAAGGCAGGTGGAGGGAAATGCATTTATGAAAAATACTGTGCGTTGCAATATATTTCACATGGATAAAAATGATTCTGTTTGAATTTTGAGGCCCGGGAAGGTCAAAATTATATTTAAAAAAATAGAAAAATGGGAGAAAAAAAAAACCAATCCCGTACACCCTGTTGAAAAGACAGGCACTACCAAGATTAAGGAGACCACAGTGTTTGCAGGGGATATGCACTGTACAAGCAATATATGTATAATCACTTTAAGACTCAAATAAAATGCTACAATCATTCTAAGGCATAAACAATATTCAATGTCTGAAAACAATATGTACACATCATACATATTGCAAACAAGACTTAATATTAACATTAATGAACAGTATATACAGATGTCTCACTGTTGCGCCACTGTTCTTTTGCAACTAAGTGATGCAAAAACAAATTCAGAAATGCAGCTTTACAGTATTACTGTAACAAATTCGAGTGCCCTTACGACACAAAACAGTGTAAACAGTTATTTCTTGGCTTTGTTTTATATTTGAAAAACATTCCTTGTTTTAGGATTTCTTTTTTTTTTAAGCAGTTTTTGCTGTTTCTTCCTTTTCATAGAAAATGAAGACTGGACCTTTTACTCATAAATAATTAACAAAATTAAATACAATCACTATAATATTAACTGCAAAGTAAAAATAAAAATAATGTACAAGTTGAGAAAGCTTCCTTTCCCTATTACAGCTGTGATGGTTGTAAATTCAGTGCAGTTTCATAGAATAAATGGTATTGCACTATGACACCCCTTTATCTTGAACTCTTTGGGTGTGTTTTCCCTGTTCTACACAAACCTGTACGTAAAACATTTAAATATAATGTAATTCAAGAGCCCTGGTTTCTGAAGATGAGATTTTCTTCACCAAGTTATATGAAACATAGAAGTACTGTGTCAATTAGCTCTGCTGTGAAATTTTTGACTGCTGGTCCCAGATAGTGAAGGTTGGGTTGATATGGACTTAGCTTGTTTTGAAAAGTTCAGTCCATCGTATCTCAAAATATCTTCTCATGTTATGACCAGCTCTTCCTATATCAGAATCATCTTCATTAAAAGTTTCACAGTTATCAAAAACTAGTCTGACATCAACAACAAATGCTTCAAGATTCTGGTACCTAAAGGGGGGGAGAAGCATTTAAATCATTAATATTTAGACATGCGATACATACATTATACAACATCACATACACTATATTTTGATAATGTACTGTATAAACTAAAGACACAAATCTTAATATATAATCTGAATGTTAGTCAACCATTACTTAATTACTAGAATTTTGTATACAAAAAATAATATGGCAGTGCTATTCTGTGTATGAATGAAACATATGTATTGTAAATGTCTTTTGTTCATTAAAGTATATGTGACCTGCTGAACTGTCTTTCCCAAATGTTTGATTTATTTGTTGTTCTTTTACAAGCCTGAAGTTATGATGTAACTTAGCAGTTAGATGAGTGGAAACAAAAGAATCGTGACATTTTAAACAGGAGGTTTTGTTACCAAGTGGAATGTGTTAGGTTCACAATAAGAAAAAAAAAGGCATAAAAAATCCTGTATTCATAAGAGATTTGAGTTTCATGCAACAAACACTGTTCTGAGAAATAAAGAAAGCCTTTGTTTAAAAGTTGTTTTGGACATAACTCTTAAATTCTGTGTTTAGGACCAAACATTTAAAAGACATTTTGATACTCACTGGCTGCTATCCAGTTTCTCTCGAATGGTTGCAAAGGCCATTGGTTTCTTTATTACTTTTTTATAGCCAGACACAAGCTTCAAATTCACAGGAAGCAAGAATGGCCATGCATCTTCATGTGTTTCCAACTCAGACAGGATAAGGCTACCAAGAGAAGCAAAAAAGCAAAAAGCAAATGGTAAGTCAGTTCTGAAAAGGTTTAGACTTCATTACTCATGTTTTATTTTACATTTTAGTATTGGGTTTATCTGTAAAAGCCAACAACAATGCATATGACCCATAATCACAGTATGTGATTACTGTACATTCATCATCTTTCTCAGTCCTTCCCATCTTTGTTTTTTTTTCTCTCAGCATGGAGTTTTAATATGCAACTGGTAGATAGCAATTAGATAGTATGGATTAGTTAATTGTCTTCATCTGTATCCACTGTGTGTACTACTCCAACAGCATATATCTTAATATTAAACTAAATCTCTGTATAGTACATAGCCAAACTCAATTAAATGGTACCATAAGCATAAACCGTAAGTATATATACCATATTCCACACACTCTATTTAACCATGTTACTTTATGACTTTTTTTTATACTTTAGTGAGAAAAGATTTACCTGCACAAAGCCAGATCCTTGGCATTATCTCTTGCTGTTTTAGCTTTTTTCACACAGGAGGAGCTCTCCTGCTTGGTCTGGTTTAAGGATGTATTTTCATCACCTTTCCTCTTTTTGGGCTCTTTGCCCCCTTTCTTTGGAGTACTGCTTGTACTTGCAGCATCATCCTCTGAGACATCTCCAGCCACAGACAGCTTCTTGCTGCATTTCATGTCATTGCCTTTTCTCACTCCTCGGATTTGGAGCTTTTTGCTCCTTGGGGACTGACCACTTGCCTGAATTGCAGAGAAAAAATAAATAGATGTTGAAAACACTGTACACATTCATAGAAGACCAAACCTACTTCAACAAAGTCTTTTTTTGTGTGTGTGTGGTGTGTGTTTGTCATTCTCAACTTTTTCAGGCTACATGTTAAAGTACCAAATGTGAGTTTTACTTTTCCTGTATTTTATATGGTTTGCCTCTTTAAAGATAGCAATATTATATATGTGGTCACGACATGTAAATAAGCATAAGCCAAATAAAGTATTTTTTTCTATTGTCCAAGGCAATCTCTGTATTGAAGGCCAGGATTACCTTTGCAATGCAGGCAGGACAAAACCAGTCACCCTCAGGTATTGTGGTTATCTTGGGTCTATGGCAGTAAGTATGACATCCTTTGTCACAACCATCACATAGCAAGAGCAGTTCCTCATTATCTCCCTTTCGGCAAATTTGGCAGTACTGCAACATATGAAAATTAACTTTATAACTGAAACTTTGCAAAAAAGCTAAGCTAATACTCTGAAGGAATACCAGATACTCACAACTTTCATGATGGATTTCTCCCAGGCAATTGATTTCTGCAGTTGCTGAATACAAAGAGCCACCTGAGCAGCACTGCGCACCTCACTCAATGCCTTTCTCCACACTTTCAGGCCTGGAGCAATATCCTCTTCACCTCTGTGTAGGGGGGAATTAGAGTAGCTGGGTCAGAGGTTTGCAGAGTGACAGTGCATCAAACCAACAGTAATTAATAAAGCCAACCAACAATACAGCAGCGCTCACAAGCAGCAAGAGTGCAAAATGTAAGGAGCTTCAATTGATAAATACAGTGCTTTAAGACCTTGACAACATGCCTCAGACATTCAACAGTGTGTGGTAGAGGAACTCAGCAGACATGAAAAACCTTCCACACTGAAAGATCTCAACAGTACAAGGCACCATGCAGATACAACCTGATCCTAAATGGATCACAGACATGCAGAATTAAAAATAAATGAAATCAACACAACTGAAATACATCAAGTGGAAATAAAAAGGCAAGACATAGAAATAAATAAAAAGGTTTGAATTAGCAAAGCAGCACAATAAATTGTTCCAATTAATCTCGATGACCTACCCGTCACCATCACCACTATTGGATGGTGCAGGAGCAGGGACAGTAACTGTGCCCACATTATCCAGTTTGATCTGAATGGTGGTACTTAAGGGGCTCTTCAGATACCTTCGCTCAATGTTCCTCTCCAACTCAGCCAGCCTGGTTACAGCTATATCTAGGGGGTTGTTGATGTGGCGCACAATGCTGCTATCACTGCAGTCTTGTTTTTCCCCTACATTATCTTCTTCCGGCTGTAACTTAGAGATAGACTTGTGCTCGTAGTACACCAGATCTTCCCTCTCCGAGTGAGGCTCTGGATAGATCCATCCCTGTGCATAAAAATCAAATACTGTAAATGAAGGTACTTGCAAGAATGGATGATTCTGTTAACAATATCTATCGATGAAACAAAAAAGTCCCTTACTCTTAACTGATCTACTTTCTTAAATAGGAATCCATCCAGAAAAAAGATAGCAAGAAAGAAATTAAAGGGTGTGATATTTCAGCTGTTACCTTGACTTGCAGGCTTGCGGAAGCTACTCTCCTTTCCAGCTCTTCCACTTGCTGCAGAATTGCTATATCCATGTCCATTGCCTGCTCTTCTACACACCAGCTCTCCAAAGTTTCCTGAGTTACCTGGTTTTCTTCATTGTCATTTATTTCCATAATGGCAACTGTCAATTAAAACGAATTGCATTTTCATAACAAGAATGTTCTATAGGAACAAGTACACACAGAGACCTTGCTACCTCCTTTATTGCAGTATATATAACTAAATGTAGTATCAGGATTATGACTGTAAATAATATACAAGACTGTCCTTTTTATTCTACAATGCAATGTGCAAAACATATTCTAACAGACAAGAGGCATTATCATTACAATTGCACACAATCTGAAAGTAAAAATCATACCATCTCTATTCTTAGAGCAGGCTTGGCTGATGTAATCCATGTGTTTTTGAATTTGCTTCTGCAAAGCTTTTTCCCTTATTCCTCTGAGATGTAATACTTTAGCCAATGTTCTAAGTTCCTCTGCATCTGTGACTCTCCACCAGCCAGTCTGCATTTCTACATGGGAGTAAGATTAGGAACATATATCCAGTTATTTGACACTCCTTTAGATAGTACAAATGCATCAAGGTTCATACAGTGGCAAAGGTTATGGAACAGCATCCCTATGTTCACCATGTTGGCTCCACCTGGCTCCATAATGTACTCCACTTTACTGACTATGTTGCAGATATAGTGGTGTCAGTTTTAAAATGACTCAACTCTATATGCTTTGTACTGGCTAGCTTAGTAATGATCATACCAGCAACACCATTCTGTTACAATCTCAATATCAAACCAGAAAAATACAAATCAATGGGAGGTGTACTAAAACAATGTGTATTTCTGCATTTCACTGTACCTTCTGGAATGGGCCTTGGACAGGGATAGTCCACAGGTTTCGCTACTTCAATTGCTGGAGAGGGGGCAGATGGGGGCTTCTCATTTTGTGGCATAGGAGACTCGCTTTTACTTGTGGAAATGCTGGCTGCCAAGAAGGGATTAGAATTTCCCTCCATCGCTCCGAACCCTGAATTCAGTGCATGCGGCAGTGGAGAACTAGTGAAGGGCAGATTTGGACTCAGCATTCCAGAGGGCCATCCACAAAAGGGAAGCCCCATTAGGTGTAAGCCAGGTTTCATCTAAATAATAAGAAATAAAAAAGCATTCAACACCAAAAAGACAGGGAAACTGCTTGTAATATGGAAGTAAATTTACCTGAAATTGTGACAAGTACTATGGACGTTATAAAGTGAGTTCAGGTACCAACGGAATCAGTCATTCGATGTCTGGCTGTGCTGTTAATGGGAGCCTTTGCAGCAATTGTTTATTGTACTATGTCATGTTAACACAGGACTCCGATAAAAGCGAATGGCAGAGAGATCCCACTTGTCATATATGGATTCTATTCTTTATTCATGAAAAAATACACCCCAAGGCCACACATGGAATAATTCTGTACACATGAAGTGCCTGGTTCTGGGTTGTGAGTCTTAGTATTTATGTGAGTACACACCTGCAGTGCTGATAATGCAAAGGGGTTGAGCCCCACTGGGTTTTGCAGTGATCCAGACACCAGTGGAGGCGCTGGAGATGGGGAAGGAGATTTAGGTCTCATTGTTGAAGACTGGGGGGAGGATGTTGTAGGCATGGTGTGATGGGTTACAGAGGTGTCATCGCAAGGTGTCCTTGGTAAAAGGCTAAACCATTGTCCACTTTTCTCTGTCAGTACCCTTAAAAGCTGGTCATTTGAAAGCAGCGGAGAATTGTAAAACTTCCCTGGGCTGTTCAGGACAGGATTAAAAAGGTTCAAGGTAGAGTCCGGCTTGGAGTCTGAGCAGCCCTGGGAAACAGCCGGCTGTGGGCTCAGTGCGCTTTGTGAGATAGTGTGACTGGGAGAAGGGATCATTGTGGGGATGCTGGTTTGGCTCCCGTTTGGTTTCTGGTTCAGTGTGTCCGACTCTGGAGACATTTTTGCTACTTCCAAGAGTTTGCTGAGTTTGGAGAAGGAGCCTGGCTTCTGCAAGAATAGGTTGGGATTGTCCTTCTCCTTTCCCTTCCCGCTGCTCTCTGCACCACCGATGTTGAGACTGATGTTAATGTCAAGAGGCTTCTCCTCTGGTACCTCAGGGGGCTCTTCCTTGATCTGGATAATTTCTGAATTCTTCAGCCTCTCTCTCTCTTTTGCCAGTTCCTCTTGACCTGAAACAAAATTAACAGTACTGATGAACAAACAGCAAAGCAAACATACTGAACAAATATGAACAATGAACAATAAAATGATATTGTTGTCTGAAAGTTGATACGTGTAGTTAAACCAAAGTCTTGTCCACATTGTAATCCAATGACTGTTTTGTAAAGAACACAGGATAATTCCTGAGTTAATAATAATAAAAAATAAAAAAATCACAGGATTCTTCAAATAAACAGCATTTTTTTTAGTAATTTGTCATATACTGTGGCTGTTTCTCTTACCTTCCCCACTTTCCAGGGCCTCCACAAAAACTCCACCACACTGGGGCAAAACCCAGTACCTGCGCTTATATCGATCCTGACCAAACATCATTGACCGTAAGGAATGAGATGCTTCAAACAGTTTCCTTCTGAACTGGCTCTGTTGCTGTAACAATGGAAGCGTGTTAAGGTTTCTTGAAAAGCATTACTTAAAAACATATTTGTTGTTCTGTAAAGCTGCTTTTGTACCTTGGTGAGTTTTTCAATCTGTTTTTCCAGTTCCTCAACACTAGTGGTCTGGTACCCATCATCCTAAAACATAAATCTGGGTTACGTTTTCAAGTTAAAACACAATTACTGGATTGGATTTAAATGACAACATTGGACATTTTTTGTTGTTGTATATACTAGTTTTACTTCAAGATATTTTAGTGATTAAAGTTATAACAAATCAACTAAACTGATATTTCTAATTATAGTATATTCTTCTTAGTTTTAATACACTCCTTATGATAAATACAGTTCCCACTCCATACCAAAAGACAATTCAGGAAAGCAAGAACAATTATTTGATATTGCAGCAACAGGCTGTACCTCATCTTCACAAGCTTCCACTTTCTTTCCTTTCTTTCCATCATCTTCATCGTCCTCCTCCTCATCCCCCTGCTCGTCACTATCATCATCATCATCATCATCATCGTCATCACTGTCCCCACCTTTCCGCTTGCGTTTGCGCTCAGGGGTGGGGGTGCCCAGGGCCTGATCCTCCCCCCCATCTACACAGCCACTCGTGTCCCTTTTTCCTGTTTTCTTGGCGTGAATAATTCTCAGCCTGAACAGAGGGATAGTGGATAAGGCAGAGGTTAACAGTTTGAAACGTACTGTCAAAACCTCTTGGTATCAAGCCTTTAACGATATGAAAAACCTATTTATAGTTACAATCAGCATTTACAATTACAGCTATTTGTGTGTATAGATAACACTGCAAGATGTTGCTTCTTAATCTTAAAAAGACACTTTACTAACCAAGTGATACTTACTTGCGGAGCTTGCCTTCAACTATCCACTTGTCCCTTCTTAAATTGGACATATGGTCAATGTTTTTGTCAATCTCACTGAAAAAAAAACAAGTTGTCAATTTAAATGCCATTTGTTTTACATCTCGATTACAATATTTGCTTGTATTCGATCTTAAATTTGCCTTCCACTTTTTAATTGTATTGTTATCTGCAGTATAGCATTCTCTAGTTCATCCTTCAGATGTATTATGCTTCACATTACATACCCTGGTGTCCATGAAAAACAAAGATTCCTTATAGTTTTCTTTTTCTTTTTTGATGTGTGGTCAGGGACTACAGTATGCTGATAAGAATAGTAAGGAGATGCAACTACAGTACGTGTGATATCATAAATGCAAAAAGATTGGCTAGATTTTTTTTCTGGACATTAAAAAGATTTTGTTTTTGCCCATATGATGCATGAGATTTATTGATTTAGCAACATGCTTGAATCATGATATGGTAAACGTTTTTGCAATAGAACTATTGCCAAGAAGGTATGAAGAGGAATAATACACCACTTTATCGGTGAAGCAATAAACACTTTATTTATGTGCAATGTGAAGGACGTATTTTATTATAAGAGTACCATTTAAATCTACAGTCTTTTGTTTAGTTAACTAAAAATCCCTGCAATGCATACAAGTATATAAGTAACACTTCAATGAGGAGTACAGGAGGCTCAAGTACTCATTAAGTACAGTATCAGTTTTACCTCACTACACTCTTGCTGCATGCCAACTCATTCACAAGAAAAGCCAGAATTGATGCTTTCTGCGTTGGAGTGTGTGCTTGGAAAGCTTTTGTCTCCAGGCTTTCAGTGAGCTCTGTCTGACCACAGTGTGCCTCCATGTATATCTGCAGAATCTCCGACACATTATCCCGGTTAATCCCAATGTTTGTCAAATGGTCACCAAGAGCAGTTTTTGCCTAGAAAAAGGGTTAGAAAATTAAGTTAAGATAGGTAGCTAATTTCAAAAGAACATACGTGCTGGAAAGGATTCATTTCACTTAAAGGAGTTGTTATGGTACCTTTTTTAATCTACACAATACCCCAAGCAATAGTAACATTTCTGTTTACCTGCATAGCTCAATAATTGAGTGCAAAACTGAGCTACTATTTTGCTAGGCTGAGCTATGTTAGTTTGGCTTTTAATTCACGTTAAAATAATACATAATACATACACTTGCGACTTCTCTCCCAATTGAATTACTTGAAATACAGTAAAGAGTGGAGAAAGATATCTTTAAATATCTCTGTTTCTGTCTCTAAATTGACAAAGGAGCTGTAAAATTTAGAGTACAGTTTTTGTTTCTACATCTGGATTTTGTCTGCCTTTAAGGGCGCCTGTTCCAGAGTTCCAATTTACATTATATAAAGGAGAAGGGCTTGAAATTCTTACGCGGCAGCCAGGTGGCAGTCCTGGATCACAAACGACAGCTGACAGGAGCCTCACTAGCAGGTCCTGCACTTCTCCCATGCTGTCTCCCACATTGAGCAGCCCCTCCTGAAGCACGCTCAGATGAGGGACATCCACGCTGATATCAAAGCCAAGAACCTTCCCAAAGTTACGCAGGAACTGAACTACCATCAGGCAATCTGAAAAGGTGCTTCCAGAGAGCACAAGGCCAGGAATGCGATTCAGCTCTGGAAGTGGCTGTGAATTGAACACACTCAATCAGTTTAGGCTAACCCTAAATACTGTACTCTCCCTTTGATATACAGAGCAATAGTATTTAAAAGAATCTTTGAACAAATGCATAGGAAGAACATGTTGGCAAATAATCCACTTTTAAAAATGAAACTATTTGCTGAGCATGATACTGTGTTATTTGTATTCAAAGGTTTTACATGATAATTTTCTACTGAGCACTGCTGACACTAGATGGCAGTATAATGTACTGGTCTCAACTACAGTACTGGTCAGTGTCTTCTCTGTGTTATGAATATAACACAAGCAAAAAAAAAAAAAAAAACATGGCCAGCTAATTAGTCATTACATACAAACTGCAGAGCATGAGGAATGCCTACATGCTATTCAAGAGGTCATGGATCTCTAATGCAGAAACCCATTACTTTAAATGGTGGTCCAGTCACCCAACTGCCCTCTGCATCTGCCAAAAAATGATTTAACCAACCAGAGCTAAAAAAATCTTACCAAATATGTATTTCCATCACTTCATATATCCCACACTTTGATATATGAAAGATGCACACATTATTTTTAATGGTATAACTATTTGTGCACAAAAGAAATAAATAAATACATACATACATACATACATACATACATACATACATACATACATACATACATACATAAATAAATAAATAAAACTGCTGAACACTTTTTGTACTTTTCACAATGCAGCACTTCCTGTCATGGAGGAACAGTTAACATTTTAAATTTGTTGCTTCTGGTAAATTGAGTTCTTGTAAAAGGAAAAACAACTCAAAATGTTTTTTAGATTTTTTCTTTTTGTTTTTGTTATATGTATACACCCACCTCTGGTTATATTATTATATTATTTTGTACTGCACATCACAAATAAAAATATACAAAACAATTAAAAACAAAGCACTAATATCATACTGTTATCACATACAGATATATTACACACATCACATATATTGCACAATAACACAAAGCAAATTAAATATCTACTTGCTGAAGCGGTTTTTATTTTAGCCAACGAGGTGTTCACGTGTGGCAGCAATGCACTAGCAAAAGTCACAAGGCAGTGACGTCCGCTCCCTAGCAACAAGCCTCCTGTGTTGGGAATGGATTCTTTCAATGCAGCAGGTTTGTGCATTTGAGAAAGGTGAGGAAGACTCATGAAATTAATTGGAGACTGACGTTGACGAGAAGCGGTTACCCTCCGCTGTACGAATTAAAACGGTGTGCTGCTTTTTACACCAAAAATGAGAAAAAGCAGGTTGCGTAGAGGACTTATATTGGACCCTCACGCCCCCGATAAAACGAGGGTGTGGTTGTACAGTATTTGTTAGCCTATTTGTTTTTCTATGGTTCTCTCGCTATATCGCGGCCCTCGATATATAGCGGATTTATATTGGACCCCGACACCCGCGACATATAGAGTGGGAGGTGTGCGAATACATATAATATATATATACACACACATATATATACAAACACACACACACTCACTCATGAAAAATGTTTAAACATTTTAAATCTCCTAAAAGCTTCCTGCTTTGTCTCACCAGTACCAATCGATGCTTGTCCTATGACATGCGTTTTCAATGTTGACTGCTTTCTTTCACGCGACCTCTTGGTAAAGTAAAGCATTTTTTTTTTACCTTTATTATAATGTTTGCGTATTTCATATAGGATAACATGAGACCTACTTATGACATACATATTAGGTAATGTTTACTGGAACTATTTTATTGGCTCAAAGTACTTTAACTGACTAGGACAGGATCAATTTAGTTGAAATAGGTCAGATGTATTTATCCAACCACATTGCAAATGTGATTACCTTATGATCTGCTAAGCACATATCCTCATTTGGCTTCTTCAGCTCCTTCGCAATCTCCAGTTCCAGTCTCCTCAGCTCCAATTTCCGTTCCTTATTTAAACGTTTCTCATCCTTCTTTTCCTGCTTTAATCTTTCTTTCTCCTTAGTCAAATTTTGGACAAGTTAACAGTGCATGCTAATAGTACTGTTGCAGACAATCCAGAATGAGGATTATGTCATCAGAATTCACACAATACTAAGACTTGCTTATAAATTACAGTACTTTAAAAGCAAATTGCTTTGAGATGGATTCTTAGTTTTGTTCACACTCCATATATTTTCAAAAAATGATACAAGGTCTAAACCTCCAAAGCCATTTCAAGGAGAGACTGCCAATTCATAAATCACTTACCTCAGCTTTCTTTCTAGCATCCATAGCTTTCAACAACATCATATGTTGCCTTCTCCTCTCTCGCTCCTAGTGGAGCAGAAAAATACTGTCAGCGTGACATGGCTCAAATACTAGCAATCAATGTGAACATAAAACAAAACAGCTCAATACAGCAGGTTTAGCAATATAAGACAAATCACGAAAATGGCCAGGTTTGTGTATGTTTTAGTTGAGGATTAGAAAGCATAACAGTGACAACCAAAAGCAAAAGGGAAAAGCAACAGATGTGCGGAGAGTGTCAATAACAGAAGCATATGCTTTTAGTTGTGATGCTTCTTCATAAGCTGGCAGGTATAAAGCACTATGGTTGGCAGGTACAGGTCAGTAGCCTTACATCTGCTACAAAAGCATCTTACAATAAACCAAATTATGCTATAAACAAGCTATATGTTTTAATTGATATTTAAAATTTGGCAAAAATGATCTGCATTTCTTGACTGGAAAATATACACTTTCAATGCCCTTCTAACAAAGGGCATGATTTTATATGAAGGGTTAACTGCAGTCATGCATACGAAAACTCCATTAGGTTCAAAAGCTGAAGTGGAACAAACAACAATAACAATTTGGAGTCATTTGTAGAAGGGCAAAGAAACTATATGCTATTCCAAATGCACTGCTAGATCCAGTATGGCATGGGTTAAAGGCAATGTTAGCATTGCCTATTGTAGGGCTAATGTGGGCCAAGTGAACATGACTAAGTTGTGGTGAGCTTATTCTAGAATATAAAAAAAAAAGAAATGAAGGAACTTTCTTAGTGATTTTATGCCTTCAGTTAGCAACCAGGCTTATAAATGCCAAAGGATCAGCTGGGTTGCTGTCCAAAACACAGATGGAAAGGTGACATGTAGCGATCCTTTGAGAAACATTTAGCTCTATTACTGGACTTTTAAAACAAACATCTATTTAAAAAACAGTGACAATAAAAATGTAATGGATGGGATTGATTACTGAAATTTTGTACACAAGCATATGGATTACAGCCTATATACAGAGATCATTGTAACGAAACAAAAACGAAAAGCAATTTAAATTGTCAAATTTGTCCCTAAACAGAGCAGATGTATGCAATGCACTGTGCTGTAAAGCCATGCAGAAGTATGTAGTATGACAGCAGCCAGTGCTTCACTTTGTGCATTGCTATGACAACCATATCACAACCAATTCACGATGCGGTGTTAGATGTACAAAAATAAACATACCCATACCATATCTAGTCTATGCCTCTCCAACTCCTGGTAGAAAGAGTTGGCAAAGTATTATGAAACAGAAATCACAAAGTCATAAAACCAGTTTATAAGAAGAAAAAACACACCCCAAAAAGAGATAACCCAATAGCAAAAGTATGGAAATGAAATTAAGAAAAAAAAAAAAAGGATTTAATAAACAACCAAGAATTTATATAAAGGCCCCAAAAATGATTAATTTGAAATTAGGAAAACACATAGTTCAAGCACCATTTTAAAGTATTATATCAAACGAGTAAAACCAACCTGGTGCTTCAAAATTACAGCTTGTTGCCTTCTCATTTCCTTCTCCTTGAAACAAACAACAAAAATGCAGTTTAAAAGATAAACAAGTACAAAAACAGAATTAAAATGCAGACAAATACAAATTAATGTTTTTGCTCTCATATGCTTTGGGACATTCAACTTAAACCATTACCACACTGGCTAGCGTTAAAGCTTAGGGTCAGTTTAGAACTAAAGTAAATGGGAATGGGAAATGACCTAGCCATTTCATCACTGTGTAACCGATGGCCAAAAGTTAACCAAGCTCTGAATTTCGATGCCATGACATAGTATTATCTTATCGAAAACACTCGCTTAAATGTGCTAACACAAATCCCCTCACCTAAAACCTTAGGAAACTAGCAGCTATAAACATTATTTTGTATTTACTTGCAATTTCAGTCTCTTAAATAAAAATACTGAATACCAATGAAGTGCACTGCTGATGTAATAATGATTGTTTTTTAGTCAGATTACTCACAGTCTTCGTACAGTTTCCCCCAAAAAGTCATTGTGGCCCATCTAAACTAACCTTTGTTCGTTTCTCAGCTTCCGATATTTTGGCATTTGCTGCTTCTTCCTTCTTTTTCCTTTTAGCCTGTGCATGCAAAACAGGTCCGGAGGTCATGCAACAGCACCACTATAGCTTAAAAAACATCTCAGTCTAACATCTACACGCTTCAAAAGGTAACAAAGTTTACAGCCTAATAGTTATCAGCTGTTATATGGAATAAGACTACACAGTGTCAGCATGATCCCAGACTATAGCTATTGCAAAGAAGAATGTTAAAATTAGAACTGCTACTAATGCAAGGTGTGATTATTCCTGTGGGTTTCTTTTATACTTAACTGGAAGCATAAATAATCGATGGAGACTTTATATATTTAATATCCATACCATGGATTCATAAGAAGCCAGAAACACTAGCTTTGCGATAATAGAAACCTCAGGTTTTATAGGTGTCTAAGTCATCAATGGCTAAAGAATAATTGGTGCAAATAAGTAACTGAGAGCACAGCTGAAACAAAAACCAGAAGACTCAGTAGCTCTCCAGACCAGGGTTGGAGACCCCTGCTCTAAAGCAATCAAAGGGCTATTCTAGAATAAGAGAGCTAAGTAAGCATTTTTATTTTGGATTTTCCAATGAAATGCACAAAATATGTCGTCAGGATGAATATCATATGCATTTCATTTAAAAGTTGCATCCTGCCTTGACTTAACCCAGAAATAACAACCAGAAGGTTTTAAATTATGTTGCGTAATGTAATAATTCCAGAAGGAATACCACTTGTGACACTGAGTTGCCATCTCGGAAAGTATTAAACACCCATAGTGCCTGGGCATAGAGCTTGAGATTTAAAACCTAACCACCGAGTTATACACAGTGGCAAAACTGAGGAAGAATAAATTATGTTAAATTCAAATATGTAATTACAAGCTGTGAAAAATCCTGTTAAGAATGACTTGCCAACTGTGTCAACTCAAATTTGATTTAGGGCTCCTAAAACAGTTTTGAGCTTCCATAATTGTATGAGTATGTAAAACAGTGTTTATTCCACATACTTATGCAAAACTGTTGCTATTGTCTCAAAATTTTCTTTTATGTACATTTAACCATGGTCTGAAGAAGCCAAGACAATTTCGTTTTTAATATTCAATAGCTGTGCACCAAAACCAATTGAGCTCCTATCCAACATAATATTATGTAAAATCAATCTGGAGTAGCATAATTCAGGAATAGCCCTAACTAACACAGGTCTGTGGCACAGTATGTATTTTGTGAATGTACAGCAGGCAAACATCTACTTTGTTCCATGTAACCTCTTTTTTTTCCCCATACCTCAAGAATTTGCTGAGCTCGAAGCTCCTTTTCCATTCTTATTTGCTGGACTCGTTTGATCTTCTCCTGTAAAAATGTTTTAAAAAAAAACTAAAACAAAAAAAACTGTTGTAGCAAATTAAGGAAAAATAATGACTTGTAACCTAGTGCAATGTTCTTGCAAGGAAATGGAATTAAATCAAATCTAACTTTGATTATTGATCTTTCAGGAGCTAATGTACATATATCACAGCATTGTATGTTTCCTGTTTTTAAATTACCTTTTTACACCATCATCACAATAGTGGGATAATGCACTGCAGTCCTTGTTCATTATCCAGCCAATTAAAAGACCAGCAAGCTGCTTATTACTGCTTATAGGTATGTACTGTATTAGTACGTTTTTGTTAATAATATGTCTATAACACCAGAAACATATCTAAGTCTTTACTCTAAGTGCAATGTTTTATGTAAGGAAAATATAAAAGTCTGGACCTTTGTGTCTTAAATTCAGTTCTAATGCGAGTTTCAATATTAAAAAGTTGTGTACACTTAACCAAATTGTATAGGATGGCTTTGTTTAAAACTCAAAAATTATACCTGCTGTTTTAAAATCTTCATTTGCTCCTTCTGTTTTCGCCTTTCCTCAGCTGCCATGATTGCTAAAAGAAAAATTAAATGATTGTGACAGACTGCAACAGGTAATTACGCAGTGGTTAGTTGAGTTTGAAAGTAGGCTTGTTTACTGAGCCACAGGAAGTGAGCTGTCTACCTTGCTGTTTCCTTGCTTCTTTAGCAGCGCGTGCCAGTGCTTGCTTTTCAAGTTTCCGCATCAGTTTAATCTGGGCTGCTTGCCTGGCTATTTCTGCAAAAGAACAGTTTGTTTTGGAAGTTACTAAATTAAGTACAAATCTTAACTATGCTGTAATTAGCTCAAAAAATGGTGAAACTCTCACCTTGAGCTTCTAGTTTTCTGATGAGTTTTGCATCAGTGTTGCTGAGGATGTCAGAGGCCCCAACATTAGGAGGTCGCCCTTTCCTGCGCCTCATTCTAGAGCCGTCACCGGAACGCGTTCGTTCTGGGTTTGGGGGGCGCCCCTTTCGCCCCTCCATAGCTCGTATACGAGGGAGAACCTCCTCCTTGTTCAACAAGCTCCACTGCATACCCTTTAAAAAGAAACGGAAAGATCTCAATGACAAACTGCCAGAAACAATTTTCTAAACTCATGCAGTAACACAAGCATAATTACATAAAACATTTAAAGGAATAATATTTTAACAGCCAGAAATAGATCTATACGTAAAAAAATCTGAACAGTCCACTGGCTTCATTCAAAACACTGGAATTGTTACAATAAATTTAGACCACAAAATTCCTTGGGTTACTTGTAATTTGCTATGTAAATTTTGCTTCCTTCTAGCAAAATCTTTTAGCCAGTAGCATGTTGAGATCTGTATAGATATGCTGGCCTCTAAAACAATGATTTAAGTTATAATGCATGGCCCTTGAGTCCTTGACCATGGTGCTGTTCATCAGAGTGATTTCCACATAGGGCTTAAACAATTCAGCACTATGTTTTTTTAACCCTATCACTGTATTTGTGATGTCTTGGTATCCGTTTTATCCACACCTGTGAAATCAAAAAAGCACTGCTGTACTAGTCCACGAGTTGTGAAATAATTGTTTGAGGTCCCTGCATTATTGCAGATTGGCTCCTGAAGTGAATGCAAAAAACTGACAATAAAATATAAAAACATTGTCACCTGAGGTCCATCTCTGGCTTCATAGAAGTCCCCAACCCTTATTTTTGCACTGAAGCTAAAATTATCTCGCGTGATGTCTGTTATTCCATTTCTGGTAAGGTACTACAGAAAAGAAAATAATGACTTCAGTGAGACAAAGAATCCAGTTTGCAGGAAGAAACCTTCAAGCTTCCCACTTACATTAACATGGAAACTGGTTGTTGACTAGAAAGTTATTTAGGGTGGTATTGATAGATCAGGGTTGAAAAGTAGTATTCCTAGTTTTCAATGAGCATTGCTTCTTGGTTATTTTAAATCAGAGACATGCCAAGCTGTTATAAGCATGACAAGTAGATCAAATAAATAAGCAATACTAACTTAAATGTACTAGCAATGCTAACTCCAACAATAATCTACCAATACCACCTTAATAACCTTTGTATCAACATCTGATTCCACCATTAGTTTGTGTTACTGTTAACTGAATAGATTACCTTCATTACTTCAGGGTACTGTCGCAGTTTCTTTCCACACGGGGCATAATATGCTACCTCCCCTTGCAGACGGCCACCAATTTCTCTTATCCTTGCCTCTCTCTGCCATCTGTTGAAACACAATATTTTATATGTTATGTAATGTGTTTGCTGAAGTGTGGTGCCCCTGTAAAATGTTAATAAAATAACTGAAAAATTTAGAAAAGTGATCTTTGTGTAACAGAAGAGTTTAAAGTAATTGAGTAATCTTCATATACTGTAGATTCATAAGACTGGACAGAAGAAAGCAGACACTGCACTGGGAATATCAGGGATACTTGGAGAATTAAGTGTTCAGACAAAAGTTTTGTTTAGTCTGGGCAGCTGCTGTAAAGAAGCATTCTGCAGGTTTCCAGGATGCATGAAGATCTATTGCTGGTATTCTTAATCTTGTCACCTCCTAGTGATGAGGATCTAAGGCTGACTGGCTCAGCGCATCTGCTGGGAGTTCTCTTCTCTTTCCCTGCCACTAGACAGGTCCCTTCGGGAATCGGCCACTTCTGTAATCTGATGACCTCCTTGAAAAACCTAAAGGAGGTTTGTGCCACTCTCAATGTTTTAAACTAATACTAATAGCATTTAAATGTTCTTGTGGCTCCCTCAAATCACAATTTAAAACAAACAGACACACTGTTTGCATGTTGTTATACAACTGTACAATACTTCTGAAGTAACTGGGTGAGAAACTTGAAATCTGGAAGAGTCGCAATAAAATGACTGTCAATAACAGGTGAATCAATGCATCTGCTATCAACCACCAGGGTGTTGCTGTCAGTAATCAGAACCACAGGGAATATAAATGTTTAATATTTTTAAACTGCAGGATTTGCACTGATAAAGGGAAAATAAAAAAATAAAAAAAATGTCTATTTGAGAAGATATATTTACAGTAACGGCTTCATTTACTTGCAGATTACAATTGTCAATTGTAATAATTAAGATTATTTCTTATGATTTACGCTTCTGTGACTAGGAATATCATACCCATATTCTAGAGGAATTCGTATCTCCCGTTCATCAGTTACCCTTCTCCTTTTAGCAGATCCTGTAAATAAATAAAAAAGTCACAATTGAAACATGTTCAGGTTTTTCTTGTTATTGCCACAGAGGGATTTATACGCATAACAAAAAAGGCCAATAGCAAGGATCAGCCACCACACTGGTTCTGGCTTTTAATACATATATGTATTTATTTTAATCTGAGTACAAACTGAAATAATAATAATTCCTTATCAAAGTAGATTAACTTCTGGGCTTCAAACCACAATTATAAAATCACTAAATCATAATTAATTTAAGAACATCAGTCAAGTTCACATTTGAATGTCCAAATACGGCAGATAATATTCTTAAACTGGTCTCTATAGTTACCTGGTGATGTGGAGTGAGTGTACGAAGACGATGGAGTGCTGCGATAGGCTGGTGACCCTGGCTCAGTCAGTAAGGCAGAAGGAGCAGAGTTCGGGGCCTTTATTACTTGAAGTTTCAGAGGTGTACAGTTGGTTGGTGAAGGAGCTGTTTTATTTAGTTTTAAAGGAGTTTTCTCTCCTTCAGTATCTGTTTCCATCTCCTCATGGTCCTTTTCATCATCCTCTGAACCATCCGAGTCGGAATCAAAATTGCTTTCAGACTCTGAAAAATGTATACAAAGTTGTACTAACTTACATACTGCATATCTCCATTTATCAACATCATTTACCACATTTTTTCTTTACGGTTTTATAATGTCACTGTTCCCTCTAAATTAACACTTCATTTATTATATTTATTTACTTATCTTTGTATTTAAATCTCAGCCTTCTAAGTCAACACATTCATTCATTGTCTTATTGAATATTACAAAATCAACCAATCATGTTTGATTAGTTGTATTCAAATAAGTCGTTCAATTGGATTCAAAAATAAACATTAAGTGCACTCATTAACTCAGAGGAGTTGCACTTCTACAGTAGGACAGCAATACAAATGCAAAATATGTTAACATGGTCTCATGTGCTGAAGGCATGCCTTAATATTTTCTGGCAGCTTCTGCTGTCCTCTAGTTGTAACCCATAACCAAGCAATATCCACAAAGACAGTTTCTACTGACTAAAGGGAAACCAACCAGATTAGGCAAACCCACCTGACTGGCTGTCATCAGAATCTTCCTCGTCCTCGTCATCCTCGTCATCATCATCGTCATCATCGTCTTCATCATCCTCGTCCTCAATGGAATCATCCGAGTCCTTGCTGCTGGGAAAGTCCGACTCTGCTCCCCGGAACTGATCCAGCAAAGACTGCACTAGGTGAGACGGGGCTTTTCCTACAGGAGTTACCTTAGCACCGATTGCCTTATCTTTCCCGGACACCCTGGATAAAGCAGGAGAGGTAGATGGCCTGGTTGGCATCATCTGATTGCTGGAATGATTTTTTCCACTTGTACACAGGTTTACTGGTGATGGAAAGGATGTGCTGCTGGAATTTAGAACTTGCTTGTCATTGGGCTTTGGCTGACTTCGGGATTTGGTGGTAAGTGCTAAGGGGGCATCCTGGATGGCACTCTGGATCACCCCGTTGGGTTGATGATGCCCCAGAAGTGTATTAGAGAGGAAGAGATTTGAATGGTTGCTGTTAGCAGGGGTCAGCTTCTGGCTGGCTGGGGAATCTGTGGTAGGTTTAGGACTGTACAAAGCTGAAGCTACTTTCTTCTGGTTCTTATACAATTCTTGTTGTTTCTTCAGTTGCACTGGAAATGCTAGTTTGAACTGTTCCTGCAAGTAGAAAGACTGAAATAGTATAAAAAAACAAGCAATTTACTTTACTCTATACTGAAGACGTATTTATAAAGTGAATTGATGGGTAGAGGATGGGTAGTTTATAAACTACTTTAGCAATTGTACAATACCAAAAAAAATCATTTAAAAAGTAACAGAATTGTTGTTTGATATAATTTTGCTTTCAATGGCATTGTCCATTTAATTACATGCTTGTCTCTGTCCAGCAATGATAATAAGACTAAACACATTGTAACTTTCATTCAATTATAAGGCCACACTGCATGAAATTCAATCAGATAGCTGAAAATAATACTTAGCAATGTCTTACATTTGGAAAGTCTTGTGACCTTTAAAAAAACCAGGCTGTCAGACATAATGATAGCCTTGGCATGAGTGACTATACAATTTGACTATAGAACGTTTTTTAATCTTACATTTAATTTTCTTTTTAAATCAACCAGTCTTTAATGCAAGGCCATGCATAAATAACACTAGTGTGTGGCGGTCTTTAACTGCAACCAGTATGAAGGTGTTTTATAAAATTAAGGGGAAAAATGGTTTATACAAAAAATGTTGAATGAAGCATTAACTAAAATGCCATTTAAGAAAAAAAAAAACTGACAACTTTTTGAAAGTAAACCAGAACTCCTTGTTACAAAACTGTCTAAAGTGATAGAAAACATTCCCAAAGGCAGTACCAATGAACTAACCTGCTTCAATCTCAAATCATTAATCTGTGAGCCAGGCTCCTCTGTTGTGTTTTTATTCCCTGTGTTGAGAATTTCCAGTGAAGTAATAAGTGGCTTAGGAGAAGCCTCTCTTCTTGCTTGAGTGACCAAAGCCAAGGGTTTTGTAGTGGCCGTGAGCCCTGTGGAATGAATGACACTCAGGTGCTTCTTTCCCGTCTCCTCCTTGGCCTCTGAGCTTTGGAAAACAAGGGGGAGTTGCTGTGACAAAACCTGAGGCTGCTTCAGAATCTCGGGATCAGAAGCAAAATGTTGCTGTTGGTTTGTCTTTTTGTCCTGGGGTTCTTTATCTTCAACTGCCTTTTGGCCATCCTTTGTGGCTTCTTTCACATTTTGCATCAACACCTAGAAGCAGAATTTGAAAGAATGCTATTCAAGCAATACCATCTAATCCAGTAATGGTCATGATGGGGTAGCTAAGAATCCAGAGATATGAAGCCAAGGGCAGTTAAATTACCTAATAAGGTCTTTAACTAATGACACAATTTAAATGTATTATGTAGCTACGTCTAAAGCATCAAAATGATAACAGCGCAACATTAGTACATTCCTTAGTTGGCATCTTAACTAAATTTAGGTATATTCTATGATCACTGTATTCAATTTATTGCAGGCAGTAATCCTAAAATACCATTTCACTTTCAAATGGTCAGCATCTAAAGACACCAGGAAGTACTTGAAATTCCCAACTGTACTCTTTAAACACACATATTTACAAATCATTCGTTAATTTTAATATCTGTACCTTTGTCTTGTCTTTCACTCTCGCTTCACTTTCAGAGTCAGAGTCATCGTCCTCACTTTCTTCATTGCTTTGATCATCATCATCCTCTTCATCATCGTCATCATCATCGTCTTCCTCTAGGTCTTCAGAGTCACTGCTACTTACACCTTCACTAGAGGTATCCGATGATGAGCCAGACTCACTATCGCTGTTACTGGAGCTGTCGTCAAGCTTCTTTCGGAGTTTCTGCAAAAGAAAATCAGTTTTGACCCATCTTTTTCTTCAGGGTTTTTACTTATAACAAAACATTTGTTACAGCTTGTTTCTGAGGTTTTAAAAAATGTAAAACATCAGCCTTACAGGCAAACAAGAAATGTGCCGGATTACAAACGTTTTAAAACATGCCAGTGTATGGAAGTTTTTTTTTTTTTTTTTTTTTTAAATGTCAGTACCTTAACATGCAATGAACACATTTTAAAATAAACTTCTCTTATAGAAGGTACCTCTACTCTGTAGACTACCAAATGTATCTTTTATTTATTTTCACATGGTCGTAAGCTGGGTTAATACTACAATACCAAGATGCAAAAATATTAAGTTAAAGTAAAATTATCCTCACTCATTGAACAGTTAACTATTCATTATGAATAATGTATTTCTAATAACAAACAAACATTGAGCCCTGTATTTCCTTTACCTTGTCTTTAGGTTTGTCAGCAGCTTTGTCCTGAAGCTGACTATTAGTTTGCTCTTGGTTACATTTCCGATCTCTTCCACTAGAGTTTGCTACTTTTGTTTGCCCTGATGACCCTAATACTGTGACAGCCGTTGCAGACGTGTTCATTCCAGATGGCAGTGTAATGCTGCTCCCATTTACGGCACCATTCATTCCTTAAGGACCAATTACAAATATATATATATATATATTATAGATCATTAAAACCAATTACTTTTCTAAGGCAACACAAAACTGTTACACAATTTGCAGATATAAAAACAACAAATACCCATTTCATTCTTCGTAGGTGATGCACTTTTCATTAATTAAATAAGCACGCTTCAGGCAAAGTGTATCAGTGGTCAAATATGAAACAAAAGACAGGGATTATCCACCACTGCACTATATCTGCTTTTCATTAATATATTCAATTCTCTAGCAACTGCTTCTGAAATGGTCATTACATTTACATATTCTATGTTACATATGCCTCTTGGGCCCATTACATATTTGTGTTTAATTTAACCAAACCAAAAGATTTATCATCAGGGATATAGATTTACCTTTTAATAAAAACACATAGACAATAGCACTGGCCATAAGAGCTTTCTCCTTAAAAGCTTTGGGAGCAATCCTGAACACTCTGTGACTTTCAGCCCAGTCCAGTCACTGACAATTCTACAGAGTTGTACCAAACTGTGTGTTTGTATTCTTGAGAGAACCAAACTCATGACGCTTATGATCTGCAGTCAATTTCAAAAGGCAGGTAAAAGGCTAGTAAACCGGTCTGCTACACAGCTTCCCCCTCTACAGCATACCTTTCTGCGCTCCTCGGCCATTCTTACTTGCTGTCCGCGATTGGAATGAAATGGAATCGTGATTCTGAACTGGAGCAGCAAACAGAGGTGGCATTCCCAGAAGAGGTGGGAAGAAAGCTGCACCAGCACGAGCGTGGGCATCTGATGTTCGCCACCATTCTGAACCAAAAGAGAAACAATCTCACTGATTACATCGAAATCAATGCAGGCTAAGCATTCTGCAGCAGCACATTGAAAAATGCATTTTACAAAATTATTTTGCAGGACATCCCAGCAGAGTTGTCACATCTTGTTGTTGGTGTAGTTCTAACTACTAGCTGTTTACAGCTCGGTGGACAGAGTCCTGAGAAGGTGAAAGGATTTGTCCCAAGGTCATATAGCAAGTTAGGAGCTGCACAGGAGATGGAAAAGTCTAACTGTCTTATTCCTGGTCCTAAGCACTCACTGCTGGATCATACTGCCAGACAGAAATGGATATATATATATATATATATATATATATATATATATATATATATATATATATAGCATTCATCTTGTTAATGAGAACATGCAGATGAGGAGAAAGATGAAATACTCTAGACCACGAAACCACAGTAACCAAAAAATTATCTTCAGTAATGAGACCATTTTCTATTCTGAAATCTAAAATGATTTCCGTTCTGAAAATGTAATTAGAAATCCTCGGAGCATCCCTAGCCAATCCTGTTACTCTATTCATTCAGATTCTATGACCTTTTCTATATTTTGTATAGAGGGGTTATCGAGCATTGTAATGTGGAGCACTAAAATGCTGGAATCAACACCGATTCAAAATTAGGGAAACGTTTTGACAAGAATATTAAGAAGAAAGAAGTCATTTAAAAAAAACCTGTGAATTGGAAGCTGGAAGATGTTGTAGATGTAATTGTCTTGTATCCTCATTTTTCAGTATATTTCATGCAGGTATGCCTTTATTATTAGTTTATTTGGCAGACGCCTTTAGCCAAGGCGAACTGACAAAGCAACCATTTTTGTCTTTGATCTAAAAGCTGCATAGATCACAAAAAACCTTTGATTTCTATCATTTATTATCAAAGCTTTCGTAATTACAATTCAATCTGCATTATATGTAGCATGTTCGTTTTGTGTACCGTCATAAGAAATCAATATATAATACAAATTCTATTTTATATATCTGTTATTGAAATTTAATAAATGAGTACAGCAATCAATACTGAAACATTTTTAAAAGGTCTCAATCAATGTGCATGCATTTTATACAGATTTCATTTAACATACCTGTGGCTTAAGGGTTAATATCATATATTTTGCAGAACAAAAGACACAAATCTTTATCTTAACTTGCAGCTAAAAAAGAGAAACAATCATGCAACCTGAATATAGATAAACTACACTGCTAACACCTTCACCAGTTCATACAAGCCACAAAGGTATTTTAATAAAGTCAAATACTGCTTGTTTAGATTAGACACAGACTTTCCAGAACGTCACAGACATTAAAATCGTAACAAGTCCTTACAGTATGCCAGAAAATATCACAAATGAAGTATATACGGTAGCCACAAATTCCCAATGGTATGACAGTTATCAATGCATGCTTCCTTTGTATTCTTTACTATATTGCTAGTATCCAGTTAATAGGTCAGTTATTTAGCTGAAGACAAGTCAGTGCATTAAAGGCTCTAAGAAGTCTTATCCGCTTTACGCATCTTTTAGTTTTGACTCGTAATTTAGCAATGAAAGTGTTATTAATATTACCTGGAAAAGGTCCGAGCTGAGGATGTGTCGCTAAGGCTGCAGATGCACCAAGTGTTCCCAGGCCTCCAAACTCTGAACGCCCTGAGCTTGTAGTGTAGAGACCGAAGGCTGGGTGACTGACCATTGGAAAGGCACTTGATACAGTGGACAAGGTGAATGGCTGATCCCCGGCTGCCCGGAACAAATGCCCTAAAAGATATATGAAATCAAATAGGTTGTTTCTTAGATTGCTTCGCAGGAAAACAATAAAATAATAATATTTGTACCTCCAAGTAAAGATTTGTTATAGTATTTTTTTTTTTTTTTTAAATAAATAAATAATGCATTTCCCCCTTGTCCATAGTTATACCCTGTGGAGACATGGAACATTTTCTGACATTAAATTAAACGCAATATAAAATTCATATTTTCTTCTTGCTGTTTTTACTCCTTACCAGTCTTATGTGTTTTTAATAGTGCATCATCTAGAAGGCTTTCCCAGTACACATAATTTCCAGCAAATTGCAAAAAAAAACCCTCAAATACACACTTTAACAAAATTGCGCAAAGCAAGTGAAAGACACAATTTTATTTAGGCTAATGTTATCCATACAAAACAGTTATAACTACATAACTAGTATTTATTGTAATAAACAAGCATGATGAAGGTGGTGGTCGACCATATAAACTAAGTTAGTATTCCTGAAATGTCTATGGTTGTCAGTCAGTCAGTGGATCTATTCATTAGCAACTGTAATAGCTGGTTAACTATTACAGCTGGAAAAATGTAGATGATTTTCAGAAAAATACAGATTCATTATACTGGCGAGATGCGTGCTAGCTTACAAAATGGAAAATCTACACTTTGAATGTCATTATAATAAGCTGAATATTTAAACCCAGGCTTTGGAAATTCTACCAACCGATACAGAGATAAATGACAAAGTATTACCCAAAAGGCCAGCATCCGTTTCTATAGTGCTGGTGTCCAAGTAACAAGGAACGACATCTGCAAATGCCTTTTTAATATTAATGCATTTCAAGCCACCGCATAATTAAATCAGTCTTTTAAGGAGAGTGAAGAAGGACAAAAACCAAAAGAGAAACGCACATGCAAGAAGTAGGATTGCTTGATATTGTCTTCTACATTTCATTTAGCTCAAATACCATGAAAGAACACTAGTAGCCTATTTTTTAGATGATCCCAAAAGGACATTCATTACCTGTTTAACTCTTTTATAACCAATGGAAACTAGGTTGACTGTAATTCATGTAAATCACATTCATTTTGTGATTAATAAGTTCTGCAGTCTTTTCGTAAGCTTAAAAGGATTTTCATAACTAAGGTGCTGTTATTGCTTTCTCTGATTGATGTTTTATTACTACAGACTCTTCTCATTTAAAACATAATAATAATAATAATAATAATAATAATAATAATAATAATAATAATAATAATAATAATAATATGAGTTCATTTTGTGAACATTCCTTTGCATATATTTAGTCTTTTCTTATTCAATTTTAACAATCTGTTTTAAGATATTTTCTATCATGTTTACAACCAACGCTTTTTTCCCTGAATATATTACCCTGATAATATTCATTATTCATTTCAAAGAAAACAAGCAGCTGTATATCAGTCTTTCATAGGAGACAGGAAATTCATTTTTAAATATTTGAGCGCACATTGCGACTGAGCCCCATGCACAGTAAGAGAGAGAGTCTAATCTCAAAGCTACTTTGCTAGAAGAGTGAGACAACCATTAGTTTACTGTATTGATTTTCCCACATTCACATTTAGAAACAGAATACTGCATATTGAATATACTGTTGTTGTTTTAAAGTATTGCTCAGTGTGACAATAATTAACAGATGGAGGCCTTTTAGATAATAATTTCAGTAAAAAAAAAAAAAAAAAAATGCAAATAAATATTTTATTTGTGTTTAACATGTACCGTTTTAAACTGCTAGTAGATATTCCTAAATTCCATGTGGGACAACGCTCCAGCATTTAGCATTTATTTTATGGTCAGAATACTCTGACAGATTAAAAGTATCAAACACATCCGCTGCATAATAGCTCTAAAAATCAGTGATTGTTCGCAGCCTGGCAGAAATGTCAAATCACACAGGCTAAACTGCAGTCTGTCAAGAGACATCTGAAAGGGTACGGTTCTTACAGGTGCCATTAAATGGTGGTATTTATTAAAGCAACAACTTTACAATTTCCTCAAGAACTGTCTAAACTGTCTCCCTTCGTAAAGAAAGAAAGAAAAAAAAAGATTCTATCTATTCTTGGGGACAAGCTGCCTGCCAACCATACTAATTCTAGGTATTTTATGTGTGTTACTTGAAACATAGACCTGATCTACAGAGGGCAATTTTTATAAAAATTCAGAGCTGGTGGCTTAAAACAAAGAACGTTACAGCAATTGTTTAGAAATTAATTGTTCAAACATTTTCCAAGTTGTAATTGTTTCTAAACACTTACCATTTTCAAAGATATTCATGCCAAAAATAGCGAGGCCAGCTGCTGTGTTGATACAGTAAGTAGGGTGCGTACAGTGTAAGATTAGTTATTCAGTATATAAGTGCTTTCTATATACAGTACACAGAAATGTTGCACACATGTACTGAGGCTTCCTCCCTGTTGTATTATATTATAAAAAATAACAGCCCTTCTAAAGAGGGCGTCTCATGATGGCTTATTTAACACATTCCCAATATGTTAGTTTAAACGAATAAACGTGTTTACTCCTAAAATCTAAACTTTTAGGAAATTAAACAGAACCTATCATCCCTGCTAAACACTTTTATCCCTGTCACTATCTGTGTGCTTTTGGAAAACATTTTGACAGAAGAAATATATTTTTTAAAAGTCATGCATGTATTTACAACATACAGTACAATGCATTCATGAGACGTTAATGTCATGCATCATTTTGAGGTATGCTACACCCCAGCACTGTCTTGGGGTTAAAGATGTTGCTTACCGCAGGTGGTGAGTGTGGAGCTCAGTGCAGTGGCCCCTGTGGATAGACTGCCTTTGGAGGGTGCTGTTGCTGTGGCTGTGGAGGAGGCAGAGGGCACAGAGGAGGAGGCTGATGGTGGGGAGGCCAGCCGCTCTCCAGACTCCATTACTGTCAAACACACAATTCAATGAGCAATTTTAGAAACCTTCTTCATTTCCTTTTCAATTCCCTCAACAATTCTTGATTTTCATGACTGAATTAATCTGAACAATATTCCTAGCCTGGTCCTCATAGTAATCTGACATAAAATAACAGATTTTTCAGACACAGTAATATTTAAGTATAAGTATTTAAAGTCCTCAACTGAGCTGTAGCTATTCTTCTTGACTTCCTGTATTAAAACCAACCTTAGGAAGGTCATCAAGACTACTGTAGGTATTCCAACCACTGCTAATGCAAAGCTGCCAGGTCTCAAAATAATTAAGAATAAAGGATTCGGCTTTCTTATTTGCATTTTCACACTAGATCTGACACACTATATCAAATACCCCCCCCCCCCCCAATTTAACATATTGGAACAGATCCTATTTTACAGTCCAACCTTGTTATTGTATCATTACACAAACAATGTCTAAATCTCCCCAGTGATTTTGCTGTGCTGCAGTAACAGAATTGGCGATTAAATCGTTCTGAAACAAAGTCATCTACTGAATATCAAGTAACAGCTCCTGAGCACTAAGTACGATGATGAGACACAAATTAGCCTGTGCACGCATTGCATAATAAAACATTCCGATTATTTTTTCTAAACACAACACTATCAGCTGGTGTCTAATGCACTGCTAAGGATGAACAGTATAGTATCATCTAATTCATTGACAATGAGTAATGTACAATTATAACCCTACAACTAAATCCCTAGCTTTCCAAAAATGGAAAGACCCTTTCCATGAATCTGAATGAGAAGTTCTACACTTCAGTACTAAATCAAAAGCTATGCACTTACTGTAACACCTCTTAAAATGCAATACACAGCTACCATTTTCCAATCACTCATTTAGCTTCAGGCGTATAATTAAAAATTGATTCATACTGAGAAATAAGCAAAATGCACTTAAGTACAATGATACATTAAGTTCTATTAAAAAAAACACTACAGTAGATGTTTTAGGGAATTTCATAAAATAAAACATATATTTAGGTTTTTACAGTAGATAGCATGACAACTGTTTCCAAAACACATCCAATTTGAATCACTTATTTTCTCTTCAACACATCTTTTTTATACAATGCAATTTCACATCTTTTGGGTAGTACACCATCCTTTCTTCAGAAGAAAAGATCTGCAGTATTGTGTAATGTATCAACATGCCATTGTGAATTATATTATTTATCTTCTAATTCATGTTAGTATTGCATTGTGGTATTTCCCCAACACACGTGAAGCTGTCTGCAATGTTCTTTTAGGAACGATCATTCCTCTTGAGCAAGCTCACCTTTATTTTATTGAAGGACGATATACTGTACATCACAATTACCTGTCTCATTTTCTTAATTTCTCTCAGGAATTGTATGAACAGTTCAGGGTTACACTAATGGAAAGGAGAACAGTTGTTTGACATCATCAGTTACGTTTGAAGAAAACAAAATCCTGTGATTTCTACTTTACAGCCTGGATCCGTTTTTATGACCGTTTTTATGAATTGCCTTCAGCACATGGACCAGTTGCAGAGTTTACTGACTCTTCTGTTAAAAAGCTTCAGGGTGGAGTTACTAAAACAAACTAAAAACAGGATATTAATAGAATTGCTTCCTGTTCAAGGCTCATAGAAAACTGTCAAATATTCCAATTTCCATTCACTCTTGACTAACCATGCAATCACAAAATATGTGAGAATGTCATTCTTCTTTAATTCCCTTTTAATATGAGTGGTAGCATTTAATACTATCCTGCTGTACCACTACCGTATGACTACTACTAATATTAATGTAAAATCACTGCTGGATCAACAGGAAGAAAATTGCAAATACATGATTTAACAATGCAGAAAAGAATATGCCATCACTTCAGCGCTAAAACAAACTTTTGTTTTACTTTTTTTTAAATGAAAGTGATTAACTAGAACATATTTAAAATATAATAATAATGAAATCAACAGTTTAATTAACCTGCAATATTTTGTAAATGGAAGAGTTTTATTATTATTTGTTTAATTAACAGACGCCTTTATCCAAGGCGACTTACAGAGACTAGGGTGTGTGAACTATGCCTCAGCTGCAGAGTCACTTACAACTACGTCTCACCCAAAAGATGGAGTACAAGGAGGTTAAATGACTTGCTCAGGGTCACACAACGAGTCAGTGGCTGAGGTTGGCTTTGAACCAGGGACCTCCTGGTTACAAGCCTGTTTCTTTAACCACTGGACCACACAGCCTCCTTTACCTACATTATAACTGGATTCATTGCACTACAATGTACAAGTCATTTTCAAAGGAGAAAAAAATCCATGTTACTCTAATGTATTTAAATGATTAGTAGTTAATGCATTCCCTGATAAAAATCATATCCACAAATGACATTTGAAACATAATGCAGTATACCATAGTCTACAGGAAATAAAATGGTCAAAATCCTGTAGTTTTCTTTTTTTTATAGCACACCCTATACACACTGTTTAATTCTATTCTTAAATACTGTAAATCATTAATGTGGATTGTGTTGATCAAACATGTTTATAGTGGTGTGAATTATGCAGCTCTAAGAAAAGTAACAAATCAGAGTGTCTTGCCCAATGTCTTATTATCCAGGACTGACAGATGGCTGATGCTAACAGTGATAATCCTGCAACAGAGTCATCAGCATGGATCAGCAGTAATCAGACTGCGGACGCAGTGTCTTTTCAGCTAATGGAAGGTGCAGGCGAGAGGAAGCATATTATACAAAATGCCTTGACCCCATTCAAAGTCAGAGAGCTGCAAGCTAGCCTTTCACTGCTGATGTATTTTTGCCTGTTTACAGCCAAGCAACCACAATTTATACAACATCTTGTTAAAGCAAGTAGTCGCGGTCAACATACAGTGCACTTTAGCCATAGTCAGCCAGTGAAATGATAACCAAGTATTCCAATTGCTTTTGACTCCTTACGGGCTAATGATTAGCTGTAGCCCTGGTATTATTTGTGCAAAGTCAGTCTCTTCAAGCATGAGCTCAGCTCAGTAGTCTATCTGCTTGGTTGCCTGGTGACACCTACTGCTTTCATTTACCTTCACAAATTACCATAAGTGTCCCAGAAACACAATTAGAAGGATGTCTGCAACAGAGGACAAATAGTGGCAACACTGTTTACAATGAAGGATCTATTTTTGTGTGTATAAAAAAAAAAAAAAAAATTATATTTCAAAGATTGATTAATGCAGGAGAATGAAATGTTAACCTGCACTGTACGGACAATAGAAAATATGAATTTAAATAAGTAATCCACTTAAAAATAAATTAATATTATGGATAATTGATTATTCATTTTTTTTATTATTATTGGGCTCTTTTAAAATTATTTATTCCCAAAAGACCAGGATTGCACACTTTACTATAGCTAGGAAATTGAAAGCTTTCTTAGGACAGTTTCAGTGGGTGCAGCAGGAGTTCAATACATCGAAATGCCAACCTCCCTAGAGCTTCAAATACAGCGTCAGACCTGACATCCTTGCTTTTGATTCACTTTGCATCTTTGATGTTTTAGTTAAAGTGCCAGAGAAGATACCAATAACATCTACCCCCATTCACTAGATGCTGGGTTAAAACTACAATGATTGATTTCACTAGGGCCTGATACAGTCTTCAGTTAGAAATCAGTCCCTCTGACTTAGAATAGATACTGTACTTAACTTGAGCACCAGAGTAAAACATGGCTTCTTTAAATTCTACTTTGAGAATTCTATTCTACATGAATACTTGCTGTACAATTACAGTGTATTGAAGTAATCTGCTGGTATTTTAAATAATATTGTAAAAATTGTTTAAAACCGGTAGTACTGTAGTTTTCTTAAATCAAAAGGGGGGGATCAAATCATGTGGCAATATCGTACAGAACAAAAAAATACGAGAATGTGTCTTGTTTTGTACAACCGAACCTATTCAAGCAGTGTTGAATGAAGCTCTCGGAATAATATGTTTGGAAGACAAATTCGTTTTGATAAATGGGGGTAGGGGCTTAATTTGAGCCCCCCTACATGTACTGTTCTTCCATCATACTATTCTTTCTTCTGTGCACACATACCTTTTTAATTTGGCATGATGGAGATTCTAAAGAATGTAAAGCCTGAAAATAAAGGAACCCCACATGTTTGATATTGCCTGACATTGATCACAACCACATTCCGAAGGCTGTGGACCTTCTTGGTCTGTGCATTTCAGATATTACAGTTAAATATTTGTCTTGAGTATTGCTCCATTTCTTCTACTGTTCACTGTAAAACAAAAGGGTCAACAAGACGTACTGTACAGTAACTAAATGGGATTTAGTGATGCTTGTTTGCTTCAAAATCCAAATTAAGACTAGGAGGACATTTTGGACGTTTTAAAGTCCTTAACAAATATACATTTTAGCTATGAAAAAGGACAAGTGCCTTCATCATATCTTAGTCTCTATTAAAATGTTTGTTCTAAAAAGTATTTTTTTCTCATTTTGCTTACCAGAATAATTATAAATACATTGTCTGGCTCTGAAACGTTAAACTTTCTCTCCATATTTTTCTCATTCTATTTGATACCTACCTTAGCTAATGTTAAAGGAAAATGTCTTATTTTGTTATTCCCTGCCTAGTATTAGAGAAGTGTTGGCCTCTTCCTTTAGTTCCCAGCCAAAACAGCCTATTATTATGAAAGTGCAAGAGGAAAAGGTTACGCTATAATGTAAGGATATAGTTTCTGGATCAATCAGAAATAATTACCATGTTGGCCTTCACAGAAAGGACAGTGATTAAAAACATTGTATGATTTCACAGAACCCAATTAGTACTAATCTCAGACTAACAGTACCTAAAATAACACCCAAGATGAGTTCTAATCAGGGTCCATGAAACCAGCCATTAGTGTACAGTAAATATTTTAGAACAAAGATTTGATATCCTACTGTACTGTAGCTAACCAAAAATGAAAATTCTTTATTGCCATAAAATTCCAATTTCCATTTAATAGGATCAATTTAGAAACTCCATTACAGAAGAGAACATGTTTAGGTAGATGGCACATTTTCAAGTTAATATGCAGTTTCAAAATGCAGTGAGAAGGAATAGCATACAAATGCTTATTGGAAGTAATCATATTCTATTATAACCGTACATTACAAAGTTCATATTTGTCCTCCTGTTTACTCTTAAATCATTTGTTCAACTGTTCATTCCCCCAGGCTCTATCTGTGATCATCTGTTCCAGCTTATAACTAAGGAAATTCTGTAAATAACAGAAATATTCAAATCTTTTGGTTAATTATTGGAAAACATTTATTCTGGAGCCCATCTTTTTCACATAACAAGCATCACACAGTAAATGAAGGCGTAATCAAACCATGTTAGTTTCCATAATCACTTTGAAATGTCTTATGTTGCAGTTTAAATAACAAGAATGTTGTTGTCAATTACATGCAATCCTTTAAAATTAAAGTGAGGGCTGGTTGACAAAAAGCCCCTCTTCAAACTCTCTTCTGCTTTTTTCTTTCCCTATTAAGAAATAATCATTTTCAAGATTTTACAGAAATGAAACTTAAACCCCTTACAAGCTACTAAATGCCTGTATCTAGCAGCCCTGTTGAAGATGAAAGTCTTCAAAATGCAGCTCAAAATCAGCAACTAGGAGTCTGTGGCCAGATCTGAAGCCGTTTTCACTGATAATATGCATAATGCAGATGACATGCATGTGAAAAGCAAGACAAAAGGAAAACGGCTATTCCCTTCAAACAGCAACAACGACAGATTCACACGGTTTCTGCAAACCCAGCTCAACTCTCAGCAGTGTTTTAAAATGCTTCAAATATATCTTGTTCTAGAAACACGTTAACATTTAGTGGGTAACATCTGGGACAGTGACTGTATTGTAGGTGGAATATTAAACAATTCCAAGGCTGTTTTTCACAACATTAATAAAACCTGATGCTACAGCACTGCTAAAATGTAATGGACCGAGTGCCAAAACAGCCAATTAATGCTCAAATGCACGGAAAGCATACACCATTTTGTTTACCACAAGTAGAAATAATGGTGAATAAAAATACTTAATTATAGTAGCCTATTTCTAAAAAACTTGATGTGCTTGATTAGGGAAAACATACTGATGGTGTTAATTGTATTAAGCACAACAAACTAACACCATTTATAATTACATTAAACTGTACCCTCATTTAAAAATAAAATGTGTCATCATAGTTCCACCCACCGAGTATTTTATTAGGCACGTGGGCAGCAGTGTGGAGTAGTGGTTAGGGCTCTGGACTCTTGACCAGAGGGCCGTGGGTTCAATCCCAGGTGGGGGGCACTGCTGGTGTACCCTTGAGCAAGGTACTTTACCTAGATTGCTCCAGTAAAAACTCACCTGTATAAATGGGTAACTGTATGTAAAAAATAATGCGATATCTTGTAACAATTGTAAGTCGCCCTGGATAAGGGCGTCTGCTAAGACATAAATAATAATAATAATAAGATGCCAGGAAAAGGCCATGTTATATTTTGTCTCTGCAAGCACAAGTAACTGGGTCAAATTAATATTATATTTGTAAAATACATCAGGCATCAGTACCATGAAAAATACATACATACATACGTACATATGCACTGCATACAAACATATTAGTGCAACACAGATCAAACAGCCAGTCCTCAGATTCTGAAGGTCTCTCAATACCTTGTGAAATAATGTCATTCCATTTGTTAGAGTTGGACGCAGTTCTCTAGGTAGGTCTACTGTACAATATGTGAAACTCGAAAGTGTGACACATAGGCGCCTCCACTATCTTTCCTTTCTAGCTTCCAGAAGGTAGTTAAATTAACAGAAGATATTGCTGACATTCCAATCCACTTCAATCACCATGTATTAGACAGCATTATAGATTAAACCTAAAAAACCAGGTGTAACTTTGTGTACAAAGGTCAACCTTTACTTCACACTACTTTTTCTACAGTAGATGTTGATCCAAAGGCCAGTTTATGTTCCTATTTTTTTCTCTTAACAATAATGAACAGAATTCATTATTCATTGTTGTGCTACAGTATTATTATAATGTGTTTGTTCTATCTACAGTGCAGTACCATGCAGAACATTATGTACTCTAGTGTGGCAGTATGGCAGTGTACAAGCCCTGCCTGTGCACGGGTGTGTGTTTGTGTGGGGAATATTGGGTGGCAGAGAGGGGGTCAAATTATCCCTGCAAAAACAAGTGGGAATGTGGCTGGAGCTGACAAGTGATTAAATGATTCAATGATTAATTAGGCTCCAGCCATGGGTGTATAAAATAGGTGATCACGGGTGTTAGTTTACTAGTGCTGGTGAAGGTACGGTGCAGAGCTGGACTGTGTTGTGTTGTTTTGTGTTTGTAAATGATTTGTAAATAAATGCACAAGAGAGTTTAAACTGCAGCATTCTGGTCTCTGAGTCTCCTTGCCAACACTAACGCATCACATCTAGTTAAAAGCCTGATATTGTCAGCAAACATTTTGTTGTATTTATCCTCAAAAAGACCATTATACTGTACATTGCTGTAATTAATGGCATGCCACTCAGATGAAAGGGTATACAGTATTAAGGCCATGCAGTGCAGGAGTTAAAAGTTAAGACTCAGCTTTATCTCATAACCGTGCCTCTATCATTGTTTTTCAATCATTTGCTAACCGTTTTGCACAGCAAAATTAATTGTGCTGGTGAAGATTAAATATTTCTGTGGAAGGCTGCGACCTGTGGCTTAAACTGTATTTCAAGAATATGTTTGAGTTACTGTAAGCATGATTTAAAACCATATGAGGCGTTGTTGTTTTTACCTCGGCTTTTCTTTTTCAATTTTTTGTAAAGCATTACAGGATGCAGAAATTCTCAAAATGCAACTGGAGCAAGGTTCAAGGCAATCTCCCCCCCTGGGTGTGATACATAAACATCTGAGCAGACTTCGGACACAAAGAAGGAACCAAAAGAAAAATCAGACCCATTCTGGTGACTGGCTCATCACATACATACTGTACATACGTGTGTCTATTGATATTTAGATTCTTTGGAGGAGAAAGATGTATATACAAATAAAACACTTCTCATTTTGAAATAGGGGGAGTGTGGGTGGTAATCTGACATTTACTACAATTCAAGAGAAATAAACATCCTGTTATGTTTCATTACACTAAAATTTATTTGAAGGGGCCCAAGAATTATGAAAATGCAAGTATTATTGTTCTACCTATTCTTATACATTCCCTCAAACAGTACATGCAAGGCCAGGTACATTTTATCATTTTAAAACCTGGAGCTACTGTACAGTATTCTTCGGTAATCTGGTCTAATGTACACCCTGCACATGCGACTGTGTTTTTGATGCACTAGGCAGTTGAGAGTTCTTTTCAAAGGTCAATTCACAAAATTGCAGGATGATGTGCTTACAATTGAAATATCACATTAAAATGTTTAGATGCACATACATATTTAAATAGAAAGCATACAATTCTCTCGTCTGTATTTTGGAAACATGAGACCTTAATATAATGAGATCTGTTGTCCAATGGATAAGTACTGTAAGGAGGCAAAGTACACTGTAAGAACGCTCAATGGAATCAAGTGTATCATTACTGAAAGCTTTTCAAAACAGTTTGCACTATACATACATTTTGCAAAAGATTACTGCAGCACTGGTGTTAAAATGTTTAAAAAACAGGCAGGCATCATACTACAATACTACCAATGTTGCCAAGTACTGTAGCCACCTTAGTACTGCACTGTAACACACATTTTTTGACAAACTCTGGGGGCTAGAAAGTGTAAAAAATAGGCCTAATTCTTATACACTGTGGATTATATTATTATTATGTAAATTGATTTAACTGCACAGATTGTATTGTTACTACTGTAGCATGTTGATCCATTATAGACTGAAATTACCACGCAATAAATATTCTTAGGTATTTTATCTTAACAATAATGTACTCTGTGATACACAATTTTAAGCTGCTAAACTTGCTAGTATTTCAAAAGGGTTATGTTCTGTTAACAGTATGTGCAGCAGGGACAGAAATAATTGCATTGCAGTTTGAGCTACTGGCACAGGTCACAAATTCAGACTCACAGCATACTGCAGTAAAAAAAAAAAACACTTTTAATATGCTAAGGAATAAGACTGATTTCCATCCCTTCACAAGATAAAACAGTAACGGCTGTCCGCATTATAAAACTGATAGTAAATTCTAAATCGCAGATGTGGATTGATAACATTAAAACAGGTGAGTAATTATCCTGCAACATGTAACCCTTGATAACCCAAACACAAAGTATTTAATCAGTGTAAGAAATTTGCATTTATAATGAAGTGAAGCAACACTCTAGAGATACGAGTATCTGCAATGATGTACAAAAACTCCCTGCACTGGCATTTTTAATTTACATTCTTTACGGTTTAAAGCCCAGGAGAATAAACATACTGTATCTCGGATTTTAAAAGAGCAATTGTGACAAAAAGCAGCCACATGCAAACCCACTTTAAAATGCATTACATGTAGCCTTTTATAAAATGAAGCTGCACCAATATGATTATAACAAGCATTAAATCAGCAAATGTTTTTAGCTTCATTGACCCCCACTAATTTGTATAAAATTACTTTACCTAAAGCAGGAAATAAAAAGATCATGGTTGATTATGGTTCAATCAATCAATCAATGTTTATTTTATATAGCGCCTTTCATAGTGGACCACCATCACAAAGCACTTTACAAGATGGTGAGGAACAATGCAGAATACATTAAAATACAAAAATGCATTGAAATAGAAGGCATGGTACATTAAATACAAATAGTAAAAAACAATGCAAATACATTACACACAGGCATAATACATTAAATAAAAGGCTAGGATGTGAATTCTAAACATTGTGGACGCATGTGTCATACAGAATCATACGAATAAGATGGAGGAAAAAAACTGAAATAGCAGTTTAGACAACAGCTAATAACAGATATCAGGCTTAAAGAGCATTGAAAGCAAGAGAGAACAAGTGGGTCTTGAGAGTTGATTTGAAGCGAGCGACTGTGGGAGCTACATGGACTAAAGCTGGGAGAGAGTTCCAGAGAGTCGGGGGCCATGAAGCTAAAAGAGCGCTCTCCGAGTGTGGTGCACTTTTGCTTGGGTATAACAAGAAAGACTGAGTCAGAGGACCTCAGCTTGCATGCAGGGACATAGCGGGTCAGCAGGTTGGAGAGATACTCTGGACCTGTGTGATGAAGGGCCTTCTAGGCAAGCAGGAGAATTTTGAAAGTAATCCTGAACTTTACAGGTAGCCAGTGCAGCTGGGCAAGACAGGGGGTAATGTTTTTTGAAGAGCTGCTTGTAGGACACGTTTAAAATCATGGCAAAGTTATTGGACATCCTACAACAGTTATCTTCTTTCCATATGATTTAATTTCTGCAAAATGTAATAAAATAAGTAACACGTGACTAAAACTAAGATCAAAAACCACACAATGAAACAATTTGTCCTCAACTGCAATAAAAAAAATGAAAAAAAGACCCAGCCAATATACCACAACCATGGACTTGACTGTGGACACCTTGTGACAGTAGCACAAATATGATAGGCTGGTTTCTCTCTATCACATGCTTCTTCAAATATACTGTTTGTGATTCTTCAAATCCATTCTGAAATAAGTTTTAAGGACTGTTGGTCTGTAGTGTAAAGATCGGAATTCCAACCGTTGTTTAAATCTTTATTTCTAATTATCTGCACCCAGTATACTAAAACAAGGCTTCCCTCCATCCGTCTATCTATCCATCCGCCATTCACGCTCTGTATCTCACAAACATAGTCATTCTGGAGGTCATTGTCACACAGGTACAGTTAACCAAGAGACATACTGCACAAGGACTGGCAGGTCAATCTTATATTCAATATCACAACAGGAGTAGTACCAGTGATCCATTTTTTAAAAGCTTTTGTCAAGTTAGTTAGGACAAACTTGGTTTCTATTACATTTTAAATTTGCTTTTGTCTTTCTTAAAGCCGGGGCAGAATATTGTACACTATGATTTGGTTTGTACAAAGTTTGGGACAGACTTGGTTCTTATTAATTTTAAAAGTAATCTGTTAAAATGGAAGTTGGTCAGGCACTCCACCTTTCGCAAGGTGCAGTTCTCTGTGTAAGTTAATGGTAGCTGTAAACAGAATACTTGATTCTAGTTGCTGCACGTAACCAGAATTAGGAAATGAAAAAAAACAAAAAAAAAACTGCGTGGGTGAATAAACCTATAAACTTTCAAAGCAGCTACTGTAAAATGTTCTGCAGAATACAGTATCATGCTGTATGCAGTATCAAACAGACAAGTCATTTGTAATTTAAAAAGGCGTCTTGGCTATTTTTCATAGAAAGAGTTTCAGTACATACATAAACTATGTACAGTTGTAATCATTTAGTCCATCTCATAAATCTAGGCTTAAGTAAAGTCCTACAGCAATAAGACTGGAAAATTAAGCAATTAAAATGGAAAAATCAATACTAGGATACAGTAAATCCACTGTTGATTACAATTACACATATATACTGTAATGGTGTAAACAAATATACTGTAGCCTACTGTACTGTAATCCCTTTACAAGTAACTATATAGTACATTAAATCCATGCCTTAAAATTAACATACATTATTTCACATGCAATGTGCCAATAATTGTCTGTGTTTTATCGTATCAATGTATTTACGTTAAACCTACAGTTGCATGCTCTTTGTGGTTTGTATTGTGAAACTAGACTAACTGTACAGCACTTGCAACAGTTTTGTTTTCCTCTTCACGACATTTGGTTAAAAAAATAAAAAAAACAAGCTACTGTACCAACATGACAAAGGTTGTTTTTTTAAGGCACCTTGTGAAATGAATGACTGATCAAAGCAATTTTCTTCTCCTCTGAACCAAGTTCAACAACAACTGGCACAGTTTCAGACCCCATATGGATTTATTATTTTGTATTAAAGTTGGTGCTGGTCTGGCAACTGAATCTGCTGTTCTCCAAGAATCCTGACCCCATACCAAAACACTCCCTGTCTAACCTTGCACACAGTAATATTGTATTTCAGAGCCCAGACCGGTGAAACTGTGGAAGAACCTCATAAGGGTATTCTTTCTACTTTAAACCATACAAGAGTGATTACTATACACAGTATCACACTGAGAAAAGGTAGTACAGTGAGTGCCTTCAGGTTTTGCACACCTGCCAAAAGACAGATGTTCTGTGTAAATCACATTTAACCTCAAAAGAAAAAAAAAAAAAAAAAAAAAAAAAAACAGTTGCCTGCAAAAGAACACTGTAACCCAAACAGCTGCATTTGCCAGTGGTAAATAACTGTACCGCAGTTTTAAGATAAGGGTTTGGCTTAAAAATGTGACCTCACCTTAAATGTTAATTTGAGAGTGTGCTCCAGACATTACGTTCCGCAATCGCACTGGAATCCCCAAACGGTATTTCCATGGATGCTGACTACAAGGAGTTTAATGTTTTAGCACATGTTGTACAGCATGAAAAAGGATCATCTATTTTCACAAACAGCGTAGTAATTTACACCTGCAGTATACAGTACACACACCCACAACTTATTTTACCGTGAAAGGATATGTCATACTTATTCGGACTTGTTTTCCCACTTGATCTACAGTAATAACAGATCCAGCTAGAGAACTTATAATTATTTAAATGAAAATATTGGTGATGTGTTTTTGCAATTACCATACAATCCAGTACTTTCTGATCTTTCAAACAAATAACAATAATTACAGTAGCTGTTACAATATATTTTGTATTCACTACTCCTGGGAAGAATATTTGAATGGGATCCTGAAACAACTGGATCTCTTTAATGAATGAGGCTCAAGACTCCAGAGGACCTCCATGCTCAAGACCACTACTTTCTGTATTGTCCCCAAATCCTGATTAACTACTGACTTTGAAAAAACTGCACACAACATGACACAGTGACGCTTTCATTTTAAAACACCACTAGGATTTTTTAAAACCATTTCAGGAATCAACCTGCATAAGATGCAGCCTGGCTTTTAAAAAATAAATAGGTATAAATAAGAATTTCCAAATTAATATTATTCAAGCTGTTGGCTACAGTAAGTTTTTGTAATAATAATAATTTCACAAAATAAAGGCTGACCATACTCTCTCAGTCAAAGTCCAGAAATGTATTTGATCATTTCAGCTTTAAAAAACAAAACAAAACAAAAGGGGGCTCCCGAGTGGCGCATCCAGTAAAGGCGCAACATGTGGAGTGCAGGATGCGCTCTATAGTCTGGACGTCGCGAGTTCGAGTCCAGGCTATTCCACAGCCGACCGTGGACAGGAGCTCCCAGGGGGCGGTGCACAATTGGCCGAGCATCGCCCGGGGGGAGGGAGGGTTAGGTCGGTCAGGGTGTCCTCGGCTCACCGCGCACCAGCGACTCCAGTAGTCTGGCCGGGCGCCTGCGGGCTTGCCTGTAAGCTGCCCGAGAGCTGCGTTGTCCTCCAACGCTGTAGCTCTTGGGTGGCTGCATGGTGAGTCCGCAGTGTGAAAAAAAGCGGTCGGCTGACGGCACACGCTTCGGAGGACGGTGTGTGTTCGTCTTCGCCCTCCCGAGTCAGCGCAGGGGTGGTAGCGGTGAGCTGAGCTTTAAAAAGTAATTGGCCATTATAAATTGGCCAAAAAACAACGTTGTTTCGACCGCTAGGTCTTCATCAGATTAAATAATAATTTAAAAGAAAAAAACTGAAAACCATGCAGTAATTCACATTTCTCCACTTTTGTCATTTCACATGTAAAATCATTTAGGCCTGTTACATTGCATCTTGCCAGATTGTTTGTTGACTGATCTCATGTTGGCACATGGCACCAACTACAATGCTGCAGCTATGAAATGATTTAAGGGTTAAATGTCAAATCTGGATTTTGAAACACAAGCATTCAAAAACGAATAATGCCATTTTTTCTATTGCAATGATGCCCAAACAGTTTTGAATAGTCAGCAATAAAAAATATATATTACGGTACTGTAGCTAAAGAAGAATCTCTTTCAAATCCTGAGTATTTTTCAGCACAGTAAATATTTTTAAATGTTTCAAAAGATGGCTCCCAAAAGAAAACAATCATAAACCAAGCAGTTCCTAAAATATTCCAGTATTAAAGGGTAACACTCCAGAAAGCAAGTATTGTCTTGATCATGGCATGCAACCAAACATATTTAAAATGTTATACACAGCACAGTACCTGGCAGGGGTTCAACAACAATGCTGGATTTCATAACAATACGGCAGGTCGCAATACCAGCTGTGCACAAAATTGCAACTTCCTTATTTCAGGGGATCTGTTTTTCTTTTTCTTTTTTTAGTAAGCATTTTATAGTTGGTGCTCCAGTTGCTTCTTTTCTTTATTCAGCCATGCGTGGATCACTGACAGTACTGGTGTAAAAGTATCAAAAAGATCAAATAAAAAACTAATCGTAGGCAAACAATACAGCTGACTGTACTTAGAGGGTTGATCAGGAAGTAGCCATTATCCTTTAACAGTACAGCAGTGTCAGCTCTGAAAACTACATTTTTTTTTTTTACTATTAGAAGAGTGCAGTATGCCAGCTTTGCTGACCTACAGTATGTGGTTCCTGTAATGTCTGTTATCAGTAAGGAGCATTCCCAAAAACAGACCAGTACAGCAGAATAAGCGAGAGATTTCACAAAGAGGACTAACCAAGCAACAACAATATGATAACAGTTTAATCTCTTTCGTAGACACACAAAACAGAACTGTCACTTTCAGAGATTAGCAATTATCAGAATTACTGTAGGTAGCGTCTGCTGGGGTCAAAGCAGTACTTCCTGCTTACATATCATGATTTCCTGCAAAACAAACCAACAAGAAGGCACTCCCATTAATGGAGTATTTACACATGCAAATTCTTAAACGTAAAACCCCAAAATACAGCAAGCAAGCACGCTCTATTACAGGCACTGACTGTGAAAACAGTTTCAGTATTGCTGCCATCACTAGCAACCACACAAACCTCCTGAGTTCCTGGAACATTTCTGTACACTGCCTTTTCTTTCAAAAACAGCACTTACTGTGCCACAGGCTGAGAGAAGCCACATTAACCCTTAGGATACCACTAGATTTAAAATCACACACTTCTATAGAGACATGTTAACTAAATTAACTTGTTTGATATTTGATGAAGCCTAATAGATTTTGTGACCAGGTAACAAAAGACTGATTACCTGTCACCTAGATCTATTCAATGAAAACTCTTTGATAATACTGTCAGCTTTCCTTGTAAGTCACGGCTTTTTTAGTTTTCGAAGACACAACACCTTCTGAAAATCAGGACCTAAAACTGTCAAGACCGGTTTCTGATACATTTTCATATAGAAAAATGTATACATTTGGTTAATGTACTTTTTTATAAATGTTCTAAAGGCTTTGTGTAATAAAGTGTGTGTATTACAGTTGTGCTGCTGGTATACAGTATACTGTATACCAGCAGGAAGCATTGAATGGCAGCCTCTCAATAAAAACATGAATAATGTTAAGTGAAACATTTTCCTGCAAGAGTTATTTTTGTAGCAAGCATACCTACAGAACTGCCTGTAAAGTCATCATCAAGACTTAGGAAAACTTCAGAAATCTACAACTTCTCCTCTCATGTTTTTCATCACACCAATGACAATAGTATATATACAGTGCAGTGAAAAAGTATTTGCCCCCTGTCTGATTTTCTGCATTTTTGCACATTTTTCACATTGTATTTGAACAGAGTTTTTTGTGGGTTGTAGTAGTATATAGAGGGAGTCTGAGAGAAAAAATTACACCAAAGATTGGTGCTTCTTTCATTTATTTGGTGTGCAAGGTAATCAAACATGCAATCTTCAGGTGTGAAAAAGTTATTGCCCCCCCCCCCAGTAAACTCAACCCAATTAAAGGGATAATTAGGGTCAGCTGTTTGAGTACTTTGGGCCAGCCCTGCCCAATATAAATCTGACTAACTTTGGCCCTTACCATCACAGTGAAGTTGTTAGCACACAGGTTCTAGAGGCACATCATGCCACGAACAAAAGAAATTCCTGAAGACCTCCGGAAAAAAGTTGTTGATGCTTATCAGTCTGGAAAGGGTTACAAAGCCATTTCTAAGGCTCTGGGGCTCCACCGAACCACAGTCAGAGCCATATTGTCCAAATGAAGAAAGTTTGGGACAGTAGTGAATCTTCCCAGGAGTGGCCATCCTGCCAAAATCTCTCCAAGAGCAAGGCTTAAAATCATCCAGGAAGTCACAAAGAACCCTAGAACAACATCCAGGGATCTGGAGGCCTCTCTCGCCTTCTAAGGTCAGTGTTCATTACTCCACCATCAGAAAGACACTGGGCAAAAATGGGATTCATGGCAGAGTAGCAAGGCGGAAACCATTGCTCACTAAGAAGAACATGAATGCTCGTCTCAAGTTTACCAAAAAGTACCTGGATGGTCCTCAAGAGTTCTGGAACAATGTTCTATGGACAGATGAGTCAAAAGTGGAACTTTTTGGCCGAAATGGGACCCGTTATGTCAGCCGAAAACCAAACACTGCATTCCATACCAACGGTCAAGCATGGTGGTGGTAGTGTCATGGTTTGGGGATGCTTTGCTGCATCAGGACCTGGACGCCTTGCCATCATTGAATTCTACAGGAAAATGTCAGACCATCCGTCCGTGATCTGAAGCTGAAGCGCAGCTGGGTCATGCAGCAAGACAATGATCCGAAACACACAAGCAAGTCTACATCAGAATGGGTGAAGAACAAGAAATTTAAAGTTTTGGAATGGCCTAGTCAAAGTCCAGACCTAAACCCCATTGAGATGTTGTGGCAGGACCTGAAACGAGCAGTTCATGCTCAAAAACCCACAAATGTCACCGAGTTGAAGCAGTTCTACATGGAGGAGTGGGCCATAATTCCTTCACGGTGCTGTGAGAGACTAATCAATAACTACAGGAAGCGTTTGGTTGCAGTTATTGCTGCTAAAGGTTGCGTAACCAGTTATTGAGTCTAAGGGGGCGATTACTTTTTCACACAGGGGCATTGGGTGTTGCATAACTTTCTTTAATAAATAAATGAAACATGTATCAAATTTTTGTGTTATTTGTTCTCAGGGTCCCTTTTATCTAATATTAGGTTTTGGTTGAAGATCTGATAACATTCAGTGTCAAATATGCAAAAATGCAGAAAATCAGACAGGGGGCAAAAACTTTTTCACAGCACTGTATATATAATATATACACACACACATATTTAATTCCTCGAACTGCCAGTATTTCATTCCAGTTCACCGTTTTTTAAAGGCGGCCACACTGAACCAATTCCATACTATATTTTATTTGATTAGGTCCTCAGCAACATTTTTTTTCAGGGACACATACATGTTGAACCACTGCCAGTGTAACAGTGAATCATTTTGATTCTTGGCTGAAAAACCATCATAAGCAAAAGTGGCTAAGGTGTGAAACAAACAAGAGCTGGAGGCTCGCTAGTGGCGAAAAGCACCTCTGTAGGGCTGCTGTTACAGTACCTTAGAAAGCTGTGTGCAGCAACACCTAAAACAGAGCAAGACATCCAGGATAACAGGTCACTGCCAATGGCTACCACAGCACACTCTCTCTCTTCGATAATATTTGAACATTTTGTGTGTGACACAATAAAAGGCATTAAAGAATAGTAAAAATCAAGGAAATCACGCTAGTGTTGTCTGTGGCAGCATTAAGAGAGTTGGCTCAGCAGCAGAGCCAATGCAAATTCATGGATAATCGAGTAGTGAATTAGACGATAGATATTCATTGCAAGTGTGGTACTCAACATTAACACCATTCTGTTATTTATTCACACTTGTACAGTAGGCGATACTGCATGCAATTGCAAATGTATACTATTGCTAAAATCATAACACTATATAAAAGAGTTTTCACTCTTGAATAAAATGTAGAAAATAAATTAAAAAAAAGTCTAACCTTTAAGTTTGGAAGCACAACAAGGACACTAATAATTTAATAAATACAGCATTCATACAAATAGACACCCTATTTACTCATGCAGAAGTTGGAGAAATTTGTTTTGGAGCACTAACAACTTGAAACAGGGAAGTACTGAAAGTACATAGACTGATAGAAGTCTATACAGTTTATTTTCAAAGTAAGAAGATTGTAGTTTAGTTTACATATAATAATAATAATAATAATAATAATAATAATAATAATAATAATAATAATAATAATAATAATAATAATAATTGTATTATTATTACTATTTTGGTGATACTAGAGTTGAAATTGATTGGTACAGTATCATAGTGCAATACATAATATAATGTATTCACTCATGTTCTTTATGCATACCTTATCTTTTCTAAAAGCTTCAATTCAAAGTACACTAACAGCTGCAAACGTGTAATTTCAAAATGATTTATCCACAACAGGGTGGTGCCTGAAGGTTAGTGTGTACACTGGTCTCACACACAAAAGGGTCCAAGTTTAATGGTACAGGAAGATACCATTTTCACTTGCACCTAAAGGATGGGAGCATTTTCACCCTAGCCATACCCCCTTCCCCTCATTAAAGACAGGTTCAGATAATCAAGACACTGATCATTTTCAGTGACATGCACTCATTTAGTGGCATCTGATAACTATAGAAAATAAGGCTACAGAACATACAACTTGATCAAAAATGTTCGTTTTGCTCTGAAAAAAAAATGCAAACATGTAGTAACTATTTAACTGCTATATAAAATTAAATAATCCTCTAACCTTTTAACAGGATTTTTTTTTAAAAAAGCCATTTTTAGCTTATGAAATCCAAACATTTCTTCTCGATATACAGGCTGTGTGAATACAACATTCATTTTGCTGCAGGAGAACAGATATTGCATAACAATGAGATTCGCTAATGAAATCAACCATCAACCTGCAATACATACATATTAAACCAAGACCTCAGTGTCATTTTCTTTTTGCATCGCTTGTTCCTTCCCTCATTTTTCCCTGACCTTTCAATATTTTGTCTTACCTTGAGTTTTATTGCTTCAAGCTAAGAAATGATTATCACACATTACTGTTCCATTCTGTGCATGTACAGTACACATCATTTTTCTGTTGAACAATATGTTCACCGTTAATGTTGTTTGGATTGTATTTGCACACAATGCAGTTGCCACATATTACAAATCATTTTTAGAGGCAAAAAATAAATAAACATACACTAACTGTTTTTGATTGAAGGATCTTGAGACAAACATTTAATGTCACTCTAACACATTTTGGATTAAAGAACAGCAGGTGGGGTAAAATGAAATGGATCTTCTCAGCACCTTTGTATTTAGTTGTAACAGTATTCAAATCCAAACAGGGCTGTATGCTGGTTACAAAGTTCAGTGTAAAACTGTTTCTTAGGAGAAAAGCACCCTATATGATGTATTTTATTATTATTATATACAAAATTTCAGTTTCAATTATTATTACTAACTCACATTAATATATCCTGACAAACAATAAATGCATAAATAAATAATCAAAACATGAAATGTGAGTACAAAAACATGGTGAATCACTCAGACAATCACTCAGACAAGCCTACGTTTATCTTCTGTTTAGCAAGATGGACTGAAACAGTAAAGGAGTTACAATCAGACTGTTTCGATTCTGAACAAGGAGAACAATGAGACAGCTCAGATTGCTGTGGATAAATCCATTTAAACAGACATCTATAACAGATGATGACAAGGAGGTCTATAGGATTAGATGTATCCTTAATTGGGGGTCCTTCTCTCTATCCCCTTACTACAAACACAAATAATCTGTCTGTTTTGATGCAGGTCTGAAAATCAGACAATGCTGGAATCTAAAAGCAATTAAAAAATGAAGGAAATACAACAAAACGGATCCGTACATGAATGAATATGCAGTTGGCTATGAAATCAAAATTTACAGTGTGGTGTTTCACAAAAACGCTTCCTGGGTACCTGTATTGATTAGTATTATTTTTAGCTTGAGGGGAATGTTGCTTTCTACAAAACATTGAACCTGTAAACCTGCTATTTTATATATGTACGGGTATTTACACATTGTCTGTCAAATGTAGCGACCTGTAAAAAGGTATTAAAAATGGTTTTATTGTATTTATCATCTTTTGAATACTGCAGGTATCATTCTTCTTGGTGTTTGCCAAACGAAGCACTCAGATTCTTTTCCACAATTCTTGTAAACAATGGAACAAGGATAATTGATGAAAGTGCAAAAGAAAGCTCTGAGTACTGGAAGGTCACAGCCTGCGAGCCAAGCTGATAGCAGAAACAGCTCGGATGCTGCAGAGCTGCCATTTCTCTTCCTTGACAAAGACTCCATCTGCCACAGAGCCATTTGCAGCCTCAGAGTCAGAATATCAATGATTTCCAACCATTCTGCAAGTCTGCTTTCACCTTGATATCACCTCTACACATGTCTGGAGCGGATGGTACAAATATTCTCTCTACAGGCTCTGCAGACTGCCAGAACGGGTTTGATCCAGCTAAGTGGCATTTAAGCAACCACTGAAGTACCATTTTAATTTTAATTTTTACCTTTGCCTTTCTGTAACTGGGCATAATAAAATCTGAAACTGGTTAAAAAATGTTTTTCTTTTCTTGAACTGCCAAATGAAGAGCTTTTCAAAATAAATATTTTAAAAAGTGTCTTTTTTTTATTTATTTTTTTTAAACATCTATAGGATTTGTGTATGGAATGATTGTAACATAAATCATTTTAGGACACAGTTAACAGGAAAGCAGCCCACTTTAGTACTTAAAATGGCTTGTACATACAAACCCTCTGAGGCCACTGCATTTGAAACAGAAAATCCTCTAACCTTTGTACATTTCTCACTGCTTGTATTAAGTGGATAAAAGCAGCTGGCCCTAACAACCAAATGATACTAAAGAAAATTTAATTTCCTTCAGAACCATCTGCACAGCCCATCACAGTAAACCCGTTACTTGTATGCACATCTTCTATTCAAACAGCAGATCATACCAGACAGTTCTTTTATAACCTTTCACCCTTCAAGATAAACAGCCCCATTAGTTCTGGTTATTGATAACAAATTAACCTATATGAACACAGCTGGGAAAAAATCCTCTTGTTAGCTTAAATCAAGATTTATAGTCTAATTATTTTTCAATGATTCTCAGCTATACAGTACATTTTAGAAACAGGTTTTAAATGCATGCCGTTATCCTACATAGTGGCAACACAGCACAGTGAAACGGCAAATATGAGCTCCTACAGTAGCCTAGATCATTCTTCTGTATTTCTTGGACTCTTCTCTCTAATTGTGTCCCAGCTATTCCCCAGATCCCCTTTCTCAGCAAATACATACAAATCTATAAAACAGACTGGGGAGCAACAGGGCACAACAGCTCTATGTATTCTAACTTTCATTACTGAATTTAAAAAGTGTTTCTAGGAATTCAAATGGAAAGCTATGAAAACCAATACATATATAAATAAATATATATATAAAGTGTAGTTTGCATGTACTACAATATTTACGGAACACACAAATCCAAACCAGATCAATTGTGTGGGGGATTGTAACAGGGCGAGCAGCCCTGTACATTGTTTTGTTTATTTTTAGAGTCCCCTCCGCCCCTGTGCAGATTATTGTTTTTGTTTATTATGATTTATTGTATTTATGTCGGCGAGCGCCGTATGTTTTATTGTTTGTATTTTGACGGCGTAGCCGATTGTTTTGTTTAGTGTGGATGGGTAGCCCCATCCACAACATAATTAAAACTCGTGCAGAAGGTGGCCATCTCCCGAATTAATTAGGTGATTTAATTTGTTGCTAATCGGGAGATGGTCACCTGTTATAAAAAGCCTGCAGCTCTCTAGCTCGAGGTGGGTGTTGTAGGTGTGGAGAGAGCGAGACGGAGATTAAAAACTAAACTAAAAGAAAATAACATAGGAACAGTGAAGGCAATCTGCCCAGCCTGACCTTTGTTTAAGTATTTTTGTGTTCGTGATTTTGTTTTGTTCAAACCTTTTATTTTCGCTCTGTGAGCGAGTGTTTTGTGTTTGAATATTTTATTTATTTTTGGATTATTTAAATAAAACGGCGCAAGCCTTTTGAACTGCAGTATGTACCTGGTGTCAGTATTTTTGTTCCTGCTTCTGCCATGACGTCACCACTCAGCCATTCCTGTCACAGGGATGTTAAACCTATTCTGGCCACAGGGTCCATAAAATGGTCAAATTGGAAAAGCAATTCTACAGCCAAGGAAATAACAGCTAACCGGTGATGCATCTTGACCAAGGTCCTTGCCACATTCATTGATTATTAAAAGACCCTACTTGAACTGATAGTTTACAGTCCAATTAATAAACGGTCATGCAGTATGTATGTTTAGCCTGCCTGTGCTTCTTTTACACAGAAACTGATTTTTGTTCTTTGCAATGAGTATTTCTGGTATCAGTTTACAGTAATTATAGTTCCCACATTTCAGAAGTGCAGCAAAACACTTCGGCGAGTGCCTTTGTTGTAAACATCTTACCACCTACTGTATGTTTGTAGGCTCTGCCTTGTGTCTTAGCACACACCATACAGTGGACTACAATATTGTACATATTGTAACTCTACACATGTAGGTGTTCTGATAATCACATCACCCTCCTAGTGTTTGGTTAAAATTAACAGGTAGCCTTTGTTAAAAAATATCAGTTTGTTAATTTAGCATGCAAACACCTTTGCTAAATATAGAATGATCTCCCAAGACTACTGACAAGCAGGTGATCACAGCTTAATTTACATAATGCAAATATCATCACAATGAAATTGTAATAGGTGTAACCAATCTAACAGTTTTACCATAGTGTATGTGACCTGTGATCTGTACTGCCATGCAACAATGGGTTAAAGACAGAGCTCTATTTGACGCTAGGTTTGGGTTAATTGCAAAGAGGATTTAGTATTAAGCTAGGTCTACACCTTGTAATGAATGACCCCTGATGGCCGGATAGGCACATTAGATGTGTGCATAAAGACACTGACTACAGTCCCGCTAAGAGGATTCCCCTGTAGCGAAACTGTAGCGTGTCTGGCATTAGTGCCGAGGGTCAGCGGTTCAAATCCGGACCGCGGAGGAGGTAATACATAATAAATCATAATAAAATAAAGCATTACAACCTATAACAACCACTCAAAAATATATGATTCTCTCATCTTCTTTACCTTCCCCAAAGTTATGATTAATAATGTTGTGTTTCAGGTAAGATGCACCAGCATTAAATCTACATGTGCTACTTACTGAAACTAAAATGTTGTAGACACATGAAGACACTCATCCCATCTTTTTTTTTTTTTTTTTTTTTTTAATTATTTATTTACTTATTTACTGCCAATACAGTGCTGTAAACCATGTCCCTATACAACAGGTCTTATCATAATAAAGGCTGGGTTATAGTACTTAAGTCAAAAGACATCTTAATTGTAAATGTTTATGTTATGAAGACTAAAGACATGCAGGCCACATGTTGTAAAAGCTATGTATGGTGTATTTTACTCATACTTTTTGCACATGTAGTACACTGTAAGAGATGCCTTTTCTGTAATAAAACTACTGTATACAAACTTGCAATATGAAATCAAGGAAGCTCAAATTGATTTCCACTGGTATGGCAATTCTTGCTTTTAACGCAGATAGGCAAGACTACTATATAGTGTACAGTACTAGGCTATATCTTGTGCATACAGGTAAGCTGAGGATTGAATTGAGCAAAAATTAAAACAAACCACACATTGAGCAGTGTATTCATGTTTCAAATTAACATTTAATTGTTAGAAAGTAAATTCCATTGTAATTTGTGCCTTCATGGTACTGGTAATGTCTAATGCTATTCAGTATGACTAAGAAAAAAAGAATATATATATATATATATATATATATATATATATATATATATATATATATATAAAATCATAGTGCTTTTATCAGCATTTGAAATTAAATGAATTCTGGTAATCTGCATACAGTTCCTTGCACAGTGGGTAAAGTCAATATCACAAAACAACGCTATCATTCAGTGCTGGCTAATTCAGCAATATGAACACTGCTGCTGCTAGATTAGAGTCCAAAGATGTGAGAATGCAGGGCTGACGCAACAAAAACTGATGCAACATGTGCATTCGGGAGACAGTGAGCGCACACTGTTCCTGACCTTCAGAACGATTCCCTTTTCTCTGCACTTTTCCTCATCTTTGATGTTTGGAATTCAAAACACACAAGTTTAATAAAAGGCTACTTACAGTACATCTGTCCACATAAGCACTATGGTTTCCTTACACAGCACTTTAAGTATAACTATTCAGTACCATTAATTATTTTTAGACACTGTCTCACTGCCATGGAATTTGAGTAGCTACCTTTTAAAAAAAAAACAAAAAAAAAAACAACACAGATCAATTCTTTAACCTCTGCATTATCTCATATACCAACCTGATATCAGTGTCAGTTCACATCAGGACAGGGTATACATACTGACTTGCCAATTTGTATGAAATGCAACTGTTGCTTCTATACAGTACACCAAAGAAATCAATAACATGTAATGATGCTGGACACTAGTTGATGGTTGCTGTTTTTATGTCCTGTGAGTGATTGCCTGGAGGACATTCTGGCTGTTCCAGATTCTAAGCTTCAGATAACATGCATGCCACCACTTTTACACACTACACGTCAGCCTTGTGTGCGATTCACTCCAGAATGTTTCCCAGAATGGGAACAGTCCATCTCGCAGAGTCCGGCAGTAGGTGTGTTAGGGAAAAACAACGACCTGATAAAAAGAGTAGGGAAGAGTTCTAATACTATGTGGCAATATACTTAAAGCATTTTACTTGTTGCTACACAACTTTGTTTTTAAAACATACATTCTTATATCTGTCTACTTATGGGGCACTGTTCAGCTACTGACTGCAAAGTCAAAGCACACTTGTTCATCATGTTTATTTATTTTGGATTATATTAAATTCGCTTTAAACAAGTTCTAATTAAACTAACCCCCACCCCCCAGCCCACCACCACCACCCCCCTTTCCATCACACCAAAAGCTGGCAAGCACAGCAAGTCATATAAAGGGAGCATGAGGCCAGCAATGATGTGAAGTTGTGTATTGTTAGCCTGGTGGTATTAAACACTAGTACACTGATTAAAAAAGAAACATGTTATTGATTAACAATGCATATTACACAATGTTAATTTACTATACTGTACAATCCTCTTGTTCAAAATGTACATTTAATCACGCCTACTGTACTTGTATTCTACATTAAAAAAACGTTTTTTGTAGTAATATAGTGCACTACCATAAAACAAATCTTTAAAGTGGTACTGAAGTGAAGGAAATTAGGTTTTAAACTAGATTAATCTTAAAGAATGTGCTTTAAGCCGCAATGAGTATAGAACATGTATGTTTTAAAGATTTTTATGGCACAGTAAGTTCTTCTGACATGGTTCTCTCTCACCATGTGAGACTTTTTGGAACCAGGTCATGTGACAATATTTTAACTTAACCCAAAGGAACACCTGGATTTTTGGAGTCAACTATCACTAATGCATCCAACCCCAGTGCAAACAAAAACCTGTTTACATTTCACAACCATTTAACTCCAAACACAAAACTGTACTCTGCATAGTTAAACTCACTCTAAAAACGTAGCATACAATTGCTTTTACTTTAAGCTACAGTAACACTATTCCCTTTTCTTTCAAACTTTAAATGAAATTATAGTAACTGCCCTTTGAAACATTAAAATGTAACCAACGTTTATGAGCAAACAGTCATAAACATGGCTATCCAACTCTATAGAGATTACAATGTTTAGCCTGCCAAATTAGATAACAAAGTGTTCGCTGAAGCAACAGTATATTCAATATTCTGAAGTGAAGCTACATTATGGTCATAGCTGTTCAGTAAAGGATAGGCCTGGAACTCCAGGTGTTTTCTCCTAGCCTCACAGGGGAAGCTTTAAACTCGTATTTCATTGATTTATAAGAACTGTTTTTCCAAAGGATATTTCTGTCCACACATTCACAGTAAAAACATGTTCTCTTTGTCATAAATAAGCAGACTGAACTGTACAGTGTATACTGTAAACAACAGATACCTAAAAGAGGTGGCCTCTTTAACCCTTTCTGTCTTGAGTTATTTGTGTTGAACTGAAGAAGGAACTCCTTTATTGAGTATGCATGAGAACAAGATAAAAAAATATTTGACATACAATTATACACTACCTCTGGGACCTAACAGTTCTGTGAGGTTCCAATGCGATTTTCAACAGCATAGCATATGGCACTAAGATAAGGTGGGACCTTGAGGTCCCACCAGGACTGAAATGGTTAATGAACCTCCCAGTTAGACTAATCAGTGACTTGGGGTGTTGACTTCCAACCACTGCTGGACAACTGATCTGGAAACTTTGAAACACCCTGCATTACATTATAAGCACTCATTCACCTGTGTGGACACACAAAAACACTTGGCTATTATTGCTCTCATAACAAGCTTCAAAACAAATAACCCACATATTTATAAAACAAAAAGGGAATCTGAAAAACAAGGAAACAAAGACACAAACAGGTCTGGCAGCAATCCAAACTAAAACATAGACTGCAAGCATTCATGTAGTACATTGTCAGGAAATCATAAACACAATTGTTTGTTTTTTTAAATGTGTGGGAGAACACTTACTGTTAAAGAGTGCCGTCAGTCCTGAGACATCACTGCTCTGCAAACTGAAACAAAACAGAATCTATTGTGAGCGGAATTATGATTTTATTCTTTAGCATCATCTTGCAATGTAATCCTAGCAGAAAATCAACACAAAAGGTATTTTAACCTGGAGTACCTTTTAGAATGAATGTCCCTAAGGGAGAATTGCCTATTCCATTATACATGATGTAATGTAGACACCAAGGAACACCTGCAATGTGGTCAAACTGACAAGATTAAATATAACATTAAGGCTTTTTTTAATAACTTCAGGCATGAAATCTTAATTAATCTAGACATTCATTATAGCCTTTTTTTTCTTGTACTGTATGTAAAAGTAAAAAACGAATACAGTTTGTTATGTATTGTTTTATTCAATTGGCGAAGCACTCAATGTGCAACTGCATACATTTAATACCTTACAGTACCTTGCATCTGCTATTTAGATTCTGCACAAAAAAATTTTCTGTGAGCTGAAATCTACTTGTCTACCAACATTTATAAAAGAAATATGTCATTTTTCTAGTATAACGCAAGTACAGTCAAAGGCCTCAGAATTCTTACATCCTCTGCAAATCTCCTCTTGCACATATTTGAATATCATCCTGTAGATTTTTTTAGCAATGAAACAACATTTGGCGAGCCAGCAATTCCTATTATTTTCATTAAACATTTCCATCTGGGTTAATTTTGTTTGGAATGTGGAAGAAATGAAGGCTGGGCTGTTTACCACTGGTTTCAGCAACAGTTTGTAGCGCCTGTGATTTACAGACTTCATGCATCACTCAAAATCCCCAGGGCAAAGCAATTTATCTACACCTGTGAGCAGTATGGGGGCAGCTAAAATGGAAAATAAAACCAAACTAAAACATCCAAATGTTTTTTTTTTTTTTTTTTACCAGTCCAAATATGTATTAATTGAATGCAATAATTTAAGGATCATATTACAGTAGTTGCTTTTAAAAAATGTAACTGAAGGGAATGCAATACTTTTGGCTTACATTTTACAAGACGCTATACACATTTTCATCAGCACATGTTAGACAAAGAGATGCCAGACCAGAAGCCATACTATTCCATACATTTTTCTGTTTCACTGTCATGATATTTAGGTTAAATATATGGTATAATTCTGGCTTTAACATTCTGTAATGAGACAGCACGACCTGTAAATAGCATGTTTAACTGAAGCCAAACTAATTAACAATATAATAAATACAATCTATTTACATAATTATAGGGAAAGAATAGTATCTACTGTAAACACAGATGTTAAACTGTAAGGGTTCATTGTATACTTTAGGCTGCATCTCAATAGCACAGTATCAGCAATCAAAGGAATATTCATAACTTTGATGGATCACATAGTTCAAGAAAGGCTTTAGAATTACAACCGACAAGTCTTGACATAATTTATGTATGTCTGAAGAGATGTTATACAATCAGTTGCGTGAAACCCATACCAAAATCACTGTGAATTGCTTTTTCAACAGCATACAGTAGCACATAATATAATTGTCTATACCTTATTTTACAAGTAGTTTTAAAGCTCATCCCAATCTAGTGATTCTATTAAAGATTAATAAAATAAACTTGAACTTGTGTTATATTACTTTAAGTAAAAAAAACATTCAAGCTGAAATCAATGCTTTATTTCACCATTGAATCTCCATTCTGAAAATCTTAGAAGATGCTGTATGTTATTGTTTGAAAACTCAATAAAAAATACATTTTGAATTAAAGTTTGCTCCAGCTGCACTCATTTGTTTCAGTTAACAACAGAACATTTTAATTGGGTACCGGTACTGTTTTTTTTTTTTGTTTTTTTTTTAACTTGTTTGGCTTACAGAATACAGTTTGTCAGACTTTGCAAAACTTTCAATTGGCCAGTTAAAAAAAGCAATGGTTTCATGAACTCCATATGTAAAATGTAATGTTTTTTTTTTTTTTTAATATAATACAGTACTTGCCCACTTCATTATATTTCATGAAGAAAACTAAACTATATTGTGAATCATAAACCTAACCTAGAATTAGATTACAGTTCCTGTAGTCAGTAGCAAGTATAAAACTTCAAATTTTGACTACTCATGAAACTACATTAGAGACTGAAGCGGACAAATGTGGTAAGACTGAAATTTTAAATCGTGTGTATTTGTATTAAATGCTGCATATCATACTGCACTATAGGCAACTCCTCTCATAAATATTTTACATTTTTTGTACATAAAATTAATTAATGTTGAAAAACCTAGGTGTGGATTAGGTTTACCACTTAAATTAGGCTAAAAACAACTGTTTCACACAATTATTAATATAGATATATTTTTAAGATGATTTTCTTTTGACAGCTCCTTTTGTTTTAAAATATTATGACAAGGAAACCACAATGTGGTACAGTAGCGTGAATTTTTCGGTGCACTTCTCACACAGAAATCAATAAATATCATCACTTCTGTAGACAGGCCACAGGATTGATATAATGTGCACGATATCCCTGTAGAAATAAAAGTTCTCCCACGCAGTTTGATCCAACAGTTGCGTCCTCTTAGATGGCAAATGTGAGGATATTACTTTCCTGAATCTAAAACCTTTTGGTACAAAGTTAAAGGTCAATCACTGCCCTAAGGGCAAAGGTCTTCCCACTAGTTTCTTTGAATCTCCATAGCCTGCTCATGTTACAGCCGTCTCTGAGTCTTTTTTTTTTTTTTAAAGAACACAATAAAGTGTACTGCTTTCAGAGGAAGGCATCGACTGGAATGAGTAAGAAATAACACTTTAAAAGGAAGTTTTTTTGAGGCAAACATTTTCCATTTCAGCTGGCAGCTGTAATACATTAAAAAGTTTCAGCATTTCCTGGTAGATTCAATAAAAAAACACATTTATGTGTGCCAAGGTTGCTTCCTTAAATGTGTACTTGATCGTGCTTCATTGCTTGATTTCAACCACAACTGTTGCAACAAAAAAGTTAAAATGTACATAAATTATGCAAATGTTATTGAAAATAAGCAATTTTCTTTTAACCTTCTGCAATATAAATATGTATCTTGCTGTCCTGGAGACAGACATACAGAAATAATACTGTACATTAACAAACTGTCAAAATCTGCAACAATATGTTACATGTTTTTTAATTAATGGCAGTGTGCCCAGACCTACATGTTTCCACTGTAGCTATAGCAAGGTAGTGTTTCATACATTATTTCTGGTTCATCAGCCTGTAAGATTTACTTTCTGTTCAAAGTCAATACAGTGAACACATTTACAACACTTCTGAGCATCTAAAATAACCCACTGAACACAGGTTCCAAGTCATTCAGCCTCTCCATCCCAGTGTGGATTATTTCTAATAACCCACTGCTCCCACTGTGTATCTATTTCAACCACACAACTAAAAGAGGGTTTTGCTCCTAAGAAGAATAATCCAATAAAAAAAAAAAATATATATATATATATATATATATATATATATATATATATATATATATATATATATATATATACAGACATGCTCAAATTTGTTGGTACCCTTATAGCTCATTGAAATAATGCTTCATTCCTCCTGAAAAGTGATGAAATTAAAAGCTATTTTATCATATATACTTGCATGCCTTTGGTATGTCATAGAATAAAGCAAAGAAGCTGTGAAAAGAGATGAATTATTGCTTTTTCTACAAAGATATTCTAAAATGGCATGGACACATTTGTTGGTACCCCTTAGAAAAGATAATAAATTATTGGATTATAGTGATATTTCAAACTAATTAGTTTCTTTAATTAGTATCACACATGTCTCCAATCTTGTAATCAGTCATTCAGCCTATTTAAATGGAGAAAAGTAGTCACTGTGCTGTTTGGTATCATTGTGTGCACCACACTGAACATGGACCAGAGAAAGCAAAGGAGAGAGTTGTCTGAGGAGATCAGAAAGAAAATAATAGACAAGCATGGTAAAGGTAACGGCTACAAGACCATCTTCAAGCAGCTTGATGTTCCTGTGACAACAGTTGCAAATGTTATTAAGAAGTTTAAGGTCCATGGAACTGTAGCCAAACCTCCCTGGGCGCGGCCGCAAGAGGAAAATCGACCCCAGATTGAATAGAAGGATAATGCGAATGGTAGAAAAAGAACCAAGGATAACTGCCAAAGAGATACAAGCTGAACTCCAAGGTGAAGGTACGTCAGTTTGTGATCGCACCATCCGTCGCTTTTTGAGCGAAAGTGGGCTCCATGGAAGAAGACCCAGGAGGACTCCACTTTTGACAGAAAAACATAAAAAAGCCAGACTGGAATTTGCTAAAATGCATATTGACAAGCCACAATCCTTCTGGGAGAATGTTCTTTGGACAGATGAGTCAAAACTGGAGCTTTTTGGCAAGTCACATCAGCTCTATGTTCACTGACGAAAAAATGAAGCTTTAAAAGAAAAGAACACCATACCTACAGTGAAACATGGAGGAGGCTCGGTTATGTTTTGGGGCTGCTTTGCTGCGCCTGGCACAGGGTGCCTTGAATCTGTGCAAGGCACAATGAAATCTCAAGACTATCAAGGCATTCTGGAGCGAAACGTACTGCCCAGTGTCAGAAAGCTCTGTCTCAGTCGCAGGTCATGGGTCCTCCAACAGGATAATGACCCAAAACACACAGCTAAAAGCACCCAAGAATGGATAAGAACAAAACATTGGACTATTCTGAAGTGGCCTTCTATGAGTCCTGATCTGAATCCTATCGAACATCTATGGAAAGAGCTGAAGCTTGCAGTCTGGAGAAGGCACCCATCAAACCTGAGACAGCTGGAGCAGTTTGCTCAGGAAGAGTGGGCCAAACTACCTGTTAACAGGTGCAGAAGTCTCATTGAGAGCTACAGAAAACGTTTGATTGCAGTGATTGCCTCTAAAGGTTGTGCAACAAAATATTAGGTTAGGGGTCCCATCATTTTTGTCCATGCCATTTTCATTTGTTTTCTTATTTACAATATTATGTTGAATAAAAAATCAAAAGCAAAGTCTGATTTCTATTAAATCTGGAATAAACAATGGTGGATGCCAATTACTTTTGTCAGTTTCAAGTTATTTCAGAGAAAATTGTGCATTCTTCGTTTTTTGTGGAGGGGTACCAACAAATTTGAGCACGTCTGTATATATATATATATATATATATATATATATATATATATATATATATATATATATATATATATATATATATATAATATTAACCTTGGTACTGTATACAGTAAATGGAGGTTGTGTAGAAACATCCTTATCATCCAGAGAGAAATAACCCATACTATAGCGTCTAGATTTCTTTCTTTTTTTTAATGGCTATTTTTACGTTACTATGTAAAAAAATGCTCAAACATGTTAACCTCTGCTGACGCTAACCTTTTCAGTAATACTGTACTGTACAGCATTGTATTTCAAAATCAATTTGATATAACTAAGACTAAACAAAAAAAGTGCAGCAAAACAAACGTTAGATTTGCATCTAACCTTGTGTGCGAAATCAGCAAGCACTGAGAAACAGAGCTTTCAGAAGTCCCTGCGTATTCACACAAAATTATTGTTCTTTCTTAACACATTTCCAAAGTACGCAAAACATGGCATGTAAGCAGCACAGTTTAAATAAACAGGGTAGGATGTATCAGATTTATGGGTTTTGCTGACCCACACATTTTACGTCTCTCTAAAGGCCAGATTCTTTTTCCTTGTCATTCCATGCAACATTCAGTTCAAATTAAATATTTAAAATTGAAGCTGCAGTATGCTGCAAGCACAGCTGAAATGAAAAGCCTTTGTGGCAGCAGTGACGAGATTTTAAATGCAGGAAGATCAATAAATAAAAGAAAGCTGCTCAAGCACAATCTCAGCGTGTGTGTGGAATGGTTTATAATAGCTTGCAAACGAATGCTTTCTGCAACCAGCTGTTCTTCAAGTATGAATATGCAACCAATTTGTGTCACAGCCAAAGTCCAATATTATTTCTGCTGAGAAATCCCAGTAGTTTAGGTTTGTAGTACATGTTATTTCTGTTAAGGATACAAATAGCAGTAAGCTGCAGAACAAATAGGACAAACTATTGGCATTTCAAACATCAGGCCCATTATCACAGCAGGGGACTTCAATCATTGGAAAATTCCTGTAACAGCACAGGCAAAATGACAGCGATCTCAAGAAAGAAATAAAATAAAAATCAGTAATCGCCACAGCATATTTCTATTAACCCACCACCCTAATACTTTTCAGCTCACCCAATCAGAAAGTGTCAACCCTGACCTACTAAAGGACTCACATCAAGCTTTAAATGTTTTAAAACATCAATCATAAAAAACAAAGACAGGACATTGAATTATACAGTATTAACCTCCAGGGTTTGCATACAAAGACCTTAGATTTATTTATGTCTGTGCGTTAAGAGCCTCAGCACTGTTCTATACACTGAACCGGCTGCCAGTTTGATGTACCTCTCGGCCCACAGCAGGAGTTCAGCGTCTTTGATTAATGAGTGCATGCTTGTGGAAAAGGGTAGGAACAGAAAAGAAAACAGGGTGAAAACACACAATTATCCTCAAAACATCATCAGGACCAATTCAATAATTACACAGAAGTCCAGTTCATCTCTTTAAGAACCAACACAGAGGGGCCCCTCTGCACCCCAAATAAAAGTTCCCATCAAGCATAATTTATGGCTCCAGACAGATAGTCATGCAACTCTAAGTCTACAATTCACAGAATTTATGAAAAGCAGAATCAAATCCAGACTTTGAAGAGAGGAAATCTCAGTCAATCCTTTCAGTGAACATGTGTAAAATTAATCACAGGCTCTGCATGCTAGCAGGTTTCTGAGAAGTGATTAAATATGGATCAATAATAAAATGATATCTATGAAACAGCACTACGATACTGATAATTTGGTTTTCAGTATGCAGAAGTAAATTGCAAAGCCTCCCTTAAATCATGTTCCATTTGTTACAACACTGAAAAGAAAGATGTCACAAGCAGGGTTAAGATCATGCAGCCTCGGTTCAACTACCTTTAAAGCTACTGTAGTAGATAATAAAGCAATTTGCTAAACCAAATTATGCAAATAAAAAAAGCTTGCACAGAAACAAACGTCTTGATCAGCAAATTAGGTTACTAACATTTCTAAATATAATGCTGGTTTTGGCAGTATTTTGGTAACCTGGGGCTACTGCTTTTTCCATCCTTAAATATAATGACCTCCAATATCGTTGAATGTGTTTTTGTTAAATACAGCAATTCACAATGCAAGACTGTCTTCTGAGCAACATTTTTATTGTTCCTGTATTGTACTATAAGACAATTCAAGGACATAAACATTGAATAAATATGAGCTACATTCAGTGACCTTCTAGCTTTGTATCTAGTTATTGGGTGATTCATTGGCAGTTACTGGATGCATGCATAACACATTTAGACTGTAATCTGATTTATCTCCTGTTTCCATTCTGTTGTAGTCATTTAAATGATAGACCTTAAGCAGCCTAATGTGTTATTACTTAGGTTTCAGTTAAATTGTAGGTAATAGTTCATTATTATCAATTAGGAAATTTACAAATCAATTCCAACTGTGCCTTTCTAATCTAAAGTGCTAAGATGCATCACAAGAAAAATGTGAAATCCATGCTTGAAAAAAGCTATTTATTGTAGGTCACATACTGTACTTGTACAGAAGCTGTTTCTGCAAGACCTATTTGGTAAATAATGTTCATATTATTCATTATTTTAATTAGTCTCAATTACAGTAAGATTTTGTAATAATTCATTCAATTGAAGCACTACTGTTGCTCCTGTGTTAGCTAGTGAACATACAGTAAGGGCTATGAAGAATACAAATTCATTTGGAAACATGCTCAGAATACCTACAACAGGAAAACAAAATAGAAACTCACTGTTTACCAGAACACAGTGACAACACCTGTGTTATTGTTGTGAAGTTCTTCAATCAGCATGCTTGCAAATGTTCATTAAATAGATAATATGTGCACTTGTAATAGCCAAATCGTCCTGAAAGAGAAGCATGATATTGTAGTTGAGTACCACCCACACACAAGCAACCTGTATTTTGACTTGACTCACTGTGCTTGGCAAGAATAATGCCATCTCTAAAGCAGAAGATTTGAAAAGACATGCAAAATTGAGATGCACTTTATACCTCCTTCAGCTCTTTAGGATTAAGCACCCACTGTACATATGGGAGCGTCTGTGCAACAGCCATTCTGGTTTTGTCAGTTTCAGCATCCAGAGAGACAGAGTTCGCCTAAATCCTAATTTCAACTAATGCAACATGCATTTAGTGTATTTTTATTTGTAAGCAATGTCAAATACTGATAAGGGCCCTACTCTATGTTAATGATTTAAACTGTGGCGCTGTACAATACACTATATTATAGATCAATCAACCAGAGTTGGTATTTCCCTAACATTTTAACAATGCTAGTTTATTAAGACAATATTCAGCTACTAAAACTGCAAAAACAGACATTTGCAATAGCAGTTCAAGCTGGGAGTGACTGTTCCATTTCAATTCATTGATACCACTAATGGCTTCTTAGCAGCTCCATGAAATCAAGCAGCTGTCAAGTTGATGCATCAGAAAGAACAGTAACACACTCCCATAAGAAAAAGCAGCACACGGGATGTTTGGCAAAACATCTGCTCCTTTACATTGTAGCTTTTGCAGTAAATATCCAGGCAAAGAAATGGGAGGCAGTATCATTAGGTTTTTAGACTCAGACTCACCCTTGAAAACTTTAATTACAGTAAAAGCTGCTGGTTCTGAACTGTTAAAAAAAATTAAAAAAAAAAAAAAAAGATCTGTACATTTACAATACAACCATTGATAAAATAAACACAGAAACATATGTAATATTTTAGTAAGCTAAATGTTTTAGCACATGGTGTGCAGTTAAGTTACATTGTTAGTAAACAACGCTATTTACTGACTAGCAAATTCACACTGTAAAGCCTTATACTTATGAAGCGGAAGCAGCTGTGTTACCGAAGTTTACATACAAGTTGGAAGAGTGCGTGTGTGCTCATTTACTGTTCTCTTGTTAAATCGTCAATAAAAGAATGATCCACTAACTAACAAGGCCATTTGTCTTGTGTTAATTACAGCCCATTACCTTTTAATACCAACTGGCAAAAAAATATATATATTATTAGGCATAGAGGGAGGTGAGGGGCTAAATAAAAGCATCCTGGCACACTTTATGCTAATGGAAGAGGGCCTTCAATTAACACACTGGAGGTATGCAGTACTATTTAACCTAATGAATGCCCAGAAGACCTGAGAGCTCTTGTGATCAGTAAAAACCTATTATTGACTAACCACAGAATTGCATGAAGATCCACACAGTGCAGGCTCTATGACCTGTGGTTAAAGAAATTGTGCAACTCCAGGTGGATTCAGGGTTGATGGATTCTCTAATTGATAAAGAAAGCTAATATACTGTAACACTGCTGCTTAAAGATGCAGTGCTCCATAATAATATTCAATGGTATACTAAAATGCACACTCTATCACAAAGCAGATCTAGTTTGTTTACATTCAAATGATATAACTGGACACAAGCAACCCATGTGTCACTTTATCACTCCTGTCATTACTTGCAACATTAGGAGGTTATACAGTAGGTGACAGTTTCAAGCTATTCATTTTAGTTTAAGAAGTGAAAAATAAATTAAAATGATTGCCAACAACATGCAGCTACAGTAAGTGTAACACATAAACCCAACATAATTGATGTATAAATGTGAGGGGGCGTACAGTTACTTGATTTCTCTTTCTAGGTCTAGTGGATTTTTAGTAGCCAATGTTGTCATAGCCAGCCATAATCTGTCTTCTAAACATTTAAAGCATTTTTCACCCCATCTAAAACCACCAGCTCTCTCTGCATTGCTGAGTGTTACATCTACAGTCAGACAAGATCCAAGTATAAGGTAGTTTTTGAATACTTCAGCTGTTTAAAGAACAAAATAGGCCTCTCACATGTCTTAATAGATAAACCTGTTTTCTCAGGTGTGAAAAAGCTATAGCCGGTTCACAAAACCACAAAGTATTCAACAGTGTTACGCAGTGTTATTATAAATAGAAAGTTTAGATTGTTCCTCATTAAGTTTTGCCATGTGACCAGTAGAGGTTTGAGATGAAAAATTATCTATTGTTCACAGGTAAATTAAAAGAACAGAGCCTTTTTTTGTCTCAGGCTGACATAAGAACCCATATTGCCAAAGGATACAACATGCTAATTTGTATGTGTTTTTCTTGTAACAAAATAACACTTTCTGAATACATTTTATGTCACTGTTTTCCAACTCAATGACCATCTAAGAAACTAGCATGAACTTACTTTTTGGTACTTTCTGAAACATAACATTCAAGGTAACTGACAACAAAACTGTCTTTCAAAAGCAGACCATGTGTTTTGCTCACAAAAGGGGATTTTCTTTTCTACAAATACACTACAAAACTGGATTAAAAGTGTAATTACAATAAGAGAAATAAATGTTACTCATGAAAATCAGTTGAATGAAAAACCAAAGACAAGTTCAATATTTTGGATCCAAGCAGCGCTGCTTGTCTCCTTTGATTTTCTCTATTGTAGTATTACTGCTCCTGTGGGTATAGTCCCGTCGCCCCCCCAGCCCCCCACCTGTCACAGAATAAATGTTCAGTCGCCCACAAACTCGCCCCTCTTTATAATACACATGAACCAGTACAACATAAATAAATACATTTATAAAAGTATTTGACTTAACTAGTAACCAGAAACAGGAAAAAAAGGTTTTGATGATGCTCACTGCGAGTATTTTTTACTTAAACTTATACATGGCGTCACCGTCTCCCGTGAAACATTTAATAACTTTCAGCTTTTAGGAGCTTGGTTGGTTTTCTTGAAAAAGTAAAAAGATAAGGGAATTAAAATTACCCAAGATGGCGAGAGTCTTGTTGTTTAGAGGGCTGAAAAATGGAGGATATTGTAATATACACAAAGGGATATATTTCAACAACTCAGCCAGTCTGCAGCTGCTTCTCTTTATAAGGAAGCAACACAAAAGATAAGAGAAAGAAAGCCACGAACTCGCTACGGACGGCTCTCGAAAACCAAGGTGATTTCCTCCAAAATAATGAAAATATGTGTATTAAGCACAACGTTAACAATAAATTAACGACAGAATATAAAATATATAATTTGTGGTTTAATATAATGTTGTTGCCCAATGAAGAGATGTTAGATGTTTGCCATCACCCTGAGACAGACATAGCAGACCAAAGGCACTCAGCTCTTACCTTCATCACTGACTCCGGTATCGCATTTTTAATAAAATTAAACATCACAACGGACACATTAAAACATACAATTATTCGTGAAAGATAGATGAATCATAATCACCCACTGAAACTGTTGACATTCCGAAGATATCGTTTGAAATGGGTTTAAAAACGGAACAGTTTAACCGCACGAGTGAGGACACAAAGACGAGATTCGTACTGGTAAGAACACACAAGTCTTGATCATTCAAAGCGACAATAAAACGGACTTCTTTAAATCCTGAAATAAAGTTTACATTTTAAAATTCCAAGCCCAGTAAACAAAAAGGAACAGTACCCGATAGTTTTATGTTTTAATACTTAATATTAATCTGAAGTAGACGCTAAGGAAGCAAAGGAAAGAAACTAAATACATCAATGTAGCGTTGAATCTAGTAAACTGAACGCATTTAGTGGTACATAAAACCTGAAACTATCCACCTAAAAACAGTGGTAAACTTACCTTAGTTTTGACACTTTTACGGATTTTCCTCCTCGACTTACTTCAAGTATTATTTCAAGTAATGTGCCTTTTCCTTCTCGGCTTTATGTTGTTGTTGTTAGAGGCCGGTAGTAGATGATAAAGAAAGAAGGGAATTGGGCAGTAATTGAGTCTATGTGAGTGAGTGTGTGTTAGTTACTAACAGCAGATTGAAGGAGACTCTTCTCAAGGTTTATTCAGCTTCACTTCAAGGAACCAAAGTGACGTCAGCCTACGGGCTCTCTAACAATGAAAACTTGCGTTTATTATTGAATAAGCATAACAATTTATAAATGTCAGAACTGGAAATGTCCAATTTTTTTTTTTGTTATCTTTTTTTTTATTTTGCATGTTCTATACTCATGAGATGTTTGTGTTCTTTACTACTGTGATAATGATACAAAAACAATTATTTAATATTGTTTTCTAATATTTGCGGTTTTTATCTAAATTGAATATTACATAAGGTGACTGTAGTATTGATCAGTAGAGCATTTGAGACAAATCAGAATTGTAACATTTATTACGTTACAACACTATAGAGTAGTGATTATATATATATATATATATATATATATATATATATATATATATATATATATATATATCAAAAACATAAAGAAGCATACATATGGGATCTTGGGATAGACTTCTCAGCAAGACCAATGTGACGTTATTGGTACAGCTAAGGTAATGGAATACACAAATGTGTGCATTTATACTGTGGAAATTCGCTCCAAGAAATTGCATGAAGTTATGGCACAACTAGTCACAACTACAACAAAAGTGTATTAATATACTGCAAAAATACTATAGTTGGAAATTTCTTTTGAGAAATGTCATCAGCCATGATATGCAAATACAAAGAGGGTTGGGCAACCAATGGTGACAGTTTAAGGTTAATACTGGTGCTTGCAGTTGATATAAAGGGTATGTCCTATGGGTAAAGACCAGGTAAATCTATCTGAAAAACAGCAAGTGCATTGTATACGGTTTATGTGACAGTGGGGGATAGATTAGACATTATGTCTTTCAAATGTTAGGTCTGCACAACCCCAAAAAACAGAAACAGATCGAATGGAAGAAAATGCTTATTAAGCAATGTATTTTTATTGTGGTTGTACAACACAACAGGTATTCTGGAATTAAAGATTGGCAGGCGCAATCTGACCTGTTTCCTCTTAATCTCGCAAAGGAGGAAACTGGGCAATATTTTAAGGTACAGTGTTGCTGAATTTTATACGATCTCAAGTACATGCATGGGATCTTTTGAAGGGGAAACATGTAAATGGTAGAAAACCTTTGACTATTCAGTATTTATTATTATTATTATTATTATTATTATTATTATTATTATTATTATTATTATTATTATTATTATGCACAGTGAACAACCTGCAACAGGCTGCACAGAACGCTTTTTAAACAAGTGGGACTGAAATCGGTCTTCCAGTGATTCCCATTGATGAAATAAAACTAAAATTGAGCACTATATAATAGCTATTCTAAAATATAAAATAATGAAAATGATGACTTTTGCAGTGATAACTGAATATAATTTATCTCGAAATGGTATGTATTTTTTTAGAATGCACGATCAGTTTCTGCACATGTAATCAGTTGAATGTAAACAAATATCACAGAAATTCCCATTAATAAACCAATTCATTAATTAATAAAATAATGAATTAAATAAAAGCAAAGGTTCCTGTAGCCACATTCGTCAATCCAAACAAAACTTAACTTTGGGATTGTTTTTATCACCGACATACAGTAAACAATTACAGATGAAACAATGTCGTTCAATTGTTGTAATCAAAACAATCACTTTAATCAGCATGCACAGCATATAATTGGGTAGACCTGTAGACCTGTCATTTGGATACACAGTCATTCATAAATTACAGGGGGAAAAAATCCTTATTCAGCTTTTGGAATATAAAACAGTTTTATGTGCTTGTTCGCCACCTCAAATAGTCATTGATTTGTTGTCTTCCCCTTTGAATTAAGAGATTGGGTCAGTTCTACGAATCAAACATTGGGTCAGTGCTGGAGAATCTTCGTTAGTATTAACACATGGGGATATTGCACAAAAGCTGTTCATTTGAAAAAAAGCTTTGCAGGCTGAGAATGTCAGCCTTACCTCGGTCATTTGTAACATAATAAGTACAATGACTGCAATGCAAGCACGTTGGGGGAAGGGCACAGACTGTCTCTTTTAATAGGGATTTTTAAAGAGTCTTGATTATAAAGTATAATGAGCAACCAAAGCAACTAGTAAAGATAATGTCTCGAGAGACTGCTGGAAAACAAATTAATGTGATGATTTGGTTTTAATTATTATTTTTCTATTAGTTTATGGCAACCCCAGGATACACATCAGGCAGCAAAGCTGTGTTTGCAGTTATTGATTTTGCCTGCCACATTCTGGGAATACAGATTTTAATCATCTCAGTACAGCACACTCTGTATTTCCATTAAAAAACTAGAACCTTCCAGCTCCAAAAAAAAAAGCATTTAATTTCAATAACACACATTTCTTTCTTAGCAGCAAACAGGGACTTCACAGTAAAAGTGGCCTTAGGTTTTAAACATAATTTAAATCAATGTTCTTCATGCTCTCGCATCTCTCTCTCTAAAAAGCTTTAAGTAACGAACTAATAACTGTAATAAAGGCAATCATTCCCTAATATTATGTTATTAGCCTCCATTGAATTAAAAACAAATTAAGCTGAGTGCTTGTTTTAGTATTTTGTATAACCATTGAAATTATGGGTAATTGTCCAGCTAGTATTAGTATTAGTATTAGTGGCATTTTCTACATTTTTTAAATTTTCTTGCATGAAATAATAAACAGCAGCAGCCTTATGAAATAGCTGAACTGCTCTTGTAAATATTGCAGTATAATTGTATATCTGAATTGTTTGTTTTTCATATATTCAGTTAATTGCATAGTTTATAAATCTACAGTGTTAATTGTTATGAATAGATAACACTATGTAACAAAATATTTGTTCCTGGGTAGTAAGTGTTATTTCCTAATTGCTTATGCCTCAAAAGTATAGAAAATGGCTATTATTCCCCACAAACTTTGCTTTTGTGACCAGGAGTGATATTTTGAAATTTACCTATTTCCAATGAGAAAACGGGCGAATTTGTGTCTTTTCGTTCACATAAAGTCAGAAAAAAACAACATATGAATCCAAATTAACATGTATTTATACTAAAGTAATACAAAAAAGATTTAGAAGTGAGTAGTTTTTCGAGATTTACGATTATACTGTAAATCACTTTCACAAATCAGCCCCCAAATGTAGTCTCCTATCATGTTCTCGTTATACTGTCCTTCATTGACAGCTCATCCAGGAGCCTCAAAGCCGTGCTGCTCCATAACGGTAACAAGTACCCGTCTCTTCCCCTGGCTCACTCAGTGCACCTCAAAGAGGATTACAACAGCATCAAGACCTTGCTGGACGCCTTGAAGTATGATGAGTACGGCTGGGACCCCCAGAATGTGCTGATGGGCCTTATGAAACAATTTGTCAGAGCTCTAGATAAGGAGTCGGCAGCCTTCAAGTACCTTCAAGACTTCTTCCCTAAGCTGTCTGAGGCAAAGGTCAAAGCCGGTGTCTTCGTCGGACCACAGATAAAGAAGATCCTGGAGTGCAATGAATTCCCCAAGAAGCTCCCTAGTAAGGAGAAAGCGGCTTGGAACAGCTTTGTCGCAGTGGTTCGGGGCTTCCTGGGCAATCACAAGGCCGAAAACTATGTGGAGCTGGTTGAGACTCTGGTGAAGAACTACGGCACAATGGGCTGTAGGATGTCCCTCAGAGTCCATATCCTTGATGCTCATCTTGATAAATTCAAGGAGAACATGGGAGCGTACTCGGAGGAGCAAGGCGAGCGCTTCCACCAGGATATACTGGACTTTGAACGCCGCTACCAAGGACAGTATAACGAGAACATGATGGGAGACTACATTTGGGGGCTGATTCGTGAAAGTGATTTACAGTATAATCGTAAATCTTGAAAAACTACTCACTTCTAAATCTTTTGTAGTCATTTTTGTATTACTTTAGTATAAATACATGTTAATTTGGATTCATATGTTGTTTTTTTCTGACTTTATGTGAACGAGAAGACACAAATTTGCCCGTTTTCTCATTGGAAATAGGTAAATTTCAAAATATCACTGTCCTGGTCACAAAAGCAAAGTTTGTGGGGAATAATAGCCATTTTCTATACTTTTGAGGCATAAGCAATTAGGAAATAACACTTACTACCCAGGAACCAAAAAAAAAAATATTTGTTACACGGTGTAATGTAACAGTTTTCTAAGATTCACACAACTTGTGACCTAAAATGTCCACAATAATAATGATGAAATATGTATCTTTCTTGTTATGATCAATGATTTAGACAAAGAGAACCGATTCTCTGGCTTTCTAAAATCAGTCGCTAAGCAGTTTCTTCAGGAAACATGGAGGCCTCTTGTTTGTGCAGTATTGATCATATGTTAATTCTTGTCTAGAATTATGAGTTTGGTTCCCAAATCTTGTTAGTCTGGTCACTTATCTATTAGACGTGACCAGATGTCAGTCTCTCAGGTTCATAAAAGTACAAAGAAAGACTTTGACGGTTTAAAACTAGCTACACAGGAGTACCTCTTTTGTTACCGACCAAATGAAAGACAAAAGTGCAATACTCTGGTTTTATCATTTTCTGTGTCAGACTGAGGAACATTGGTGCTCAATCACCATTTCATAGAAAATGGGCTTCTCTAGAACTATAAAATTGTTATGGTGTATCTGTGTTTGATTGTGGGAAAGCGGTGTTTGTTATCTTCCTCAGATAGAAGTGGATTTTTTAAGGAGGCCTGCTATCAGAACCACAATGCATGTAAAAAAACAAACAAACAAACAAAAAAATATATACAGGCACACACATCCATTAAACAAAACTGTGATTACAGCTACATTGCTAGAATCTAATAGCAGAGTATATTTAAATTGTAATACTTTTCCAGTATTATGCAAGTGATTAGGTGGTACATTGGAATAATGCGCCACTGGTCTGTCTTGGGTTCAAATCTGAATGAAAACTGTTTGGTGGTCTTGGTTTAGCCATCTGCAAACAGTTCTGAAATTGCTCTGTTGCCATTCACCTTTTGATCATATGAGTCTCAGGAGGATTAACTGAGAATGAAGAATATCTTGACCTATGACCTCAAGACAAGGTAGCCCATAAAGGTCAGGGTTAAATTGCATTGTTAGGACATTGTTAGGACATTGTGGCAAAACCAGGGTTACGGTAGGTAATCTAACGTTTTGTGGCTGTCATTTATTTTATTTTTTTATCATTTTAAAAACACATTAATGATACTGTCCTTTCCTTTGTGATTCATCTTTCCCATTAGAAATACATTAAAGGCAACTGAAAATACAGACAAAAATTGCGTAGTATTAAGAAAGAAGTAAGCTATTTGTCTCTATATGTGTCTCTTAAAAACTCACAGGTAAAAATAAAATGTGATAAACATTTAAAATGATAAAATGAAAATATTGGTATAATTAAGTAGGTTGCATTAAGCGATATCTAGCTATCTTAATCCTTTATGATATTTTATTGTGTTAACTGTGCTACACAGTGTAGATTCTGAAGGACTAGGGCCTAACCTTAAAATCAGCACCATTACAGAACTCTTTTACCAGATGGTCCCCATTTTAGTCCCTGGCGGCAATATTAAATTCCTTACACATGTAGAAGCAGTACAAATGTTTTACATATTAAACAAAAACAAAAAGACTCCATATATATTCATTTGTATACGCATGAATGAGCATCTGATATTGAATATTATTATTATTATTATTATTTAGTCATTTAGCAGACACTTTTATCCAAAGCGACTTACAGAGACTAGGGGTGCACTTTGCATCATCATCAACAACTGCTGCTGCCAGAGTCACTTACAATAGGACCTTGGTCTCATCCAAAGGACGGACTATCCAGTGGCATTTCTTTAACAAAGTCAAATGTATAATACTTTTTTTTTTCTGTAAACAGTGTCAAATGTTACCCCATGTTAGGCAGTGATCAAGCAACAGTTGAAAATGTGTTTAGTAATATTTGATCAAAATGGGCCATTATAGCTAATAATCATTATGTCGACAGTATAGATACAATGTACGTGCTCTAGATACAATATATCATGCGCTAAAGGAGCATGAAGGAAATGGAAAATTGGCAGAAAAGCATGATGGAAGGCAAATGCCTAGATCAGACTACACAATATAGAAAACAATCACTGAATAGGAAAAAAGGACAAAAATAGAATTGGAAAGTAAACACAAGTCTGATTTTAATAAAACCTTGAGGTTGTATTTAGGTAACTTAATGTCACTAACTTATGGTTTTCATTTCTGTGTGTAAATGATTTTAGTGGTTTACATAATAACACATAGACTACATAACAATACAACATAAACTTTATTGAAGTAAAATACATCAGAACATTTAGATTTTTAAATGATATAGGCAATTAGCATATTATTGAATATATGTCAGGATACCTAGATTTCTTAGAAGTGTGGTTATTAAAGAGGGGTTTAAGCTTGAGTACAAATTGGATAGGCAGAATAGTCGACAAGGAACTTCATTTGATCAAGTACAGTTTCCTGATTTCCATGAATGAAAATGAGTAATGACTCCACTAAAAACCCACTAATATGTAACAAAAGTCTTTAAATTATACAGCATTTGGTTTATAAATCGAATCCTGCATTTATATATTAAACTGATTTGAAGAGGTGATTCTCTTTATATAATTAATTATGATACAAACACTTCCTCAGGTGTATTCTTCAAGTATAAAATAAATTGATAAATTAACTGTGATCATTTTGCATTTGAAGTATCACTGCCATTTTCTTTTTAAAGCACTGTACCATATTATACAGTATTTAGTGCATTCATCAAGCTAGGTCAGAAACACTAGGGTGTGTTTTCACTTGAGCTGTCCTGTGAACAGGCACAGGTAATACCACAACAGCTGAACCCAAGATGGTTAGCAAAGAATTTGAGGACAGCTGGAAACATGTCTGGCGAGGAACTCATTGTTTTGCATCTCAATGGATGAATAAAAGCACAGCAAACTTCCAGTGAAAACCTCCCTCGCCAATATGAGAAAAACAGCTGAAAGAGAGCCATCGTCTTTGTTTATTTTTGGTATTACTCAGTCACTACCCAAAGAGACGGTACCTAGAACTCCAGGTGGATCACATTCCCAAAGAAACACAAGCGACAGTATAGCTGAAACATGCTTCTGGGCCTACCGTGACTTGTATTTCATCTGACCTAATGATTTGTTATTCTTTGTTGCTATCTGATCTAGGACTAACTGCACTGTACACCAAGCTTTCTTATAGTTCTCCTAGAGACTGGACCTAGAATATTTCTGCTTAATTTAAGATAGGTATTAAGGGTTTTGTTTCTTTCATGGTTTTCCTGGAGTACATCTTTTTAATTCACCTCCCTACTGAGTCATTATGAACTATAGGTGACATCATCAAACATCAAAGAGAACAATTAAAATGTCAAATGCTTAAAAAAAAGGTTTTCAAAATGCATGTTTACCAAAACTTTGTTGCCATTTGTGTTACTTTATCACAATCTATGGATGAAATGCAGTTTATTCAGAAGTATATTTAAATGTACCTCTCAGATTTCAATATTTAATGCAGAGAAATGTACAAAATAAATTTCCTGGTGACCTACAATGATCTCTAAATTCCTTTAGACATGCAACAAAATAATGTGGTACTAAACAAAATACCATTGTCAGAAGCAATGAAAGCCGATTAAGAATATCTAGGGTCAGTGTAAATGATGAGACTGGTAACCTTTAACTCTGCTAGCAATTAAAATCTGTATTCACAATCCAAAAAAGGAACTGCTTTTTTTCTGTTAAAGGCCATTTTGTTGGTTGACTTTTTAAAGTCAATCACTCTCCCAGTATTCTGTTTTCATAGAACCTGTTTAATTATGTATTTTATTCAGAATTAGGTTTGGGAGTCTACAATAACAGTATTTTCCTCATTCAAAATTAGTTTGATTCAAGCATTTCTTTAAGAGAACTTTTAGGTTTGCATTCTGTTTGAACGAATGCAACATGAATGTATTATAATAGAAAAAGTTATAATCTAGGTCAAAACAATACAGAAATAATACAATATTACAAAAAAAAAAAAAAAAATCAATGCATTATGAATGCAAAAACAGGATGGCTATTTGCTACAGACTCCATCCTGAACTGTGCCTTTTTTGATGTAGAGACTGCTAATGGCACTGCTGTAAACCAATTTAGCTCAAATATACCTGTCATACTTATGGTCTAGAAGTTTGAACTAGCTGTTTCAATAAACTAATTAGTGTTGTTTATAATTACGTTTTAATTGCCGTGCTACAGTATATCACACAAAACAGTATCTAAACCATGCTTGTAAGAAAACAGTGCCGCCCCTAATCATGTGTGACAGCAAAATAGCAAGAAGGAGTTCAATGCTGGCTGATAGCCCACCTAGTGGCAATGCTTCTCAATTCATCAAGCAAGACTACACAGATAGAGACTTCAGGTTTTCCTCTCCTGTGGAGCTTCTGACACAGTTATTAATTATGTAAACGTGCGATGATACTGTATAGTCTTTGGTAGAAAAACACATAGCTTTGAGGCTACTTACTAGAAAACAACAGCCTTTAAATTATTCAACTAGGTAATTATTTATTTACAAAAAAATGTCGTGAGCTTTCTTCTAGATTGTGTGTGGATCATTCAACGTACAAACAAACAAACTGCATTGATCCTAAGAGTGAAGAGAAAAGCTGCTGTAACACGGAGCACCATGTCCCTGTCTGAATGCAATACATTCAGTAGAAGAAATGTGACATTCAGCTATGGCAAGAAAAAGAAAAAGTATTTAACCTAAAAACAAATCACAATTCTTAAACAGCATTTTCTGTCTTACGTGATATTAATGTCTTCTATTCACATTAGAACATTATCACTGAGCCCTACATTGTTTTGTTAGATTATATTTTATATATATATATATATATATATATATATATATATATATATATATATATATATATATATATGGAGTCTATTAATTATAAACAGTGGCAGAATACACATGGGTCAATCCCACAGAGAGACATACTGTAGCATTTTTTTTAAGAAAAATTTTAACCATCAAAATGAATTATGTGTGAGAAAATTAAACTGGCACTAGCTGTTCGTGGAGGATGAGTTTCGTGTGGAAAAATGTATTTTTAGTGACCTCTCCAATTACTGAGCAAGACTCTTTTGTGCTATGCAGCAGCAGGTCAGCAGGTTGCTGACTGAAAAGCGCACAACATAACGTATAGTGCTTGACTCACACACAGCCTGACTTTCCCCTTTGAACTGTCTGCCGGTCGATATGCAATAGTCCTGTTGGGTGTAAGAACTGTCAGTCATTGCTGAGTGCCTCAACCTGCTCTGGGGTGTCCGGTTACTGTTTATCACGTGGTGTTCTGTCTGTATCAACACAACACACAGACGCCATTATTAATGGTGAGAGAAAACTACAGCAGTAGAAGAAGGGTGAGATTGCTTTCATTTTTGAGGAAATATACTGTAGGCTAGAATCAGCTTATCGTTAATGGGTTGAAAGCACTTTGGGGATTTCATTACTGTAGTGTTACCCGTTGCATGAATTATAGTTTAGTTTCGAATGCAAGTTTTTTTTTTTTTTCTTTTTTTTTAAAATGGCCTCTGAATGGTAAAGCTTAAATTAAATCCGATTTATGATTTGAGCAATTAAGGAAACCGGAACAATGTAATTTAGTTACTGTTACCGGATAACTCCCCCAAACATAAATATGCACGTCTGTTATCAGTGAATTTACCGATGGTTTAATGAAATCGGTAACGTTGCCGTGTTTTTTTTTTATTATTATTTTGACACAGGATTACATTTATTGTAAAATGTTGAGATCAAAATATGAGTAGCTGCAAAATTAAACGAGCAGTTGAAATAAACAAAACGGAATACACGCTACATATTCTGTAAAAGTAAAACGGGTTTATGGTTTGAAATTATAATATTATCAAATATAACTTTGCATGACTTTTTTCTACAGGAAGGGCCGGACATGTTGTGTTCACAATTTAATGTTGCTAATATTTAAAATGGTAACCTTCTTTTGAAAGATTTTATGAACGGATTTAAACAAACAAAAAAAAAAAATCGTCATTTCGTACTCGGTGGTGGATTTGCTATTACATTTTCACTTTGCGATCTAAATTTTTACATTTAAGTTAAACTTCTGCTCTAATCTGCAAACATTTACTATTTAGTGTCAGTTTGTGGAGCGCATTTCACTGTTAGTTTTTCTGTTACTTTTTGTGTTGTGTTTGTTAATTTCTGGTTGTAACTTTGACCTTGCAGATAAGCGAGTTCTTAAGTAAAACAAAATAAACTTTCACATGATATCGTACAGACATACTGTGAAAGTGGGGGTGGGGTGTGTGAACCTTTTTAGTATCTGTAGTTATCACTTTAATGACGTCTGGGTAGTTAGGTTGATTCTAAATTCGCGTGGGAAGTTTTACCTCCTGTATAAGCCTTCTATTTATTTACTTTGATTTTAAACTGAGTCCTCTAGACATGAGTAGTAAATCGTGTTTTTATGCTACACTTTTTTTTCCCCCAGTGTATAGTAAAGCGTGTTCTGTATTCTAATCCAGGGGGATATTTTGTATTCACCCCTGTATATGTACAGCATGTCACCGGTTCTCCAGTTGTGATAAAACTGATAAGATGCATTCTTTTGTATCAGAATCTGGTTATATATTGCAATGCCTTGTATATGTATATACTGAATAAGCCATAAACAATTTTAATAGGTCTAATCTGTAAATCGCCCTGGATAAGGGCGTCTTCTAAGAAAAAAAAAAAAAAAATCTCTTAGCTTGGCATCGCTGTTGTGACTCCTTTCCCCTGATACTCTTTGTGCAGATTAGTAAATGCGAAATGTGTTGGTGACCTCTGATCTTAAATGGCTGCCACATTAAAGTTCTGTGACTTACTGGGTTTTTAGTGAAGAGGCAATACACCAGTTCTCTGCCTATAACTGGTTTAAAAATGAACTAAACTGCCCCCTCTATATGTATGTCATTGTTACAGATCACCAGTCTATTCACATCCAGTTTGAAAACAATTTGATAAGAGATGCCATTCCTCTTACATTATTCCTAGGAATGTGTTTTATTTGTTTTATTCACATTTCTCTGGTCTTCTGCATAGGATTTTCAGGATGGATTCAAAACCAAGTCGGATTCCCCAAAGATCGTCATTTGGGAAACCTAGCTCATTGTCGCCATCTTCCTCAATGTCATCTTCCTCATCTTTATCGTCGACGTACTCCCCTCTTCGGACCAGCGGGCTCTACTCTGGTAGAGGGAGTGTCTTAAGCAATGACTGTTACACAAGGGGTACCTCTGTGAAATTGGATTCAGATTATCAGGTATCTCATGCAAATTAAATGATTTGAATTGTATCGCTGCAATATACAGTATATTGTACTCAATTGTACTATTATACCTTTGTCCCTATACCAGCTTGCTTTTTAATTTTTGTCCCTATACTGTAAATATTAAAGATAAAAAAAACACTTCAGAATAGTAAAGAAATATCTTTCCCTGTAAAATAGTGGGATAAGGAGGAGCTAATAGGTCTCGTTCCACAATCATGTCTGTGAAATCTTGAACTCTTAGTGTGTGTTTTAAACATCCTTTCGTATCTATTTTTGTATTATATAAAGCTGTGTTGGACAACAAGCCAATATAAAAATGGACACTTTTTAAATATAAATGCAGTGTTGTTCTTTGCCTCCAGCAACTACAGTATGTTTTCTACACCATTTGTAACCACTTTCAGTAATATTGTGATAACTTGTTTGTTTGTTGTTGTTGTTGTTATTACTACTTCTGTGCTATCCGGGTCATGGTGTGTGACCCTGTTCTCTTTATTTCTTCTGTCCAGTCCTGTTGTGTTTCAAATCATTGGTTAGAGGGCAGCAGTGTGGCGTAGTGGTTAGGGCTCTGGACTCTTGACCGGAGGGTTGTGGGTTCAATCCCTGGTATAGGACACTGCTGCTGTACCCTTGAGCAAGGTACTTTACCTAAATTGCTCCAGTAAAAACCCAACTGTATAAATGGGTAATTGTATGTAAAAATAATGTGATATCTTGTAACAATTGTAAGTCGCCCTGGATAAGGGTGTCTGCTAAGAAATAAATAATAATAATAATAATAATAATAATAATAATAATAATAATAATAATAATAATTAGAGTTAAATCGGTAGATTTTTTGTCCAGTCCGAATTTTAATGAGCACAGATGGGAGATCTGACGTGCTCTGTTTCCATGCAATTAGGATAAGGCATCATGGAGTTCAGATTAGAGTTCATCTTGCCATCGGAAAAATTTATAATAAAGGTGGTAAAGAACTGGCCACTTTTTTTAAATTCTTCTTTGACAGGATTTAATCTTGAGTGAAAAAATAACATGATGGCCTTTCTGACTTTTGTTAATGTAGAAATTATTATTTGGTAGAACCTATATAATGCTCTGTTCTGATAAAATCTGTTTAATATTGACGCACACACCTACGCATTGACTTTTTCCTAGCTGTGGAAGTTTAAAACCTGGTTTTGTGTGTGTGTAGGTGTGTTTGTGTTTGCTCCCACCATCTGGTATGTGCATATGATGACCACCTCCTCCCTGGTTGTTTTATTAAGAATAGCAAATTAACCAACTGCTTGTTTCTTCATGGGAACAACACCAGAGCTGTTTGTTCTGAGGCTGTAAAGGAAGAGTCTGTCTTTGTCAGTCTGCAGCAGGTATAGCCTGGAGACTATTTTGTGTCCCATGTGCTTTAATAGAAAGGAGTGTTGTTGGGATCTGATGTAATCCCTAAAGATAACATTATAAAAGATAAAAAGGGAAGTGGACTGCAAGTGCTGTGAACTAGATTCTGGAGACAAAAATGATCCTTCAGTTTGAATTGAACAGCTGTTTCTGGAATAACACGCAAGTCTTGCTTTATGACATTTAGGTATTTATATCCTCTTTTTTCATTATTCTGCTACTGTATCTAGTACAGTAGAGCCCATTTACCTTGATAAGGGTTAACCTCTTTAGAAGCGATTTCCAGCCCTTGCTGTAATCTGTATTTGTGTGTGGATATTCAAATTACAGTTGCTATATTAACCAGTCTTTTTTTAGTCTTGCTCGGGTTCCAGGCATCGTGTATTTCAGTGTGCCTGTCAAGGACTGTCGCAGAAGATTATGTTACTGTGGTATTAAGGATTATTTTCTACACCTTTTTCAGAGGTGATTGCGTTCCAGGATTCTGACATTAGCTTTAAGTTGACTTTGGGTTAGCTAAAAATGCCTGGTAAACAAAGATGGCCTGTTTCACTGTACAGAAGTCAAAAATTCTGTTAAGTATGAAAATACTACTAGTGTGCCTTATTAGTTTGTATTAAATAATAATATGAAAAAAAGTTTAGCTGTTCAACTGGCTTATTAGCTTAATGAGAATTTAAATCAAAGGTTTGCGAACAATAAACAAATCATTTGTAAGGGTCCCGTCATGCCACACACACACAGCACTAGCTCCCAATGTAATATGTTTAAATCTTTTAAAAAAACAAGACCTCTAGGCTAAGTAATTACGTGGATAGAACATAATATGTTAAACCAGTTGATATGTATTTAATTGAGAATTTCACTTTTTTTACCTGTTAAAAAAAAAAAAAGAACCAAAGTTAAGTAATTTAAAAGACGCCAATACAAATCAGTGTTGTATATTGCTTTTCATCTAGTAATGCTACTGTGTTAATTTCACTGGGCTGTGTAATGTGTTTAGAAACTGGTGTTTGTTTGTTTGGTATTAAGGGCTCCAGGTTTCACAGTACTGTCAGAGACCACAGTATTCCAGAAAGTCGTCATTCAAGCTGGAAACTTTCGTCTCCATCTTCGACTCTTTCTTCTGGATCATGGTCTGACACCTCTGTTGGAACCAGAAGTAAACTGGTAATATTTTGTTCCTGAATTGAGACGATTCTATGCACCACATAGTTTTATTACCAATATCCTCTTTATTCTTAAATCATTTTATGTTTTGCTAAAAAAGTGATGTTTTATAAACTGCCATGTTGGTTAATTACTTGGATAAGAGTTAAGTTAGCAGCATATACTTTGTTAAAGCAAGAATCGTTTTTTATTGCAGTCTATAATTTTACTATAGCATGATTCATGAGATGTAACATGATCCTGTAGAACAAGTTTCCATTGCACTGGACAGAAAGATTACAAAGCTAAATGGCAACTAGATGCAGAGTTCAGCTGTGACCCTGTGAAACACTGCCCAATTAAATCTTCCATGATTTTAATCAGGGTGAATCTGAAAGACGTCAGGGATCATACTATGGCCTTATGAATGCAACCCAGGATAGTGAATCCAAAAGACCTAAGCTTTCCTATACAAGCAGTTCATCATATTCAAGAAGTTCATCTACCTCTGGGATTGGCAGCAGCTACTCTGGACTAAATGGCATTTCAGGTATGTGGTTAAAATGTCTACTTTTTTTAAAGGTAAACAATATAAAATGAACTTCATAGTGAGTCCATGTGTAGTCAAATTAAAGTGTTTAACCACATATTACATTATGTGGTTAATAATATTGTTCATATGTGGGTCCATAGACTGATGAAACTTGTAATTTAAGGTACCTGAAGTGATGTTTAAGTAACTGATTAGTTACATTAAAACATCCATATCTTCTAGTTTGTGAACAGGCAGAGCGTTGCTTCTTTTGAAAATAGGCAGCTCTATGCAGCATATACAAGTAAAAAAAACCTGCTTAGTCCTAGGTATATGTTCTAGGTATATGTTCTAGGTATATGTTGTCTTGATAAAGTACCTTTGGATTGCACTAGTTGTAGCCTGCTATATAAGTTTTGATTCAAGTTGCTGTGCCTTCCAGTGTAGCTGTGTATCGTGGATAGGAGGGGTGCAGTCATTGACCAATTTTATAAGTGGTTCTTTTTAACTTCTATTTTTAATATACAGGCAAATAATAAACTGAAACCTTCTGTTTAGATTCGTCATGGAGGTACAACTCAGGTTCAAGGTCTTCCTATTCAACCACAGAATTAATACGTTCAAGAAGAGAACTGGACAAAAGAGCAGACCCAAGTCTTTCCAGCTTTGGAGAACATAGCCACAGGAGTAGTGGTTTGTTATCCTCACCAGCCTCATCATGTAGGTACAGCCCAGTGTAATTTAAAAGTAATATAGTAATAATTCAAAGTGATTTAATAATTGAGCAACATTTTTTTTGGTGTCAAATGTATTTTATTGCATACGTGTGGTTAAATTGTTTTCTGTTTTCTTCTTATAATCTTTAGATCTTCGTGACAGAGTGGCTTCCTCTTATGCCCAAGGAGCAAGGCCAAAGGAGAGTACGTTTACGTCTATGAGGGTAAATGGTTCATCCGTGAATGACCGTTTGCCATCAGAATACAAGTCGTCTTTGTTCAGCAGAGATTCAAGCAGAAGCTCTGCCAGGTCTGCTAGTTCAGTTTCCTTTAGGGATATGGACTCCCCACAAAGAACAATGGCATCAGAAGCCCGGAACACCCGTGCAAGATCTTGCGCTTTTTATGTGCCAAAGCCAGAAAGAAATGCATCTTCATCAACCCCCCCACCACCACCTCCTCCTCCACCCCCACAAAGGCAACTCAGTGAATCTGGGGATTCGGAAGGCCGATTGACAACAAGACAATTATTGTCCCGTTTAGCTTCCAGTATGTCGACTACCTTCTTCTCAAGAAGGTCAAGCCAGGACTCCTCTAGTTCAAGCTCCAGGTCTTTTGAAGCACCATTGGAAGATTATGTTCCAAGGGGTGAAAATTCTTCCCAAAGCAGTGACAGCAGAAACAGTAGTCCTGATGGTTCAGAAAGAAGAGCTTCTGATTCCTCTCAGGTGTTTCCATTTCTTAGACGCAGAAGGCAGGGTTTATCACTGGTAGTAGAAACCCACAGTTCAGATTCAGACCCTGAAACTTCAAGATCAACTGGATCTGAAAGCAGAAGCTCAAGTTCATGGTTGTCGTCTTCATTTAGAAACAGGTGCACGCCGCTTTTTTCACGAAGGAGGAGGGAAGGAAGAGATGAGTCTGCACGAATGGCTGCCGGATCTGATGAAACACAAGGGAGCACTCTTTATCCATTGAGAAGGTATTCTTTTGAAACTGCTGGAGAGCAAGAACGTGAATCTCAAGGGGCTGCAGCAGCTACTCCAGCTTCTCCTGCATCAAACATGCCTTTGCAAGATGTGTCCCAAGCTCAACGAAACCCAACTCCCAACTCTTTGTTTCGTCTTGCCATGCCAGCTAGCCTTGACAGCACCCTGCCTGATGATGCAATATTCACTGTAGACCTCATGGCTGCAGGTAGATCTGAGCCTGATGGACAGTCTCAAGAAAATGACAAACCTGCACCCTCCAGGGATCCGGAGAAACTGAAGAAAATCCAAGAGAGGTAAATTTGGGGGTGGGACTTCAAATCAAGAAGTGAAAGAAATTGTTTGGGGGGGGGGGGGACACGACACGACACAAGATGTGTGGTGTTTTTTTCTTGTTGGCTTTTTACAGTAAATTATCATCCTTAATTACATAAAATATAAGTACTGTGGACTTGCATTTTTGTTTAGTTCTCTTATCTATTCCCTAGCCTCCTTTTAGAGTCATCTGATGAAGAGGAGGGAGACTTGTGCAGAATTTGCCAGATGGGAGAAGGATCACCTTCAAACCCTTTGATAGAACCTTGCAAGTGCACTGGCAGCTTACAATACGTTCATCAGGAGTGTATGAAGAAGTGGTTGCAGTCTAAAATCAACTCTGGTAATCCTCCATGCTTTGTTTCTTTCTTTCTTTTTTTATGCAAGAAATTGTATTGTGCAATAAATCTATATCAGTCTATTTTTCTGCAACTGTACTTTTTCACTGAACCCATATGTCACTTGGGTCATAAAGACAGAAAAGGAAATGGCTTTACCATTTAAATATTTAGCAATGGCTTATGTTAAAACATGCAACATGACTAATCTTCTTGACTGCCTTTCTATGATGTAACTGTAATACAGTGTTCAGTTTTAACTCTACATTATTGAGCATCCCCATGAGGGGGAGGGGAAATCCACTGCAGTCATTATTTCAGCTGCTCAAACCATTTCAGGTGAAAACTTCAGGTTTTCTGTCGGGCAGGATTGAACAGTGCCCTTCACGGATATGTGACCTACTGTAATATGTGTGGCATATTATTGTGGTCATGTGACTGTTGGGTTTCCAGGTGATTTCAAAGACTTCATGCTAGTTTCATGCTCTGTACACACTGATTTTCTGGGTGTAGTTCGATCAGGGTATTGTACAAGAAAAAATAGCCAATTAACCTTGTTAACGTGATGTGTGTGTGTGTGTGTGTTTTTTTTTTTATGTAAGGTTCTAACTTGGAAGCTATAACTACATGTGAGCTATGTAAACAGGAGCTTCATCTTCACATTGAAAACTTTGATATTGATGAACTATATAGAACACGCTCAAATGAACGGGTAAGATGGAGCATACATTTCTAGCATTGTTTGGGAACCAAGTTAATTGCAAACATGTTTTTGAGATGTACATTTATTTAGTCTTAGCTTGCCCATTGCATGACCCATGATCTCTCTTGCATTTCCACATGTGAATGAGGAAAATGTGCAATTTAATAATCAAGTTGACTGACACAGTTACTGTAATAGTAACATAGAACTTAACATAGTTAATTGGACTGGTGTGCACAACATTAATGGCACATATATTTATCTGTTTTACCATTTGTAATGAGTTAACAAGGAATACACATTTCAAGTATGCATAAAGAATAAATAGTGTTTGTGTTTTGCATAATTGGTTAATACCATTCCTAAAGACCCTACAACAACACTTAGAATGGTTGTTAATGTTCTTAATATAATCTTGCTTCTCAAGTACATTACACATGCAAAGTAATTGAGAGGAAATCTTCCAAGCTTTTAAATTACTTTAATTAAACAACTTGTTCTTATTCAAGTACATGCTGTATAGCTTTCATGTTCTTCATTGTAGGCAGAGTATGAGTTTATCAGCTGTGGTCTCTACCTCGTTGTCTTGCTGCATTTGTGTGAGCAACGATTTTCTGACATGTTGGGAGCTGCCAGTGAGGCAAGTGCTCATGCTGGGGTAAGACTTTTCCACATAATTGCATTATCATTGTGACTGGAAACTGTAAAGCTCTTAATGCATATGGCGAGTTTACTCCACATAAATATAATGGAATTTGTCAGTGAAAATGAAGATGCATTTGCTATTGCAGTTTCTGCATGCTTTAATATTTTGACAAACCTTAGTATCTCCAGTCTTATTGGGTCATGGCAGGGTGTACTCTGTGTGGGTGTGGTGTTTTAGTTTGTATGCTACCAAGAAAATAAATTATATATATATATATATATATATATATATATATATATTTTCTGATCTCCTGGGGAAATATATATAAAACCTGCGGGTGAACCCCTAACTGTAAGCCATATTTTGTAATTGGGATGAATAGAATGGGCTGAATTTACAATATTGAGAAGCGAAGATTCAGGTGTGAATATTTCATGAATTATTGCTTTGTTCCTCTTTCATTAAGTTCATCAGCCTTGCAAGAACCCTTCATGCGCACATGGATGATCTTGAAAGTATGTTGTAATTTCTTTTCAAATATTTTTGTATCTCTTTTTTGTTTGTTTGTTTTTTTTGTGAAGAATTTGAAAAGGTCTTGTTCTGCAGGAATAGATTGGGGGGGGGGGGGGGTGTGATAATAATTTAACTGCTTTTTGCAAGGGGTTGTCTTTGCTATGTTATTATACTGTTACCCTGCTGGGATGCATGTTCCCAGCAAAGGGGATATAGTGGAGATGGAAATCTGTTTGTACCGATGTCACATTGTGGGTTTTATGGAGATGTCCTGTTGCAATGTGTGTTGTTTTTAATGTTCTGCAGTATAACAATTTATCATGATACCTAATATTGGGGTAAAATAAAAAGTATTGCGGTTTTATGATGCTGTCTTTTTTTTTTTTTTTTGAGCTTTTAAAACAAAACTATCTTGCGTGTTCTGGGAAAATTAAATTACTGCAGCAGTCATGGTGAATGCCAGAGAGAGAGAGAGAGGCTTGATGTGGAACTATTTCAGCCAGATGTCAACAGCAATCTGGTTGAAGGCGGACAGTCAAAAATGTCGAAATTGTTTAAAGAAGTGAAAACAAAGGAGGAAATGCCTCCAATTTATTGAAACATCTTTCAAATCGCCACCCCAATATCTTTGGTTTACTTTTATTGTATTTTTTTCCATTCTTTTAGTTTTAAGTAAGTGAATCCCAGTGCATATTACAGGAAAGATAACACAAAACAGGAATGCGCTCGAAGTTGATCAAAAGGAAGTTCATTGATGCTTGTTTACTTCGTCATTGCAGTGCATTTGATAGAAGCTGCAAAAATATAATTTGCCGGCGTTGTGTCGTTAAAACTCTACTGCATGTCAAATGTTAGCGACGTTTTTATATTTTTTTGATTTTGTGTTAATCTGTATTTTATGTGCATGTAATGTGATGGCTGTGAAAATCCTATGTTTTGAATTGCATGAGTGGTGGAAAGAGCAGAATGAATACAGACTTCACTGCCAGCATGTCAGTTTCCCTAACAGGATCAATGTGACGCCTCACCTGCAGAGGAAAGCACAGGACCTATAAAGCTTTCGAGTCACACTGCAAAAGTCCACCAATGCAGACAGCTACAGGTTCAGCATGAAAGCAATAAAAAGTACTTTGTTTATTATAGTAGCTAGAGTGGTTGTCTTTTGTCTAATTTACTTTCTTTGCAAGATTTAACAACCATGGTGGGTCGAATGGCCGCCTCTCGCTAGTAAAATGTCGTATTTTCTTATTTAAGGTGCACTGGGGTGTTGTTTTGACAAAGACATTTGGCTTGAATAAGTTTAAACAGAATTCTGTTTTAATATCACGTAATTTAGCATTAAACATAATGCTTAACTTGAATTTTTCACTATCAAATGGCATATGTTAGCAGCATTTTTAGTAAAGGAGTTATTTGCCAGAAATATATATATATATTTTTTTCTTCTTTTTTTTTTTTTATCTGCTGAACTAATTTTATGGAATTATTTGGGAGTGGTGATTTTCAAAATATCTAACACTATAACATTTTTTAAATTTAAGGTATACGTTTCTGTGTGTTCACGAATGTAACACTGTCTTCGTTTTAAAAATAAATGTTTTACAGTGAACATAAATCAATCAGGCTAGTCTAGGTTAGCATTATACTGTGTACTTTTTACTTACTAAAATATTTGAACAGTGTAGATTCATGGAGGTGTTATGTTGTATGTGATTTTAAGAACATAAGAAATGTTACAAGCAAGAGGAGGTCCATTTGGCCCATCATGCTCATTTTGGTTGTTTTATTTTTTATTTTATTTATTTATTAAATTTAGTTGTCAACCGTGGTTTTTACCCCGGTTTTCTCCCCAGTTTGGAATGCCCAATTATTATTTTTGGATGGAGGCTGAAACATGCATCCTCTGAAACTGCCAAGCCATCATTTTTCGCACTGCGGATCCACAGCGGATCCTCAGCGAAGCCACCAGACCTGTAGTGCCGGAGGACAACACAGATCTGAATGGCTCCACTGCAAACCTGCAGGCGACCTATCAGCCACAGTGGTCGTTGGTATGCGGTGAACCATGGATTGCCCTGCCGACCTAAGCCCTCCCTATCCGGGCGGCGCTCGGCCAATTGTGCGCCACCCCCCTAGGAACCCCCGGTCACAGTCGGCAATGACATAGCCTGGATTCGAATCTGTGATCTCCAGGTTATAAAGGTGCATCCTGCACTCAATGCTGAGCGCCTTTACTGGATGCGCCACTCGGGAGCCCCATTTGGTTGTTTATTGATCCAAGCAAGAACCTCATCAAGCCATTTCTTGAAGTAACCGTGTTAATCAGCTTCCGTTATAAGTGTTTCATTTTTATATATATATTTTATAACTATATAGAGGTCTCACTGAACCGACACATTTCAATTGAAAGTCGGTTACACTTTTAAATCACACAATTTGGTTGTGCTGTTTGTATAATTTCTAAAGTGCTTTCAATTAAAAACAAATTGTCACCTTTTAATCTGTAAACGGGTGAGTTTTGCGTGGCCGATGCAGATCCACATTATAAACACATAAGCATAACAATAGTGTGTAAAGTCTTCAGGTAGGGTTTTAAAAAAAAATCCCTTGTTACAATTCTTCGATTCTATTGATGTTAAGGTTTAAAAGTTTTAAATTGAGATGAGGCAAAACGTACATGATGATAATTGGCCAGATAAAAGCCGACAAGTTTAACTGTCTTTCAATTAACGTGTCGGTTCAGTCAGACCTAAAGGAAAATTATTCGGAACCGCTGTATTCGTCCCATACACACACATACACCAGCAAGCATTCCACCATGCTGTAACATTATTAACTGTGTATTGGCCTCTTCATCACTTTGCACTTGCAAAAAAAGGAATTTGTCAGCCATGCAATCGACATAAGATCCAAAGCATCGCGATAATATTGAATATCATGATACTGCGCATGGTATCGTATCGATACTCCCTAAATACTAATTGTTTTACAAGGTCATTTTAAACTGTTCTTTATATGAATTCAAGATAAGTTAAATAGTTGGAAATTCTTGTGAAATATTGTAAGTGTATTTATTGAAGAAGTCCCGACACTTTCATGTTTAATAACGCTAAGCGTGAATGTGAATCTGCTGTTGTGAGTAAAACTTAATTCCTGTTTTATCTGTGCAGGTTCTTACGAGGAATCTGAAGAAGAAGTTGAAAATGACGGTAGACCATCGTTTGATTTTGAGGATGAGGAAGATGCATATTAAGTTTGAGAGCATTGATAGGACAGTTTAGCATAGGACTGTGTTGTACATTTATATCAACTTTGTTAAAATTGATCATTATCATTGTGGTTTTGAAAATGGCAACAGTCCTGAAGAACAAATACACATAAATGTCAAATAAAATAGACATTTTGTTTCAAAGTTAAAATTGTATGGTGGGATATATAAGGAGTTTGAGGTGTTGGGGATATTTAAATGTGAAGTGGTTGTCTATTTGGGTGCCACAATTAAATGTGTACGCATTTCAGTTTAATTTGCTACTAATATCGATTTCCTAAATGCTTAAATTAAACTTGGGCTGCGGCCACATATTTCATTAAGTACATCATTTATTGACTTGAGTATTTAATTTATGTTTATGAATTCCTTACTGAATAGCAATGTACAGTTAAATTGGCATTCTGAAATGTTACTTTTTACTTCATTGTGTGTGTGTGTTAGATTACACATCATTGTGAATTTGGCACAATCAGTGAGTTTAAATTGTACAGATTAGTTTTGCTGCAGTCAGTGTACATGTTGACAAATGTAAATGAGGGATCTTTATTTGCTTTATTCTTTTTTTTCTGTGTCAACAGAACAAGATTATTTTAATTAGATTGCATACAAGTGAAGCAGCTTTTTTTCATGTTAGACACTCATACTGGGTCATAAGTCTTCAGTATTAAATAATGGAAACTTTTAAGGTTTTGTGAAGAAAATGCCATATTTTGTTTGGGTTTTATCAAAGAATAAAAAAGGTATTGTTTGATGTGTTTGGCTCAAGTCTAGAATTGTTTTTAAAGCTGCCCCTGCCCCCTTGGTCAGGATTGTTTCAAAGTATATCAGCTATAGTATGATGGTTTTTAATATCATGATTTAAGGAATCTTCGATTGCTATAACAAAATATAATTAACTGATAATAAGCAACCAGGAAGATTCTAGTTAAGTTTTAGCTGGAGTTTGCTTAGAGAATCTCTGGCGTGCATCAGCTATTTGTGTCAGTTTACTGCTAGTTCTATGTTCTGGGCAAATACCATAAATTACTTCCAGAAAAGCAGCTTTATAATTTAATTCTGGATTTAGCTAAAATTAAGATTAAATGTAATTATTATTTCTATGTATTTTGCTTTCCAAAGTTAATAAAGTTTTGAAGAAGTTATTTTATGATCTTTGTTGCTTGAAATGTATCCACTGGTGTACCTTTCATAATCTTTAGAAAGAAGCGTTTGTGTTTTCTTTTGAATTTGTATGTCTCAATACTGCTGTAATACACATACCAGACGGGGTGGGCTGAATATCAGAGAGCGCTCTGCCTGGTGAATCATCCCAGAGTACTGAAGCGGTGGGTGTTTCTAAGCGACTGAACCCTAGAGGATACAGGTCAGCCTGACTGCACGCTCCTTGACCAGTATGGTACAGTGAGGTGCTTTGTAGTTATGGATTAAGGTCATATTTAGAAATAGGATAAACCATCTACGTGGTTCAGTGAATGCATTCCCAAAACAGGTTTCCTGCACAAGAAACAATTCTAGTGGCAAAGAAACTCTAGTTAGTATTATTTAAGATACAGCATTTACATACAGAGAAAAGGAAGCTTTGTCAGGGTGAGATTCACTCTAATATTCCAATACCTGTGATTGTGGGTGGGGGTAAGCTTGGACCATCACCCCGTTTAGTTGGTTTCAGCAGTGGGATGCGACGCCTCTAAGCAGACAGAGGGTGACGTCCTGAGGAGATCATCCCAAGGAGTTAGAGTTGGAACTGGAATGTTGAACGCGTGCGGCGGATGTGTATTCAGTTTCTGTGAGTTCACTGCAGTGCTGTCCAGTGTTTGGAGACCTGGACTGAGTGCCAGTTAGTCAGTGATTGGACTGTTCATTTGTACCTGGCAGCGAAGTCGTTGTCAGCAGGATGGAGCCCAGAGTTGTGTCTACGCCGTTTGCTAAGCTATTGTTGGCGGGTGCGGTTGCTTGCTGTGAGGCGGCACGGTTTCTGGATATTTATGAAGAGTGTGTTGGACTGCAGCCTGCTTGCTGAGAGAGGTCGTGGAGTGGGAGTTTTGTCGTCAAGAGGACCATGGAGACTACTGTTAGAACTTCCGAGATTGCTGGAGGTTGTCTGAATAATGTGGAAGCACGACTGGTGTGAGTGCGTTGCTTTGTTGTACGGAGAGACTTCAGTGGAGAGCAGGAAGCCTTTTTGTTAATGTTATTCTACTGGCGATAGAGCCGCGGTTTATTATGTATCATGCATGCTGTTGAGCAAGTGTATTTGATATATGATAGTGTGTTGCTGTATTTAGATTAGGGCACTTCCCTTAATGAAGTTGCTGTAGCTATACATGTGGGACAAGTGTTTTGTTATAGCCGTCATGTTCGGTAACCTTCCAAGAGAAGGGGTAATGCTAATGCTCAATCTTTACTGGTAATAGTTAGGGACTAGTAAATAGAATAGTTTAACGATCATGTTTGTAAACAGACAGTATTCATGCAGGTTAAACAAATGCAAATAAAGGAGAAGAAACATGTTTAATGTAAAATATATGTATGTTTATTGCAAAAAGTATTAATACAATTAATGTTAAATAATAGTTTATTTTCCTATAAAATCAGTCCAGGTGTAACTGTTTATTGAATTGCTTCGGTTAGGAGTAGGTGGGGCTGGGGCTTCTTTAATGCTGTGTCTTCCTGAGCATTTCTGGTCAGTCATGATTTTGTCTGCGTGAATGTCAGTCATTGTATGTGCAACCTGTTCATCATAATGTCATTTGTATGAAGTATCCAGTGCCACAATAAATAATTATGCCTGTGAACACTACCAAGTTGCTATTTTCTGTGTTCCCAAAACCTCTGTGTTCCTGAGGTTGAGAATGTGATTGTGGGTGGGGGTAAGCTCGGACCATCACCATGTTACAGTTTTATCAAAATTAGTGGTGTTTTACATTGGCAAAGCACCAATATCGTTGTATACAAAATACAGTAGATTAGTTTGGCACAGTGGGCCCCCAAAATATTAGGACCCTTTGTAATTTAATCATAAGTCTGAATAACAGAAGTAATACATTGTGTTTATAACACGCTTGGTGTAGATGCTACAATATACCGATATTTGCCAAAAATAAATGGACTGTCTTCTACAAGAATGGAAGTTTTGGAAGTCTGTTACCACAGAGAGCAGGGAGAGCAACATCAATGGCTTTCACTGTAAACACCCAAGAGCAGATTCTTCTCTGCTGATGTAAAATGTTGCAGTCTGACTAAGGCCACATATTGAGTTGAGATTTCAGTGCCAAATGAAAATGGCAAGAGACAACCTAGGCTGTTGTGTAGTTTTTATGGCAAACCTTTACAAAAACATATCACTAACCAGCAGAACATCTGGTACTGGTTGGAAAACAATCCTAGTTGGATGGCTGAAGCCAACCTCAGAAACTTGTGGTGCTGGGTGATAATTAAATGGGAATTCATGGAGAATTACACTGTTAACAGAATACCCACTTAAGGTAAAAAGACCATTTTATTTGTCAGCAACAACACATTTTCTACTGATAGTTTGGTCAAGTTTTATATATATATATATATATAAATTTCTACTGATAATTTGGTCAAGTTATATATATATATATATATATATATATATATATATATATATATATATATATATAAAAATGTGTGTAATTTATTTATTTTTTATTAAAAAAAAAAAAACACACACACACATTTACCATGCTTTTATATACCTGAACCTAGGGACAAACACTGAATATAAACAAGAACTTCCACTAGTTCTGAGTTTTAATTATAATGCATTACTCTCTTTCCTCTGCATCCACTAGAACGGTTTCATCACTGTTTGGAGTTGAAAATGGCGGATAGTAATTGAACGGTGTAAAGACAGTGGAACTTGAATACTTCTTCTGATAGAAGAACCAACAGACAGTTGAGCCAACCAAAATGACGACGACACTCAGGATGACAATCGCAGATAATAAAGCTTGGTTATCTGTAGAAAAAACAATGCTTAAGTAACCAAAAATGACACAATGCATTGCACTAAAGTATTATAAACTTAGCTGGCTAAACAGTAACTGCCCTCTCTCCTTTGAAGGACAGACTTAAAAGAACCAAGCATGAGCTGGTGCTCACTATTTTGTGAATAAAAGGGATATACTGTATCTCTCCCCTTTTGTTTCTCTTTCTACATGCTGTACAATGAAAAATAATCAGTTAAAATGCCTGCTGTTTTGCACGGTGGCTCACTGAGGACATGGGGGGGGGGGGGGAAGAAGAAGAATGTGCTTTGTCAAGATCTTGAGATAAATGTATCCCTGTAAGGGGAGCTTGTATGTATTTGCAAACCCGTAGCTACTACTGCTAATCTCATAAACCATTTAAGACGTATCAATGCCTCATTTCTCAGAAAACATCTAAGGTACCAACATCTTAATATCAGGGTTATATAACCCTCGCATGCCTAACGTGTTGAAGACCATCATAAGGCTGCCATATTGACATGACTGTTGAGGTTAGAGCTGCATTGAGACAGTACACTTTGAATTAATGTCTTAATGTTTGGTGCATAGCTGTATTTCTTACTTAAATTCCATTAGCAGTGTCCACCTTGTTTATTATATGGCTGCCCAACTGCCATATAATAATAAAATATCCCTTAAATTGTGGTCAGTATACAGCTGTCACCAGTCACTCCAAGATTACCAGTAAGAGGTACCAGTGCCCTTGAAATCCTCTGTAAACAAATATATTAACACCTTATATCTTCTAGTCATATAATCTTACAGATCGAAGTACAAAAATGACTTACTGGCAGCAACTTTCTCTTTTGGTGGATCTAGAAAGGCAAATGTGGAAAATTAGTTGAAAGCATTGACAAGTAAATAACGCACGCTAACATGACGGGAATGACAACAGAAATCATAATCCTTGGAAAGGAGATTCAAATTAATTATTTCTGAGATGCATGTGTTGGGAATAAATTGAAAAAAATTCTCACAAGAACAAGAAACAACGGAACACATTCCTGCAGAATTAACAAATTAAAGTGCATAAACTTGGGACTGTTTAAGGTAAAAATAAATACAGCCCTGATTGTGATATATATATAATTTCTGGAGTGCTTGTGAAATGCCCATAACATTAAAAATGTAACGGTTCTGTAAAGCAAATTAAAAATGAAACTTACTCATGGGAGTTTCACAGACTACTGCCTTTTCAGACACTTCTTCACAGCTTACTTTTTCCCACTTTCCTGAGCCAGTGTGCAGAATGGCACACATGTCCACAGGTGTGTCTTCACTATATGCACCATGCATCCAGTTTGTATAGACCACATCCAAACCATCAAACCACGTTAGAGAATCAGCTGGAACGAGAGCGGTGAGCAGAATTTAACTTTGAAATGGCTTTGTATTGTTTTAATAGAGCTGAGATATAGAGAGCTGGGGCTTCTCTGCAACACCACCTGCTTTTTTGATTGGCTGACAGAAAGGTCCGAAACTAACAATTATAACATTTAAAATTAAAATAAAATCACTTACTGTCTACATTGAAAGACATGCCCAGCCATACATCTTTGGTGCCATTCCAAATGCGATGACTGTAATCTGTTACAAAGCTGTTTTCAGCTTCACTGTTTATGCTCACAACATCTGCACTGGGAACTAAGTAAAGTTAAATATTAGTTATGATAGTTTGTCACATGCAATGTGTACTACAAATGTATACACAACATAAAATTTCACAATGGCCTGCAACCTAATATATTGAATTTTTATTTTCCGATCCGACAAATCTTAATGTTTTAACAGCTATATGATGGTATACTGAAAACAGAGGAGAAAGAAAAGGGAACAATACCTTGAAACATATTCTGAATGGTTGCTGTGCCTAAAATGTCACAAATTGTATTTTTACATGGCAAAATAGACAACATGGATATCAATATTCTCTTTCTGTGACAAATGCTACTGGTTTCTGTGTGTTTCATAACTTCCTAAAAACCAAATCAGTCAATATATGTCATTCTTAAATGTCTGTTACTACGAGTTAAGAGCCAGGGCACACTAATGTATTAAATAGATGTAAAAAATACCATTTACTCTGCAGGCTTCTCTTACATCCTCAATTGTGGAGCTTTTTGGAAGGTGGAAAAAACAGTAACAGTTATTTCCAAGTGGAACCCATGTCCGGCCATCAGCTGGGCATTCTGCAGAGAGGTCACATAGTAGTATCTCTAAGTATGAATCAATATCACACACAGATACATATGTAAAGGCTGGCTTAGAAGGACATTTCGGTAAGCTTTGGTTGTTGCATTAGGCATGTAATGAAGGTTAAATCTTAAAGGACTATTGAAAGGTGCATATTTTACTACAGGTAAGAGACAAAGGTTGGAATGACTGGCATACATGTGTTATTTTTGTACTACACTGATAAAGATGTTAGCTTGAACACATTTCAGTGTTACAAGACAGGCGAAATATACAGAACTATAGTCATTGTTTCCAATCAGTGACTATTTGGTCATCCTAAAGAACAGTATATAAAAAATACAGAACCACAACAAATTCCTCATCTGTGCACCTTTTTGTATTTGTTTACGAAGCATCAAGCCTATCACACATCTAATATCATAGTAGGTTTGTGTTTCCCTTGGGGTGAAAATAGGGTACGAATTGTGGTTAATTCCACAAAACGAAATAAGACCCAATTTGAGATATCTAAAGAATATTTGAAGAGCCTTTGTTCTTGTATTTATTTTATTCTGCCAGTTTGCTGCTTAAGATACCTACTTAACAATTAAAAACGTGTCTACACTTCTGATCAGTCCCAGTGTGCACTACAAGCAATGCAGTTCAAATAATAGGCTACATTGTCTGAACAGTCAATAAAGTCTCACTTTAAACTAGACGGACTGTCATTTCATAAACAACAAATTAAAATTATTATTTTTTAAGTCTGTGAGATAAAGGAACTATAAACTAAAATAAAACAGGACTGTGCCACAGCAAACATCACCAGTCACGTATGCACATAATTGATTTTAATGTTCACTTTTTGGAAAGCTTAAAAAAAAATATGAAACCAAACTTACCAAGAACAACAGCAAACGAATAATTACTGAGAAACACACAGGCAGTAATCGTGCCAACAAAAAACATGTAATCCCGCTTTGCAGACTGCATGTTTTAAAGACAAGGGGTAGTAAGTAGTTCCAGTCACAATCTGAGGAATAAAACTCTGTAATCTCTTGTGTATATGAACTGTTGATGCGTCATTCCGCACGAGACGATTCGAGATCAAATAAACATGTTGTAATGAAGTTCTTCTTTTGCTACTCGTCTGCGTCAAACATGTGACAAGGAGTAGGAAACAGACAAGCGGAGGGATACGTGTACTGCTCGATTATTTATCTTGAATAATGTATTCCAAACTCGAGCTCTTTACTGTCCGACTCTTGTATGCCTAATTTATAAAACTTTCCTAATGGAAACGCAAAAAAAAAAAAAAAGCAGAAGCTAGGCATTTGCGCAAACCTAGCCTCCTGCCTTAAAGGGGCGCAACCTAGTTTTACGAACATATTTTAGACAGTATTGACAGAGGACGTGTAAAGTGTTGGCGTGTTAATGAACAGAACAATTGTCTATTTAATTTAATTTATTTATTTATCAAAATGTTACATTTTTAGCATTGCAAATGCCCACTCTATTCTTGGCTTAAAACCTCATCTACCAACCGTCCCCACTTTTGTCCCGCTTTTGAATAGTCGTCCCGTCTATGTTTGGCCATAGGTACATCTAAACCGAACGCCCTGCCTTGTTATTTACAGTACTTTTGCCAGACAAGCAGTGGGCGTGCTCTTCTTTTGCTGCTCGTGTTCACTGCATCTGATTTGCTGGTCCCATCCTACCAGCGAATCAGTTTTGAAAATGCTTTGTAAGTACGCCCCTTCTTATGATGATGATGATGATGATGATGATGTTTTAGGCAGGGATTTCCGCATTGTGTGTTTCACAGATATACAGTAGTGAAGTTTGGTACAGTATTATTAACAAGATACAATGCCTGATGCTGCAGCTGTCTGTATCTGTATCATATATATAGGGTTTTACATGGTTAATAAAAAGAACAATGTTTGACCGGGTTTAGGCTTCAGAAAGTTGGTAGATTTACTTAAAACACTTACCAGAACCCTACACTAACCCAGGTAGGAAAAATCTGAACTCCACTTGACTTGAAACAGGTCTTATATGAAATGGATGCAAAAAGTTCCATTACCTTATATACTCACATTTGTTGCTTTGTGTAAAGTGGAAACAATAATAACAGCAATTTCCAGATGTAATCCATATGTGGCCATCTGATGTGCATTCTGTTGAGAGTCGGACAAGCGGCATTTCTTTGTGAATGTAATTTTCTGTAGGCCTTGGACAACAGCATGCACATTTTTGGGAGCACCAAACCATTTGACAAGAGGGTGTAGGTAAGACAAAGGGTGAAGGTGAAATGACCTACTGTGAAATGAAGGCACGCAAACTGAGGCCTTTTTTTTTTTTTTTTTTTTTAAACTCAGTGTAGTACATAATATCGGGGTTGTACTGATACAGTACTGTTGTATCAGATCTTATCATTGCAGGGCAATTATAGGGACGAGTTATTGACCCTCTTTTTAACGTAACTGCATACACTAAAAACACAGTAAAATGAGGTTTCTGGAAAATCAGGTTTTTAAATGTTAAGGTGGCAATATTAAGATCCAGCACTGTTTAGATCATTAAAATAGACCCCATCATGTTTTAAAACAACACATTTGAAACCATGCGAATGGCAGTGTATACCAGATAATGACAAATGATCTCTTGACTGACATTAAGGGTGTTTTTTAAAATCCCATCTAGGAATGGGTTATTAATACTGTACATTTATTTAACAGAGTCAAAGTATTATTTTGCAGGTATTGCTCATAAAACACAATTGTGATGATGAGTCACATAGACAAAGGATAATGCAGTCATTAAGAACTTGTATGATCATGAATACATTAAAAAAAAAAAACAGCTTTATTGCAGACCTGACAGAAAATAGGATGGAAACAATAATTAAAAAGACAGACGTTTAAAAACAAATAAAAACTTGAAGGTATGGCAACTCCTTTTAGTATTTGTGTATGTTAAAACAATATGCACAAATAATGTACACCTTTGACTGAAGTCATACATCTGTAAATCAGTAAATATTATTCTGTTGTAAACTGGGGCAGAAACACAAATGCTGAAGCAAGTAAGAGTATACATTAGACAAAACACAAATAGCAATCCTGTTAATTTCAAACTAAAACACACCAAGCAACATCTTATGAACATATTTACTGAAACATCATACATGTAAACAGCAGTATCATCACTTACATATGGCGTACAAGATGTAGGTCTCTTTCTATACCTAAAAGAATGAATCGTGTCCGATTAAACACGTGTTAGATAATGAGCGGAATATACAATAATCTGCAAAATACACACACACACACACACATATATATGTGTATATATATATATATATATATATATATATATATATATATATATATATATACACTGCTGTGCAAGTCTTAGACATGTTGCATTTTCCTACTCTGATACATTATGAGCATCAACAATTTACTTAAAGCCTCCACTAGTGTTTTCTACTATTATAACAACCTTGATTTGCATAAAGAAGGAAAAACATTGAGCGAAATAGCTCGCATCACTCGATTTTCAAGGTGTGGTATCCGAAGCATAATCAACAAGTACAGAGAAACATCATCTGTAATTGACAAACCAAGGACTGGAAGACCCAAAAAGCTGTAACAAGGGTGAGCAATACTCAATATCCTTAAGGAATAGAAACAAGACAAGCGTTGAATTGACAACAGAACTGGCAGAAGGCACAGGTGTCGTTGTCCATCAAATCAACAGTATGAAGGTCACCTCTGAAATCAGGACTAAAGGATGTGTTGCAGTAAGAATACCTCTGTTAAGAAAGGGGAACAAGACTAAAAGGTTAAAATATGCACAAGAACACAGAAATTGGACTATGGAACAGCGGTTAAAGGTGCTTTGGACTGTTGATGGATGGACAACGACACCTGTGCCTTCTGCCAGTTCTGCTGTCAATTCAACACTTGTCTTCTTTCTATTCCTTAAGTATATTACAGTATCTTCAAGTATTGCTCATTCTTGTTAAACAGCTTTTTGGGTCTTCTAGTCCTGGGTTTGTCAATTACAGATGATGTTTCTCTGTACTTTTTGAATTTGCATCAAATACCACACCTTGAAAATGGAGTCTTTGAGTAAATAGTTGATCCTCATAATGCATCAGAGTAGAAAAATGCAACATGTCTAAGACTTTTGCACAGCAGTGTATATGTATATATTAGGGGTGCACCGATAAGATTTTCTTGGCTGATACCGATAGCCGATGGTGATCTACCCATATCGTCCGATAGATAATAAATAGACAGTGTTGGTAAACTACTAGAACAAGACATAGGGCCTATATTTAAACTGTTTTGTAATTATACATGTTAAACAATTAACAGATATCGTTTACTTGTTGTATTTATGACAAAAATGAACAGGTATTGTTTACTTGTTGCATTTACTTCAGAAAATGAATACAAAGAGTAAAGTAGTATTATATTGTGTGCTTGTCAGCAATTTATACATTTATTTTACAACATAGGCAAACAAAAATAACACTTTGCAGTTGTACTAGTAAAAACACATGTTGTCAAACATTGCGGATTATAACTACGATTTGATCGAGTGACCTACGGAGTAGGACCTGAGGAGATGCCAAGCTGCCAAAGAGAGAGAGACGGAGCAGAGACATTGCAGAGGCAGTTTTGTAACTAACCACGCATCGATGCTGCATTTGAACAATAATTTGCCCAGTTAATACTATTTTCTTACAAATAATAAATACCCCTATATTTATTACAGTTCTGTCAGCCTGAAACCAACTACAAAGCATTACTTAGGGTGAATGTTAGTCTGTTAACTCTATAGGCTACATGTACTCGAAACTACTGCGACTACTACTACTACTACTGCTACGACTACTACTACTACTAATAATAATAACAACTTAAACTATTAATGTTAGTTAGGATTCGACCCATTTTTTTTTAAGCATCAGAATATTCTACTTGCAGTTCATCGTTGAATTTAATGTAGCAAGTCTGTTCTGCACACGCTATCTTATTGCTGTTTTCAGATATTTAAAATAAAATCCAAACGCCGCTATTTTGAGATGTATTTACTGCATTTTGATCGCACAGCACCGAGAAAAATGAGTGTCAGTGTTCTTGTGTCATTAGTAAGCGCGCCTGACCAAACATTAAATTCTGTGCTGGAAGAAATTCAAGCATGAATATCGGTGTACATTAGCGGCTAAAATAACAAAAACTACCAATAGCCGATTGTGTTTTTTTCCCTTATATCGGTGCCATGCCGATAGGCTACCGATTATCAATGCACCCCTAATATATATATATATATATATATATATATATATATATATATATATATATATATGGTTAAGATTTACATTAAGCTAAATCAGCAAAGTACATTAGAGGCACTGCAGGATTTAAAAAATACAGCATGTGTTCATAGTTTGTCAATAGTTGTGCTTCACATTTTTAAAGCCGACATTTAAGGTAATCAGACAATCAGTAGTTTGTTCAATAGCTCTAAAATAGTTTACATCATACACAAAAGTATAAATACAAGTGCTTTTGTTTGAGACAAATATACCCTATGCTATTTGTTACATTCACACAATTAAAAAAAAAAAAAAAGTTTGTTTTGTTTTTGACAATAACAGCCAACTTATTTAATCTCATATATCTTCTTTTATATATTACGTTACAATAAGACGTAGAACTTTGACACTTTAAAATAAACTAGTACTATAAATGTAAATTGGTTTGTCGACAGATTCATTTACCACAATAGAAGTACAGGGTTGCAATGTGCCTGACTGTAATTGGAAACGCATGCCACTAACGTACAGAATGGCTTGTTTACATGGTGGACAGTTTTAAGGGAGCCACATTTGCTAGTGCTGACATTGTTGCAATCCCACTGCTGTGTAAAATGTTATTAATAGTACAGTGTATACTTTGTGACTTCCGAGCTTCACTGAATCAGTTACAAATACAAATAAAAGCATAATAATAAGTACATCAGATAAATCAATAATAATACAGAACTTGCATGAATGAATATCAATTTTTTTTTTTTTTTTTTTTTTAAATTTCCGTATTGTTTTGGGGTTGCTGTAATCTTCAAAGTGAAAACATGCTAACCTCAGGTGCATTTGCAGGTTACAAAAAGTTTGTTGCCAACTTTCTGTGGCAGACACTGCCCGTTACTTGGCAGTGATTTTTTGTATGGAATTATCACAAAAAAAGCACAACATTTTGTAAATTGGGAGACTAATGCCAAAAAAAGATGCATTTCATGCTGCTGTAATTGGCATAGTTTGATACATTTTAAAGTGAAATGTATGTAATAAATTACGAATTGAGTATTTGTGTGGTTGTGCTGGTAAGTAAGTAAAAGTGCACTTGTTTGTTAAGCTGTATAAAAATATCTGCACTTTGTTTCATATCTTTATTCATCTCTAGTCTCTGTTAATATACTGGTACTGTCTGCATCGTCTAAGCTTCTTTCATAACGCACTGATGAAAACATGGAAGAAAACCTCATCCTATTTCTTCTGTATACAAAATAAACTATTCCGGCAATTCCTGTTAGGACCATTAGTAAAATAAATGCAATGGTTACGGCAGTATTCTCCGGTCCTAAGAAGAAGAAAAAGAAGAAAAAAAAATTGTTAGAATAATATATTTACCTTTATTTTAGTGCACACATAAAACATATATTAATACAACTAAAATCAGGGATATTTACTGAAGCACAGAAAAAAAACCAACTGATAATACCCCGAAGAAAATGAAGACAGTGTTTATTATACTGCCCCTGAATCTATTATTGCAATATTTTAACCACATATGTGTAAAGCCTAAACTTAATATCTTTGAAAAACCACGGCAACTACATATTTTTTGAAAATGTGTGATTTCAGTCTTTTTATGCAATATTGCACCCATGGCACGTTTTTTAAGATGTTGTTGTATGTCAGTTCATATTGCATGCTGCTGTGGTATCTTACCAGGACAGACTTGAGCAAAGGGTTGTTTCCAGGCAACAGCTGGGAACCTTGACATTCCTACTGACACAACTGTGCAAGAGGACCATCTTTTTTTGTAGTTATCAATGACCTTGTCTGGCCAGCAGGGGGAATGCCACATCACAGCCCATTACACTGGCTAAGAAAACAATAGTATATAAACTGTGTTTCTAATACAATACTTACGATTTGGAGCTTTGCACACAAGCCTGTTGCGACTCTGATTACAGCTGACATACGTCCACATTCCGCTTGCAGATACTAGAACAGAACAGCCGACTTTCTTTTTGTCAGTATTCTTTTCCCAGTTTGAAAAGCTGATACTTGAACCATCAATCCAGCTAGGGTGATCTAGAAATAAGAACACGGATCATGATATTTATATAGAAATACATGTAAGAATTAAATTATTAAGAGAGAAGCTAGTCTGTAAAATGACTGCCACAAAAGTGTGATTTGTTTTTCAACAGTGTGCCGAATATGAAGTCAATATCTCAAAACGTTTTGTCTTCATCATACATTTTCCCTGAGGAATTTCATAATATTGCAGATATTAAGTCTACATTTGAAACGATGTACAGGGGTAGTTAATTATAAAAGACTATTACCACTTTCACACACAAATACCACTACTGAGCCGTCTCAGACGTTTAAAAAATGATTTAAAATACCCATTCACACAGCACGAAATTGCACAATCTATTCCGCTATAATACCGTCATAACCCTTTCACACAGCCAAAGGGATCATGTGAGTACAACTTTCAAACCTGTCAGTCAACAGATCGTTTTCATGACAACAGCAACAGAATTTATTTGAAAAAAAATGAAAGTGTGTAACACCGACGATGTTCGGTATACAGTCACGTGGGATGTTGACTTTCAATCCACGCCCACTATAGCGCTTCAGTGCCGGCATAGCATTTCACACAGGAGTTAAGACGCTTCAGTGCCGTCTCTTAACCACCTAGGCATAAAATATGACTGCTCTGTGACGGTATAGGTAATTCACACAGACCAAAATGCAGCATCAGTGCCAGTTCTGAGCCGTCATAACTCGTCTGTGTGAAAGGGGCTTATGAGACTCATCCAATAAAAATATTATAAGAAACTTGTATTGCAACAATTTGCCAGCCTGTGCATAATGGAAAGTGGCCCGCTCCTCACAATCCTTTCGAATGTCTCCTGCCCAGTGCATAAATCTCATTAGCTTAGTACCTTTGGAGTCAAGTGTAATACCAAGCCAGACACGCCCAGTGATGAGAGGGTTCTTCTTCACCTGGTTTATGACAAACTGATTTTCATATTCATCTTGTATAGTCAGCAGACGTGAAGAGGGATCTACAACAAACAGTTAATATGGTTTATTCAAAAGCGTCTTAGTTTTCTCAGCTAATTATTTAGTCTTATAGAAAGATTTATACTGTATAATCAAACCAGAAAAACTTACCAAGAGTCTGACAGAAAGCTTTAGCTTCTTCCATGGTAAACACAGAGTAGTTGTAGAAGGATATGTCAAAGGCATAGCAGTGGTCTTTATACTGGATCCAGTTTGATAAGCCATTGCTCTTGGGACAACCAGGTGACATTGTAGTATCGGCTACGTTTGATCCTGTTAAGAAATAAGCATACCTTTGGTTTAAATATTACTTAAGGATCACATTAGAACCTGATATTTATGTGATACAGACATATGAAATAGCTCAACAGTTTGTATCAGGGGGCTCCCGAGTGGCGCACCCGGCAAAGACGCTCCGCGTGGAATGCAGGAAGACCCTATAGCTTGGACGTCGCCAGTTCGAGTCCAGGTTATTCTATTGCCGACCGTGGACGGGAGCTCCCAGGGGACGGTGCACAATTGGCCGAGCGCCACCCAGGGGGGGCTTAGGTCGGCCAGGGTGTCCTCGGCTCACCGTGCACCAGCGACCCCTGTAGTCTGGCCAGGTGCCTTCGGGCTTGCCTGTAAGCTTTGTATCAAATGGCTTTCAGATGGCTTTTATCATATAGATTTTTGTAGAATTAACATAAAAAGTAGAGTATGTAAACATGTGCTTACCAGGAGTTGTTTTATTATAACAAACAGCTCCATTGAGAACAGCGCTGCAGTTTTCACGCTTCCAAAACCCTTTGGTGTCAATATAAACACAATTTCCGGTAGAGTCTGAGTTTTCAAATTCCCACGGCTTGTAGTCAAAGACAGCTCCATCAGACCATTCAAAAGATGACCCTGTATCCTATGAGAGAGAAAAAAATCTTATTAAGAACCTTGTAGAAATGATGCACTTTTGATAGGTACAACTTAATATTTGTTGCTGTGGGACAACCGTGAAAAAAACAAAAAAACAAAAACAAAACATGTTATCAGTTAAGCCTGATAACTGCACATTTATTTGGTCAACAAAAATCATTCTTTGTATATTTAAAATAAACGACAGAATGCAGTGAATTCCAATTACTGTAAAAATGTGGAATACTATATCAGAGGCTGGCATGATGAGGTTACATTTCAGTAAGCTGTGACCAATGTGTGTGGTTAATGTGTACATGAGCTCTAACAACCCTTTATATTAAAAGTTTAAATTTGATGTTAAATGTTCACTGACTTCCCTAGGCACCCAATCTCTCAAAGTTAATGGATTCCTGCTAAATGTTTATTGACAACCGGCAGCAGATTATGCTAATAAACTACTTACTCCACTGGATCACTTCAGTGAAACCATGCTAAACAACCCCTTTCCGTCCCCTTTAAAGAACTTGGCGAATGCTTGCAACTTACATCCTGATTAGAGAGGCCGATCCACAGAGGAAAGCCATCCAGCTTTACCAGGCCTTTCAAGAAGAGCTGCTCGGCTTCATCACGGATGCTCGCTAGATCACTTCCACTGCTTTTACATTCTCTTAGCACATCATACCAGTTCATTTTCTTCTGGATCAATCGAAAGGAGAAGTTCCCATGCTTTATAAATCCAGATAACGACTGCTGGTATTCATCTTTAAAGTCTAAGAAAAAAATAGTTTCAAGATGTAATGCATGTTGTATGCAGGCAGGCTAAAAGAATTGAAGCTATTCAGTGTTGAACAAAGAAGACTATGCGATGATCTGATTCAAGCATTCAAAATTCTAAAAGGTATTATAAATGTTGACCCAGGGGACTTTTTCGACCTGAAAAACAAGGACCAGGGGTCACAAATGGTGATTAGATAAAGGGGCATTCAGAACAGAAAAATTACACAGAGAATTGTGAGGGTCTGGAACCAACTCCCCAGTAATGTTGTTGAAGCTGACACCCTGGGATCCTTCAAGAAGCTGCTTGATGAGATTCTGGGATCAATAAGCTACTAACAACCAAACGAGCAAGATGGGCCTCCTCTCGTTTGTAAACTTTCTTATGTTCTTATCTCACTTTTATTAAAAATATCTAGGCTCAAATATTGTATAGTATCAGATATATTGAATATAGCATATGGAAACAGAATTCAGAACCTACCTCTTTCAATCTTGCAAGCAACAATACTATGGTCCTGAAAGTACTTAAAAAAGGGATTATATGGAAGTAAATCCCAAGCACCGTCTGAGTGGATACCAGTGTAAAAATCACTGCTGTTTACTTCTGGTCTTCCTCCTCTCCAGTTTGAATACTGAACATAAGTTCCATCATACCACTTCAGGCTGATATTACCTAGTAATAATACAAATAATATTAAGAGTAATGTACACCCAACCAGACAAAAACAGGCTGTTTGTGAAATCCACAATATATAACAATATAAAAGCACTTCTCAGGGGGGTGTACTGACTAATATGTACATTTTTTATTTATTATACCATTAAAACAGAATATGTTTTGTTTAAAGGCTGACGTTTTTTGTAACAGTTTTATCATTCAGTACTAAGTAAATCATTTATAATGGAAGGAAGCTCAGTGGCCACTAGCTGCTATACTGTTTCCAAACATCTTTGTGTGTTCTTGTACATTAAAATGTACATTTTATGAATTACAGACACATTGTTTTACAATATATATTTAGTATTGTTGAGATAAAATACAGCTACAGGGGGGCTCCCGAGTGGCGCATCCAGTAAAAGCACTCACTAGAGTGCAGGATGCGCTCTATAGCCTGGACGTCGCTGGTTCGAGTCCAAGCTATTCCACAGCCGACCGTGGACGGGAGCTCCCAGGGGGCGACGCTCAATTGGCCGAGCGTCGTCCGGGGGGAGGGAGGGTTAGGTCGGCCAGGGTGTCCTCGGCTCACCGCGCACCAGCGACCCCTGTAGTCTGGCCTGGCGCCTGCGAGCTTGCCTGTAAGCTGCCCAGAGCTGCGTTGTCCTCCGACGCTGTAGCTCTGAGGCGGCTGCACAGTGAGTCTGCAGAGTATAAAGAAGCGGGCGGCTGACGGCACACGCCTCGGAGGACAGCGTGTGTTCGTCTTCGCCCCTCCCGAGTCAGCGCAGAGGTGGTAGTGGTGAGTTGAGCCAAAAAATAATTGGGCATTTCAAATTGGGAGAAAATAATAAAAACTAATTGGCAACGACTAAATAAAAAAAAAAATACAGCTACATTTTACTGAGTAGGATACTCGTTTCTGTGATTTAATAGGATTGGTAAAAACACAATCAAAATCACGCCCCTTTCATTGATCTGTTTTAAGCACACAGGGCCTCATGGTGGTTTGGTATTGTGATTGCATGGTCTTATGGTTAATGACCACTAACAAACATACAGTAATACAATAACCCATAATACAAATATAAAATTGACTCACCATCATAATATACACCAATCCACACCCATCTAGCTAGTGAACTGAAGGGTTTCAGTTGTTGTTTTATAAACTCATTCTCATGCTCGTCTCTAATGCTCAAAATTTCAGCTTTAGGGTCTTTAGGGGAAAAAAATGACATTATAGTTTGTACTTATAGTGGCTTTTAAACCTACAGCAACATTATGAAGCAATGTAACAGATACAAGAAAATATGTAATTCCCCCTGTAATCACGTAGCCGTAATAAAACATCCCCACACCTTGATAAACACGACTAATATGCTGCTGTACAAAAAAAAAACCCAAAAAACAACACAAAATCGTTTTGTGGTTATCATAACTTTCTGTACTGTACCTCTTCCTAGCCTGTACAGCAATCAATCATTATGATTCATACCTAGACTCTTGCAAACTTGATAAGCTTCATGTTGTTGAAATGACTTCCATCTTTTAGCAGTTGTCTGAAACGTGTAACAATTGTTTCTGAATGGTATCCAAGGAACATCCTGAATTTTGTGTGGACATTTTGAGCTTTCAGCATCATGTTGTGTTGTGCTGTCATCTACAAGGTGAAACAAAAAAGGTTATTGAGAGCCATTTCCCTCAGCATCTATAGTTTAGGTAATACATAAAATGCTGTAGTGGTGGATTCTGGTAACCCATTGTTTGTTTTATTTTGTGGTGTTGGATACGTCCACGTTCTGTTCCAGCCTTTTCTGACAACAGTTTTCTGGGTTGATGCAGACTTCTGTAGCTACTGATTTCCCAGTCATGCTGGATCTACAAGCGTGTCCCCATTATGTGCTTTATTTAAGGGGTACTTATTTATTTTTTATATCCTGTTAACAGACCCCTGTACACACTTTTAAAATATGTTTCTGATGTTATGCTTGTGGAATCAGATTCTATGTCATTATACCTTTTTAATAATCTATAATTGAGCTACAATATATTAACTATGTACTGTATTAATGTTTATATTGCCATGTTTACACATTGTATTTACATGCAAAGTAGACTCCAGGTGCGAAATATGTGGAGATTGTAATACTGTAGAAGGATATCTGTAATGATCAAATTCAATTATTTCTCTCATTATTTAAAATAAAAACATAGAATATAAAAATACTTGCTTTTGGGAATATGGCAAATGGCTCCAGCTAGCTTTTCATCACAATCAGTAGCTTTCCAATAGCCATCAGTACCCATGTACACACACTCTCCACTAGGCTCTGTGTCATCCTCTGACCAGCGACTGTAGACAGTGTGGGTATTATCTGACCAGCGGAAATGCAGTCCATCCTGACAACAAAGCAGATTAAAATATTCTGGTCAAGGTCACTCTATGAAAACATTCACAGAATGATCAGTTTTATTTAGAGGTTCAGAGCAATCTCATTTGATTGGAAACCTGTTGTTCGTCAATGCTCTGCCTCAGACAACAGTAACTGTTTTTATACCAGTATGCTTCATTTAAACTTAATATTGTATTAAGCCATTTGAAATGCTCTAGTACAGTATGACCATACCTATTGATCACATTCCTAGAGACTACACACAGATTTTATTGAAGCAGATTATGTACATACATCTTCGCTGAAGAGTCCTATCCACGCAGGCTGTGTGAAACTGTTGACTGTGACAGTCAGGAATGCTTGCTGGTAGGTCTCAGAGATACTAGTTAATTCCATCTTCTCTGCCCTGCATTGCACCAGTGCATCATACCAGGTGAGGTTCTGCTTGATTATTTTGTATGTATGGCCTTCAAACTGCAGTGTAGCATTGGAAACATCAGGCTCCTGTGCTTTAGCTACAAATAAATAAATAATATATATATATATATGACTCCTTCAAATTTACTTCACAGGGTAAAAAGGTTACAATTCTCACTTTAAAAATATTGTACTATCCATTAACCTTCTTTGGGTCAGAACATACTGGTATCTGTTGAATGAAAGAGTTATGTATAGAGAACTCATTATAATTTAAGAGAGACGTTCCCATGAAATACCTTGTTCATCTCCAGTAGGATTCCAAGTTTATACAACCATTGGCACATCTTTTGGTAGTAAGAACCTTTTCAGTATTACATTTGCAATATGATGCAATTTGGAAGTTTTTTTTTCAGATTAAGATGGTATGTTTAAATGAGGGACACTACTTCATTTTCCAAATAAATATTTGATTTACCTCTATAAGCCTGACAGATCCCAACATAGTTGGAATCACTGCAAGAAGTAAAATCCCAGGTCCCCACAAACGAAGAAGCAGGATCATTTAGGATATAAGTGCACTGTTTCAAAGACTCTGGATCTGAGTGCTAAAAAACACAAAAAAGCAACATGTTATACAAAAAATGTATCTTCAGACCCCACAAAAGTGGCCCTACAGTAGGAATAAAACCATTATAACAGTAAAAAAATAACCAAACAACTAACTAACTAACTAACTAATTTAATTGAGAAACTAAAAACGAATGCTACAAAAAAAGGAAAAAAGAAAAGGTTTAGCACCTCTATCAAGTGGAATATTACTTACATCAATTTTAACTTTCCGTAGCCTCCCATGGAGTAGTGTATTAAAGTTATCATATGTCAATGGACTCTTGTCTACCCATTCAGGATTTGCAGTCTGAAGATCCATCTCCAGCCCAATCCACAATGTTTGATTCATACCAGGGAGCAGAGATGTAATGAAATCTATTGATGAAAGAAAAAAAAAAAGCAATTGTGTGTGTGTGAACGCATGTTTAAAGCTGCAACAGATTGTAGCAGCAATATTTAGCAGCTCCCTAAAATTTGACAAACGTACCTAGTTTCTACCATGCAGCATTAAAAAAAAAAGGAAATTCATTTGTTAAAGAACAAAAATTTAAGTGCTTTCCCACTTATTTTATTTTATTTAGGCATGTTAGTATAGGGATCACACCTGGCTGATTTAATATGCTGCTTATATCACTATACGTTGAGCTAATTTGTCGATTTGATCAACCTGCACTCCGCCAGGACTAGCCTCATCTGCTTTTTATTGAAATCAGAGGGATATACCAGTACTGTGAAATGCTGTAATAAAAAATAAAAAAATCAAGGGGAGTATCTCTGTGGGGTATACTGTAAGTTGATCAAATCAATAAGTTTTTGTTTAACATACCTTGCTCGACTTGACTGGAGATAGTTGGCAGTGTTCCCCCAAGAGAGATACAGAGTTCGCTGGCTTTAGCAAATGGCATGTTTTTGGGTTTTTTTATTATTATATAGCACTGTAAAAATAATATAAATACATGTTTTAAAGGTGAACAGAATTGTGCATATACTAATAAATCCATTCTGTACCAGTAGCATGACTATTACATAAAAATACCTTGTCCCCAAAAGAGATGGTTGTATTATCACATAACTCTCCGATTGTATGATGTGTCTTTGAGTCTGTTTCCAAAGCTGTTGTATTTATTCTCTCACAAACAAAAGGCAATTGCTGCTCACAGTCAACTTCCACAAATGCTAAAGAGAAAAGAAAATATAGAAACAACTTTTTTTTTGTACAATTGCTTGATAAAAATACAATAAAAAAAATACAACTCTATTACAAAATACTGTATAACGTTATAAAGAACTTAGGCTTTTTAAAACAGAATACAAATGATTTTAAATGGCAACATGATTGTTAAAAAAATGTCAGAAGGAAATGTAATGGCAATGTCTACAGGTAATGTAACCCACAGCAGTGAAAGTCCTGTGTAGATATCAGTCCTTTTAAATACACCAATGCCGATTTAGTCAGGCTCTGCCGTGTGAGTTCTTCTGGTTCATATTCAGAGGGCTGTACACGGTATTAGTGTTTGGGGCAAAATCTGGCCCCAAATTTAAACATTTGTGTTTTACATATTTCGTTTAGTATTTCTCCAAAGCTTTGCCTTACTTGGTACATGCATGGTATCAGCAGTCATAAACAAACACTCTCTAGAAGGGAAAGGTTGCAGCCAAAACCTGTGAACAATTGAAGACAGTTTGTCAAGATTTCTGTGTGCCCTTTTATAAATAGTTCCATCTCATTGCAGTGGTTCCTTTACATAGGTGACATACATTTTTTTATTATTTCCTCTGACCCTTTTATAAAAGCTTGTGATTTAAGAACAAACTAAAAAATCTGCCCCCCCCCCTCCTTAAAATGAATGTCCATATTTTTTTCCTTAAATCAGTCTTTAAGTACATTAACAGCCCATGCTGTAGTTTTTTTTTTCTATTTCATTTAGCTGTTCATCATCTACTGTTATGTGTCTACTCTTGACAGTTGCTGGTGCACTTATTTTATTTGTATTTCTTTTAGATGGACTGCTGTCTGCACTCAGAAAGTTGGTGTTGTACCAGTTATCTGGAGTTTTATCCCCAAACATATAAAAGGAAATAGGTGAAATGCCACTCATTTTTGGTTGTGGTTTTGTAACTAATAACAAATAAAATGCCAGTTTGTCATGGAATTTAGAATATAGTGGTGCGTAGTGATTTATTCAGTGTGAAGCGGCTCATTAGTATGCAAGCCGTGCTATACGCTATATATACGCATGGTCATGTGATGCCGTTTAACCAATCAGAGGTCATTATTTTTCCAAGCAGTGTTATAAGGTTTGATATTTATGAAACCGTTCTACACTGTTGTTAAAGATGCCAACAACCACATACTCTATGACAGTTTATTGAATATTATTTCAAATTACATATGTGGCTACAGATGTTCAAAATCTTTAGGCGAAACTATACTGATTGTCCTGAATCTTACAGTACTGACCTCAGATGAAAGCGTTTCAAACGATCTCTGTAATTCAGCCACCACTTCTGGGTATGATTTTCAGAAATCTGAAATACACAGTACAACAGCATTTAGAAAGGTTATAGATATCTGTTTGCAAGCCATACTTTTCCACTGTTAGGAACTTCCTGAGTCTTCACTCTGATGGTAATATTGTTCCCATCTCTTCACTGGCTTATTTCCTGTCAGTAACCTATCAGCTGCCTTCCCTTATGGACTGACATGCTTTCATCCAGTAACATGCTTTGACCCAGAAGACACTGCTGAGGTGAAATGACCCAGGAAGTGCAAGTGCAGACAGATAACCTGAGAACAAGGCATAGAAACTAAGAGCTTCCTCTTACCTAAAGCACCGTTGTACCAGATTGATCACAAATCATGTTTTAAAATGAAAACACACGTTGTCAATAACTGCACATTTGAAACAGATTTAGCTAATGAAGTGCAAAACAGGTAACATTTATGAAATTATTTTGTTACCTATAATTACACGTATGGTGTTTTTTTTATTTATTTTTTATTGATACTGGCATTGTAAAGGAGATACAGACGTGCTCAAATTTGTTGGTACCCCTCCACAAAAAACGAAGAATGCACAATTTTCTCTGAAATAATTTGAAACTGACCAAAGTAATTGGCATCCACCATTGTTTATTCCATATTTAATAGAAATCAGATTTTGCTTTTGATTTTTTATTCAACATAATATTGTAAATAATAAAACAAATGAAAATGGCATGGACAAAAATGATGGGACCGCTAACCTAATAATTTGTTGCACAACCTTTAGAGGCAATCACTGCAATCAAACGTTTTCTGTAGCTCTCAGTGAGACTTCTGCACCTGTTAACAGGTAGTTTAGCCCACTCTTCCTGTGCAAACTGCTCCAGCTGTCTCAGGTTTGATGGGTGCCTTCTCCAGACTGCAAGTTTCAGCTCTTTCCATAGATGTTCGATAGGATTCAGATCAGGACTCATAGAAGGCCACTTCAGAATAGTCCAATGTTTTGTTCTTATCCATTCTTGGGTGCTTTTAGCTGTGTGTTTTGGGTCATTATCCTGTTGGAGGACCCATGACCTGCGACTGAGACAGAGCTTTCTGACACTGGGCAGTAGTGTTTCGCTCCAGAATGCCTTGATAGTCTTGAGATTTCATTGTGCCCTGCACAGATTCAAGGCACCCTGTGCCAGGCGCAGCAAAGCAGCCCCAAAACATAACCGAGCCTCCTCCATGTTTCACTGTAGGTATGGTGTTCTTTTCTTTGAAAGCTTCATTTTTTCATCTGTGAACATAGAGCTGATGTGACTTGCCAAAAAGCTCCAATTTTGACTCATCTGTCCAAAGGACATTCTCCCAGAAGGATTGTGGCTTGTCAATATGCATTTTAGCAAATTCCAGTCTGGCTTTTTTATGTTTTTCTTTCAAAAGTGGAGTCCTCCTGGGTCTTCTTCCATGGAGCCCACTTTCGCTCAAAAAGCGACGGATGGTGCGATCAGAAACTGACGTACCTTCACCTTGGAGTTCAGCTTGTATCTCTTTGGCAGTTATCCTTGGTTCTTTTTCTACCATTCGCACTATCCTTCTGTTCAATCTGGGGTCGATTTTCCTCTTGCAGCCGCGCCCAGGGAGGTTGGCTACAGTTCCATGGACCTTAAACTTCTTAATAATATTTGCAACTGTTGTCACAGGAACATCAAGCTGCTTGGAGATGGTCTTGTAGCCTTTACCTTTACCATGCGTGTCTATTATTTTCTTTCTGATCTCCTCAAACAACTCTCTCCTTTGTTTTCTCTGGTCCATGTTCAGTGTGGTGCACACAATGATACCAAACAGCACAGTGACTACTTTTCTCCATTTAAATAGGCTGAATGACTGATTACAAGATTGGAGACATGTGTGATACTAATTAAAGAAACTAATTAGTTTTAAATATCACTATAATCCAATTATTTATTATCTTTTCTAAGGGGTACCAACAAATGTGTCCAGGCCATTTTAGAATATCTTTGTAGAATAAGCAATAATTCATCTCTTTTCACAGCTTCTTTGCTTTATTCTATGACATACCAAAGGCATGCAAGTATACATGATAAAATAGCTTTTAATTTCATCACTTTTCAGGAGGAATGAAGCATTATTTCAATGAGCTGTAAGGGTACCAACAAATTTGAGCACGTCTGTATATCACTTATTAAGCTCTATTTATTTATATTATGATTAGGACCCAATTACCGTTCTTATTGACTCTTGTATCATTCTTGCTGCTGTAAAAGACTTTGGAGATGCCAGTACACTTCCATTGCTCTCACAATAGAAAGAAGCTTGATCATAGGTCAGTTTTGAGTCATTCACAAACCAAAATTCATCTCCATCTACAAACACAGATGACTGATGATGTGCTTCTGTAAAAAAAAAAATGCATTAAGTATAACTCCATTTTGTCTCTCACCGGACTAATGCAATCCAAAACAAAATAAAATAATAACATTAAAAAATGTATTTGACCAGAACATTATTTTGTTTCATAACAGCAAAAATAAATAAATAAATCCCTCTAAATTATGTGACAGACAATTGTCTGCCATGGTCACAGTTGTCAATTATCATAAATACAAATAAAACATTATTTACTATTATGTGTATAAACATGCACTGTATACTTTGAATTCTAATTAAATGATTATTATTTATTGGCCGACGCCCTTATCCAGGGCGACTTACAATTGTTACAAGATATCACATTATTTCTTTTATTTGCATACAATTACCCATTTATACAGTTGGGTTTTTTTACTGGAGCAATCTAGGTAAAGTACCCTGCTCAAGGGTATAGCAGCAATGTCCCCCACCTGGGATTGAACCCACAACCCTGCTGTCAAGAGTCTAGAGCCCTAACCACTACTCCACATTGCTTCTAAACATAATAAATAACAGAGACCAACTTCATATTTTGTAATTAAAAGCTAAACCGCCTTAATACTGTATTTAAGAGAAAAGCAGAGGAAAAAAATAAATAAAAACTTACCAGGGTTATACCAATCAGGCATTTTTGACTTCACACCTGTAATTATAGACATATAAAAGTTAACCTGCCAAGTCATTTATGTTTTACATGTCTGTTTATATGTTGTTTATTTGATGAGATTGATAAGATACCAAGTTTGGGAAACAAAAAAGACAACATTTCCTTGTATCAACTGATAACAAGAAGCAACCCCCTGACACAATGAAGTTCAACTCACGGACCCACTTCTCCACCCAGTACTGTACGTCTGCACAACTTCTTTTTTTTCATTGCTTTGTGCTTGTATCAGATATGCATGTAAATGCACATTTGTAACAAGCAGTGTCAGTCTGCCTCACTGAGAGCAAGTATTTCTTTGGGGAGGACGTCATTCCACAAAAATCTTAAGCTCTTAATGTCAATTAATCCATCTCGCTACCTCATGGGCGACAATGGTAAGAATACACTATTTTACTGTGCCGGTCACTGGATGAGCACTGAAGCACCTTATCATTCAAAATATGTAGTATTGGAGTAATTTAATATGTTTTTATGCAACATTTACAACCCTATCAGCCAATCAGATCGCAACAGCATACACAAACTTCGAAAGAGTGTGAACATCTGGGAGAAGATCCATTAAGATGATCGGGTCCGGTTTACACTGTGAAGAAACCATCGAGTAACAAGAAGCGAGACATGCATGAAGAGTACAATAGACTTGACATTGAAGGAAGGAGGGGAGTTGCAAAGACATGACTTTGTTGCAGAGAAAAATGTCCATGAACTGAAGGAACATGTACAGACGTGCTCAAATTTGTTGGTACCCCTCCACAAAAAACAAAGAATGCACAATTTTCTCTGAAATAACTTGAAACTGACAAAAGTAATTGGCATCCACCATTGTTTATTCCATATTTAATAGAAATCAGACTTTGCTTTTGATTTTTTATTCAACATAATATTGTAAATAATAAAACAAATGAAAATTTTCCTCTTGCGGCCGTGCCCAGGGAGGTTGGCTACAGTTCCATGGACCTTAAACTTCTTAATAATATTTGCAACTGTTGTCACAGGAACATCAAGCTGCTTGGAGATGGTCTTGTAGCCTTTACCTTTACCATGCGTGTCTATTATTTTCTTTCTGATCTCCTCAAACAACTCTCTCCTTTGTTTTCTCTGGTCCATGTTCAGTGTGGTGCACACAATGATACCAAACAGCACAGTGACTACTTTTCTCCATTTAAATAGGCTGAATGACTGATTACAAGATTGGAGACATGTGTGATACTAATTAAAGAAACTAATTAGTTTGAAATATCACTATAATCCAATTATTTATTATCTTTTCTAAGGGGTACCAACAAATGTGTCCAGGCCATTTTAGAATATCTTTGTAGAATAAGCAATAATTCATCTCTTTTCACAGCTTCTTTGCTTTATTCTATGACATACCAAAGGCATGCAAGTATACATGATAAAATAGCTTTTAATTTCATCACTTTTCAGGAGGAATGAAGCATTATTTCAATGAGCTGTAAGGGTACCAACAAATTTGAGCATGTCTGTATATTTGAGGTGCGTTTGATATATACAGTAGTGCCATAAGCTTACTTTGTAGAACGTGTGAATTCAGATTGGCTTGCCCTGTTCTTTTCATTATTTACCTCGTGGTATCTGACAGATCCACTCCAGTTTGGCACCACAGTGAAAAGGTTTCAGGTAGAAGTCCTGAATCTTGTGGGTTGGCAGCATAAACATAAATAAATTTCCCATTTTGTGCTTCATAGTCTGTGTTAATTAAAAATCAAGAATGTTTTATTATTTGAAACTGGCACTTTAAAAATGTATAACTTAAGTCTATAATTACATATAAATACATCACCTTAAAGGCAACACAGTCTCTAACAAGATAGTCATCTTCGTGGAACTCATTCAGTAAAATAGTTGATGAAACCTAAAATAAAAATATTGAAATATATTAATTGTAATGATGACTTATATAAATTTGACCAGTGTTTGAGGTTTTAGTTACTGTTCATTTATTAAAAAAATATTATTTAGAGCCCTACATCATGTTTTATGTGCACTTGAGTTACAATTGCAAACAACACAGTTTATGTCCAATTATCACTCAAAATAATATGCATATATTATTAATAAATATTAGTAAAAGTAATTTTAGAAATTTGGAACTGTAAAAAAGAAAAAAGAGATGGACACTTTTTGGAGATTCAGTGCCATATCTTCTCAGAATAGATTTCATAGAATGGTTAGTAGAAGGAGAAATTGTACTTACTGGTCTGTTGTCGCTCCATTCCCAATTATTTCTGTATCGCTTATTTAATCCAATCCAAAAAAATCGATCATCACTAATCAGAAAGAAAGACAAAGAAAACATTAAAGGTTCTAGATTAACTTGTGGTTCTCTTAGGAGAAAACAAAGACACAGCTGTGATAGTGACAGAGTCTGAAGTTTCACTATTAAAAATGAATATTATCATTTAAAATATATACAGTACTGTGCAAAAGTTTTAGGCAGGTGTGAAAAAATACTGTAAAGTAAAAATGCTTTCAAAAATAGACATGTTAATAGTTTATATTTATCAATTAACAAAATGCAAAGTGAGTGAACAGAAGAAAAATCTACATCAAATCCATATTTGGTGTGACCACCCTTTGCCTTCAAAACAGCATCAATTCTTCTAGGTACACTTGCACACAGTTTTTGAAGGAACTCGGCAGGTAGGTTGGCCCAAACATCTTGGAGAACTAACCACAGTTCTTCTGTGGATTTAGGCAGCCTCAGTTGCTTCCCTCTCTTCATGTAATCCCAGACAGACTCGATGATGTTGAGATCAGGGCTCTGTGGGGGCCATATCATCACTTCCAGGACTCCTTGTTCTTCTTTACGCTGAAGATAGTTCTTAATGACTTTCGCTGTATGTTTGGGGTCGTTGTCATGCTGCAGAATAAATTTGGGGCCAATCAGATGCCTCCCTGATGGTATTGCAGGATGGATAAGTATCTGCCTGTACTTCTCAGCATTGAGGAGACCATTAATTCTGACCAAATCCCCAACTCCATTTGCAGAAATGCAGCCCCAAACTTGCAAGGAACCTCCACCATGCTTCACTGTTGCCTGCAGACACTCATTCGTGTACCGCTCCCCAGCCCTTCGGCGAACAAACTGCCTTCTGCTACAGCCAAATATTTCAAATTTTGACTAATCAGTCCAGAGCACCTGCTGCCATTTTTCTGCACCCCAGTTCCTGTGTTTTCGTGCATAGTTGAGTCGCTTGGCCTTGTTTCCACGTCGGAGGTATGGCTTTTTGGCAGCAAGTCTTCCATGAAGGCTACTTCTGACCAGACTTCTCCGGACAGTAGATGGGTGTACCAGGGTCCCACTGTTTTCTGCCAATTCTGAGCTGATGGCACTGCTGGACATCTTCCGATTGTGAAGGGAAGTAAGCATGATGTGTCTTTCATCTGCTGCAGTAAGTTTCCTTGGCCGACCACTGCGTCTACGGTCCTCAACGTTGCCCGTTTCTTTGTGCTTCTTCAAAAGAATTTGGACAGCACATCTGGAAACCCCTGTCTGCCTTGAAATTTCTGCCTGGGAGAGACCTTGCTGATGCAGTATAACTACCCTGTGTCTTATTGCTGTGCTCAGTCTTGCCATGGTGTATGACTTTTGACAGTAAACTGTCTTCAGCAACCTCACCTTGTTAGCTGAGGTTGGCTGTTCCTCACCCAGTTTTATTCCTCCTACACAGCTGTTTCTGTTTCAGTTAATGATTGTGTTTCAACCTACATATTGAATTGATGATCATTAGCACCTGTTTGGTATAATTGTTTAATCATACACCTGACTATATGCCTACAAAATCCCTGACTTTGTGCAAGTGTACCTAGAAGAATTGATGCTGTTTTGAAGGCAAAGGGTGGTCACACCAAATATGGATTTGATTTAGATTTTTCTTCTGTTCACTCACTTTGCATTTAGTTAATTGATAAATATAATCTATTAACATGTCTATTTTTGAAAGCATTCTTACTTTACAGCATTTTTTCACACCTGCCTAAAACTTTTGCACAGTACTGTATATTTTCAACAGCTTAATCAATGACTGAACTCTGAAGGAAAGGACACAGGATGTAAAATGACTGGTTGGACTTATCGGGCGCCTGACCAAAAGTGGCCACTGAAGCACAATAAGGCAAACTAGCCTCTCTCATGCCTAGCAGAGCAAAGACCACTGCAGCGCTCCATGTGGGCCTCCAGCCAGCAGGTGGAGCCAGCTCCTGGAGACTGGATATGCTCAAACCCGGAGCTTGGGGCTACTTAGTCTAGTTCACTCTATTTTACATTAATGGGGTTGACATCCTGCAATTGTCCATGGCACAGGAGATTCTACCAGCAATTATTATGGGCTTTGACAGATACAGACGGACTTGAAAAATTACCTGATTATATCTCTTAGCGCATAGTGAACAGATTGCACTTCATCAAAATTTTGAAAGCTTGGAAGATGGGCACCCAGTGATTCACAAAACCTTTCTGCTTCCTCCCATGTTCTTTTTCTAGATATTCTTTCATGGTGGAATGTCTGAAAAAAACAAAACACTAGTATTATATGATATTTCACTTTCAAGGCCTTTATCACTGAAAAATGAAATTAGATAAAACCTTTCTCCTCACACTCCAAAAGTAGAATAGCAGCCACACAGTTAAAACATTTTTTTTTAAACAGTCTATATGTTAAGGGCGAAACACGGTGGTCTGGCGAGTCTAGTTTTGTCCGGGCCAATTTAGTTTCACCAAGGGCTTCTGGGCGAATACGAACACTTTTTTCGGCACTTGCCCACGTCCAATCGGGCAAATCTAGATTTGACCAGATCTTGAAAAAGATGACTGGGCGAAACTCGTTTTTTCAACAGTTTTCACTTACGGGGCTAGCCCGGGTGAGTCAAGTTTCATCCAGCGCTTCAGAATCGATGCTGGGTGAATCTGGTTCGCCCATGCCATTCATTTGGGCGAGTCTAGTTTCGTCCAAAGCTTCAACATCAATGTTGGGCCAATCTAGTTTTACCTATTCCAATTATTTGGGTGAGTCTTTGCATTTCTACACTTTCCCCTGCCAGCTTCCACGTGCTTGTTGGGGTACCTGCCTCGCCTCCACCTGACAACAATGTAGCGACTGTGTGCTGGGTTTCCAGCGGCGGTGCTGAAAAGGCAGGACATCAGGGTTGGTTTTAATAGCGGTTAAAACCACTCTTTCTATTAGCTCTCTCTCCAAAAAAATTAAAAGTCAAAAAGTCTCGCTCCTCCATACGCGCAGGCAACACACAGGTGGGTAAAACTGTCATTAACTCAATTAGTCAGTACCTCATAAAGCATTACAAGGGGACTGAGTGGAGAAGCTACTAGAAAGTTATAAATCAATTACATAGTGCTAGTCGACAATATATAAAAAATGTGCACTAATCAAATCAAAGTGTGCAATTATAAAAATGAAACATACAAGTAACAAATAGATACATGAAATATAACAGGGGCATTATTGACCCTGTTACAATCTTAACTATCTTTTAATGAAGACCAAACAAATGAAGATTTGAACACGAACAATTAACATATTATTTCTCTCTCTGTTGTGTGTGTGTGGCGAGTTTGCCTGCACTTTACTGTTTCTCTCTCTCTCTCTCTCTCTCTCTCTCTCTCTCTCTCTCTCTCTCTCTCTCTCTCTCTCGTGTGACAAGTTTGCCTGCGCGTATGGAGGAGCGAGACTTTATGACTTAACTTTTTGGGAGAGATCGCTAATAAAGAGTGGTTTTAACCGCTATTAAAACCAGCCCTGATGTCCTGCCTTTTCTGCACCGGCACTGGAAACCCAGCACACAGTCGCTAAATTGTTGTCAGAAGGGGAGGCGAGGCAGGTACCCTGGCACGCACTTGGAAGCTGGCAGAGGAGAGTGTAGAAATACAAAACTAGATTCGCCCAAATAATTGGCATAGGCTAAACTAGATTGGCCTAGCATTGATGTTGAAGCTTTGGACGAAACTAGACTCACCCAAATTAATGGCATGGGCGAACCAGATTCACCCAGCTTCGATTCTGAAGCTAGACTTGCCCGGGCTAGCCCTGAAATTCAGTGAAAACTTTTAAGTGTCCAGCTTGTGGTTTAGGCGTATATATTAGTGTTCAGTAGCTGACTTTAAAAGTATGAATGTGGTAATGAAATAATGTGATAATTCGATGGTTTATTCTGTAGATATCAAAAAGCAGTCAGCATGGGTATAAAGCACCCCTGACAGTGATGGCCCTGGATCTCCATTGGTTTTCTTGCAAGAAATCGCCTGATTTTCTTTTCCCCTACCTTGTAACAATAAAGAAGGTCTTTTCCAGAATACCATCCTTCTTGGCAGGAAGCATTGGGATCGATTTCTGGTTCTGGATTTGTGTGATTCCCGATAACCTTCTTATAAATAGCCATGGCTTTGAAATTTTTACAGTCTTTCACTTCCCACTTTCCAAGAGACTTTCCTGCTGACATTACAACACATCCTCCAAGAACATCTGCAATTAACAAGCATTCAGAACAATACTCCAATGGTTAAATACACTTATTGAGCAAACATTGTAAATAACAGTGTTTTGAGCTACATATTTTCTCGGGTTTCCTTGGTATTAACTAACTTCTATTCAGTTTAATACAGTTACCTGGCTGATACATGTTCCAGTTGGTGAATGTCACAGGCTGCACGCCCTCTTTAGTTATCCATTCATACTGTCCATTACTGTTTTTATCCTGAAGGCTTGTCCAAAAGTACTTGTTATCATCTTTGCTGTATTTTCTAATAAGGCTGTTTATAAATGCTTGTTCAAACCTGCAAGGTTTAAAATAAAAATTAGTTTTAAATGCAAACATATTCAACCCTACCACAATAAAACAGTATAGCATAATACAGCATAACCACAAGGCACTAATGCAACTATAAAACACACTTAAGCATGCTGTAAGTTGTAAGGAACACAACACAAGAAAAACATGTTTCATATGCTTTGATTGAGCTGTTTATGGCAGTATTTATTTAATGAAGTGTACAAGAGTATAAAATCCTATCTTAGTGTCAGTCAGTATTACCTATTAGTTATTGAAAGGTTAAAACTTTCTTGAAAGGACACTTCATTCTTATCAACCTTATAGCAGGAATCACCATGCCTCTTCCAGTCCTAAAAATAAACATAAATCACACTTTGTATTTTACAATATAATTCATATAACAGACCATCAATAATGTCAATGTCATTGTGTTCATTTCCATCCAGGGATTGCAGTATTTAACCGGGAACTGTTATCATATATATTTTTTTAGCTGACTGACATTTTTGACAATATACCATATCAATTATTGCAAAAGAAAAATGAACAGAATATCAGGTACTTTTTAGCCTTTAAAATAAAAACTGAAAGCTTATTCTGCCTCCATTAGATGTCATAAACAGTGCCATCAAAATAATAATAAAAAAACAATGTACAACAAGAATTATAAATAAAAGTATGTAAAGTTAAATTAAAATAATATATAAAGCAAAAACATTTTTTAACCAAGCATGATTTTTGAGACAGTATTGAGTGGTAAACACAGAACCACATATCTACCAAATACTTTGATCTTACAGCACCATTTATATTTTACTACTCTGTACTTAGGCCTCTAAACTCAACAGTTCTGGCATACATGGCAAGGATAGAAGTTTAGGAGTATAAGAGTGTATTATGCCAATTCTGGGATAATGGATTACCCCGTCTGTTGGGCAGCCCTCGTCAGACTTTGTGTCATTTTTCACTTCACCTTTCTTCTTACATACGAATGGCAGCTTTTTGTCACATGGCACGACCTTCCAGTTGCCAAGCTAAATATTAAAAAAAGATAAAACAAGTTTACCTTTGAAGAGTTTTTAACCTCTTCACACATTCACTCTTCTTTATAGTGCCTGCATGGCCCAAACTTACTTTCAGTTTCTGTTTGACGGTTTCAAATATCTTCAGAACTAATTTCCTTATTTTAAAATGCTAGCTTATATAAAAAAAAGAAACCGCACGGGCGCTTTCATATCACTTAGTACTGAGTGCAATAGCTTGTTTGCTGGAGACAAGCGTTGGGAACTGAAACAAACATAGTAGACAGATTATTTTCTGTAGTTACCCAGCAACCAGATTGATAGAACTGTATTTATAAACATACAATATACATGGAAAACTGAAACAGATTTCTCATAAAACATCCACTAAAGCCAGAACAAGCTGACCGAATGGTGTTTCGTTGTGTTTTGTTTGTTCCACCAACACGGTTAGCAATACTAAAGAAGTTACTTATGGCAAAAGCAAAAATGATTATTTTGCAACTTAATATTAACATTGAAATATCTAAATATTGTTCCAGCCTTTGAATTGAAATTTGGATTATAGGGATGAAAATAATCACCAAAACAACAACAACTCATACCATTTCACAAAAAAAAATATTAAGTGCAAAAACAAATGACTGACTGTTTTTTTTACACACAATACCTGTTCTGTATATGCCACACAGTTGGGGGTTTTGTTAAAGGGAACACTGGGTTCATGCCAGCTCCAGTATGTAAATGTTACAGGGGTCCTATCAGTCCACTCAAACAAGGCTGGGGATTGGTTATTCATCAGTCCAGTCCATACATCTCCCTCTGTTTCTACACAGGTAAAAAAAAAAAAAAATTGAGTACATTACTGTACTTGAACTTTGTACCTATGCACATAACAATATAAACATTAACATTTGATTCTGATAACTGGAATTGCACTCTGAGCCCAGTTAGGCATTTATAACAGTCATTAGTCATAAGGCTGCGTTGTAGACCATACTTACTGTTATGCAGCTTGGTGATAATCAACTCAATGTCCTCTAAAGAGTGGATGCTTATTAACACGCCTCCTTTTCCCTTGCATGTTTTAACTGCCATCACTTGGGTGTCCGACTCATTTACCATCATATAACAGTACCCACTGTACGGGAGCCAATCCGATTCACAGCTAGTAATCTTGTATTTCCAGGAGTCTACAATAACACCAAGCGAGGAACTGTTAAGTTGAAAGTTTTTTTTTCTTTAGCTAAATAAACATTTTAATAACCACCCTCCCCAAAAAGCCTATTTTATAGTAAGTTAAGTCTACTTTGTTGCTGTGCCTACAGGCTATTTGTTTCTTGTTATCTAGTTCCTTAGAAACACGATCTATGTGCAAATGGACCAGTAGGACCTGTTTAAGAACTGGCAAGAGCTATAACATTATTCATATTTAGGTTGTAAGGACTGTAAAAGCCTCAGAACGTAAAGAAGTAGATAGAAGGGCTACACGGACAGTAACAGAGTAATGCATCTGGAACACCAAACAAAATAAAAAGGGTTTTGCTGATCGGTTATGGTGTGGTTAAATAAGCTTAGCAAAGGTACAGTACAAAGACAAGAAACACTTACTTTCAGTTTCTGGTTGCAAATCATTAACATTTTTTTTACAGATGTACGGTAACTTGCTTTCACAAGACAAACTCTCCCAGTTACCTTCAGAATCCATTATGCCACAGCTTGACTCTTTTAAGAAAGACAAGCTTGGCATCCCTTAGGAAAACAAAAGGAACATTATGTTTTTATTTTCAGTTGCATGTAAGTCAATGAACCCCTCAAACATTATAACAATGTCAGCTCGTTATTGGTGTCTATAATATTTGTGACACATGCCACTGGATATGCAAACTTATTTCACTTCACACATTAGACAAAAACAAAGCCCAGGATTGCTAGTTTAAAATGAATTATAAAGAACCCTTTCAGACATCTGACTTGTTATCCATACCCCCGCATAGTGGGGATGCTGACCTTCATAATAATAGCTCTTTCATTCATTGTTTTCTAGTTATCTATTATTTATGGTATTCACTTACCAAATACAGATTGTTTGACCACACAGTTTGGCAATTTCAAGAAATATTTGGTTGACAAAGTTCAGTAAAATGATAACAGAGTAACAAAGCAAAACAAAAAAGTAGCAGGAAATGGACATATCTAGAACACGTGAATTACCCCGTTTCCAATTGACAAAGGCAAGCGGAGAATCATCAGACCACTGCCATCCAACAGCTAAATCCAGCTGGTTTAAACCAATCCACACATAGTCGGGATAGCCCTCCTTTCCTAGAGGCAACACAGAAATTTAGCTTGGATTAAATCAGGTCTGACACAAGTTACAAACACAACAGAGACCACTGCTTACGAGAACCTGACATTTATCCTGGTTAAATTTGATTCAGATAAATAAGCTCATAAATAATAAGATCCTGGTCTACTGAGATATTGGAACTGAAGGATCACTTAAACATTATCTGTGTTTCCTCAACAAGGAACCATTTATATAATAAATGAAGTAACCAAAGCATGCAGATGGTATTCATGAACTTCTAATACTTTTGCTCAAACTCTGCTCTGTGCTAAAAAAAAAAAAAGTCCCCAATAAGCAGGCATCGCTCTCACTAAGGGTTAAAATAGAAGGCTGGCATGAATTAAAATGCCTGTTGTTGCTTACTGCTAGCTATGAGTCATGAACTTGAAAGCAGAAGTGAGGGAAATTCCGGCTAGCCCTGGTATAAATATACTGCAAGCAAGAAATGCTGGCCTACCAAGTACGTAGGGGAGTTCAGTTGTGTTAGAAACACTGAGTAAATCCCCCCCCTGACTCAGACAAGACACCCGAGCCTCCTTCCAAGACAGGGACGACTGGAAGTTAAACTGATAGCAGTGTTCAGTCTCAGCTTCTTGATTCCACAAGCGTTTACACCCAGTTTCTACAGTATGAAGAGTAAAAATAACATGTGAGATTTAAGACATACGAAAGAGTGTAATACAATACAAAACAATTGAATGCTGTGATATGGGGGGTGTGCAGGATACAGACTGCCAAAAAAAAAAAAACCTTAAGGAAACATTTCCTCAAATACAGTGTTGTTGGTTAAAAGAATGGGATATATTAAAGCTTTCAAAAGGAAAGCAGCAACATTTCTTAAAGGTATATCCACATGAATATTTTCCTCAGGGAAATACAATGCCATTGTGAGGTTATAGTACTGGTTAAACGGCATACTGGTGTTACAGTATTACGTTTGGTGTGTTTTTACAGTGTGTTTCTTGCACAGCACTTTTGAAACTTTTAAAAACCGTCTTGTCTTAAAAGAATGCTAACCAATGGTTTCTTTTCTTTTCTTTTGTTTCTTAATGTGTTTGGAGTGAGTTTGGACTACAAGACAAGAAGTACAACTACTCAAAAAAAATGTACTGTGCATTTAAACCTGAAGATCAGCAAATTATACTTGCCTGGTTTTAAGCAGATTCCCCACTTCTTCTCAGTATCATAAAGTGCAGTTGTGGCACACCATTCCATCCCTTCCTCTCTTTCATCTGAGGTGCAGTCATGGTGCCACGTTCCATTGTATTTAAATGGGAATTCACAAGGCAGCCCGAAAGAATTACCACGTGTTGTGTAGACCTCTGCGGAGTAAACAGGAACATTTCATGAAATACAAGTACAGCAAGTACAGTAATAAATACATCTAGTGCAGAAGGCATAATTATCCCCCGTTCACGGTACACTCTCCCCTGCCAGCCTCAAGTCCGGCCCGGACTTGCTCACCAGGCTACAGTCCGATGAGTGCGTGCCAAGGTACCTGCGTCCACTTCTGACACCAATGTAGCGATCTCAGTTAACACAGACAGGCGCATCACATATGGTGAGGCAATCCACACATAGGCGGAGGGCAGGCGCGAACCTGGCACGTCTCGCATTAAAGCATAGCGCCGATACTGCTGTACGAAAGAGCCAGCTCCTTTGTACAGCGGTATCGCCACTATGCTTCAGTGTGGATTGCCTCGCCCTGTGTGATGTGCCTGTCTGCGTTGACCTATTTCACTACAATAAAATACAATATAATATAATATCATATAATTTAATCAGGGTTAAGTTTTGGTGTATATAAACAGTGGAGATCACTGCACTGTAACTGTATTTGTTTTACTGTATATAAACCTCATTGAAAAGGATACTCACCTTCGTAAGGCTGATGGCAGATGCTGTCAGTAGAGTTGTCTTTCGTCCAGGTATCGTTCGAGTTCAAGCTTGCTGTTACAGAGCCACCTGTGGCTGACAGTCGATACTGGGATGCACTAAAGAGAAAATTCTGAGCGCAGCGCCACCATAGCATCACATGGGCTGTGTCACACTCAAACATTCCAACTGCATTTTCACTAAGGTCAAGCCCAAGACACTGCATCGACTGAATGTTATAAAGCCGGTGTCTGGTCCCCCACTTCCACTGCATTGATGGGGAGCTCTTGCATTGTACTACTCTCAGTTGAGAGTCTTCAACTTCAAGGCAGCTATCTTTGTGATTGTGATGAATAGTAAAACTGGCATGCCCTGGAAATACAAAGGAATAGAACAGTTATATTTCTGCACTGTGACATAACCCAAACCAAACACCACATTTCCTAGCTCGACACATCAGCATGCTGATAGAGCTGGGTGTGTAACACAGGAGAAACAATGAACAATTATTTTCTTTGTATTGCAGACTAAAAGGCTTTTGTGTACAAAGCTTGCTGAAATTGAAGCAACCATTCTAAACATTGGAGTGTTTCCAATGCCAAGTAAGCATGTTTAAGTTTGAACTGAAAGAACACTTGTCAACCCCATTTGATTGGTGCAAGTACCTGTCAACCTTGTATATTGAGTTTGTGTAACCTGTACTGTCTGACAGGACACTTTCTCATTAGAAGATGGTCCTAAAGGACTACCAGTATTTACTGTTTGGATTATATGGCTTCATTCAGGGTTGCCCAATTGGATGGAGAAGAAATATTACAGGATGCTATGGGAGGGATGCAGGTGCGTGGCTAAGTATGTGAACAGGGCTACTCAGTCCTAAATCCTGCTATTACAGACAGGGGATTGCAGTAACCACACACCGGCCATGACTTCTGCAGACATTAAATGTTTGTATTAAAAGCAAAAGTTGGCAGAATGAATATTACTTGGGCAAGAATATTAAAAATGAGATCATCCAGTTATTAAAGAAACAGAGATTAAGGAAACGGTACTGTCAATGCTCAAAACAGCAAAATACTACTCAGTGGTTTGGGATTGCACACCTGAGATAACTAAAATCGAACAAATGACTCTGATAGTTAGATTTGTGTCAGTGAATGAAACCTGCGACAATGTGGCAGGCAGTGTAAACATCCAAGAGCATTTTTTGGAATTAATTTAATTAAACAATTCAGCGGGGGCTGGGGACTGAATTACTTCTGCAGAAACTTTGTGAGCTGGGACTTGACATTGCAGACATGAGAGGACAGGGCTATGATAACAGAGCCAATATGAAAGGCAAAAACAGATACAAGACTTGAATCCACAAGCTTTTTTTCTTCCGTGCAGTTCCCATTGGCTTAATTTAGTGCTAAACAAAGCAGCTAATTGCTGTATGGAGGCTAATTGATGTATTTTCAGTCAGATACAAAACACATGCATTTTTCTCAGCTTTTTTTTCTAAATCTTACAGTGAACCCACTCAGTGAAACGAGATGGGAAAGTCGGGTTGAAGCAGTGAAGGCAATCAGGTGTCAGCTTGGCAAAGTGTATGATGCCCTTCTCTCCATGGCAGAGTAAACCCACTGGAAGCAAAGGTGCTAAATCCCGGGCGGTGGCAAAATCCATTGCGGGTAAAATGCTAAACTTAAAATTTGTGTGCAGCTTAGTGGTTTGGTACGACATATTGTACGAAATTAATTTAACAAGCAAAAAGCTACAGGCATCTAACTTCGACCCCAGTCAAGCAATTGAGCATTTGGACACAACAAAAAGGTATCTTCAAAACTATCGGACAGACCAGGGCTTTGCAGGGGCACTGACAAATGCAAGGGAGTTGGCAGAGGAACTTAAGTGATGGCTGCTTTACCTGAACTACGAATTCGATCGCGTCAGAAAAATAAACAATTCCACAACGATGCAGATGACGAACCTATCAATGACCGCAAATAGAAATTCAAGGTACATTTTTTTTAAAATCAATTACTGAACTCTGCTTTTCAATATTCAATCAGTGAAAGAACGTTTTTCACAGCTTCAGGAACACAGTGCTGTGTTCAAAATGATGTACAACATCCCCAAAGTGTCTGAAATTGGAACACACGACATCCACCAGTGGCACGTTATTTAAATGGCTCTCACACACAGAGATTCAAAAGACGTTGATGCAGTTAAATTGTGCGACGAGCTAAAAGCTCTGTCCAGAAGAATGCATTTGGGATCCAAATGTAAGGATGTATTGGAATACATTTGCAAAAACAATATGTCTTCGTTTTTTTTCCAAACGCATTTATTTCCCTGAGAATTCTATTAACACTGTCGGTCACCGCTGCAAGTGGGTAGCGCAGCTTCTCGAAATTTAAACTTATCAGAACTTATTTGCGGTCAATAATGAAACAGGATCGGCTGAATGGACTTGTGAATTTCAACTGAACATGAACTAGCCCAAAACCTTGACCTGAAGGAAGCCCTGCATGCCTTCGCAGCAAAAAAGAAAATGATGCTGTCATAATCGGTAAGTGTGTATGTATTTCTTACTTAAATAACTCAGAAATCATTTTGGTATGTCAGTTTTCTATCTGTTCAACTCCACCAAACAGCAGTTTACCAACTTTTTTATTTACCACTACACGACTGTTTGTACTGAATACAGCACCAGTATATTTCCTTTCATTGAATATATTAAGAAAAAAAAAGTGTCCGTTTGTGCTCCAGTCTTGGTTCTTTCACGGTTTATGAAATAAAACACTTTATAGTTCAAACCAGGATTGTGAAAAAAAAAACAAAACAGTGTGACATTTTTTTTTTTTTTTTTGCTTGATAATATAGGACTGTAGCATTTTCACTTGCTTACAGTACTGGTATCCTAGATACTTTCTCATAAATCAATGTATTTACAATGTATTTATTTTGTGGATAGGAATTTGACTTTGCTGGGCCTGTAAAAAAAAATGTAATGCACAGCGAATGCAATCCATTAAGGCCATATATAGTAGATATAATCATAATTTCAAATGTACTTTTTCCATATTATGATATGAAGAAGGGTAGGAACCCCCATTTATCCTGCTTGTAAATAACACACACACACACACACACACACACACACACACACACACACACACACACACACAACCACCTATGCCATGACAAACCAGAAGCCAAGCAAACAGCATGACGCTTTATGACTTGCATCTGGATAACTGCCAGAATCTGAACCTGCAGTTTCATTTGTACTCCTAAAATGGACAGTTTCGAGTTTTCTTTTTGCTGTTCTTTTACTTTTTTTTTTAAATATATTAACACAACGATTAAAAAATATACTTAACTTCCAAAACAGTTTCCACGGTACGATACATTTTTTTTTATAATTCAGCAACGTACCCTGCACAGTTTCAATCGTCTCCCAATAATGGCATGAATAAAAATGTTGCCATGTACATGTTTATTTGCTTTCACCCAAAAGTTCACTCTTCCGACTTACACAAAAAAATAACCCTTATAGCTTCATTTAATTAAAAAAAAAGTTTGCAGAAATAGCAAATAAGTAGCAAATAAATAACTCTTACCTAAGTTTCCAGAAGCTGTAGTTTCCAAAGTAAAAGCTGTGAGCCCCAAAATTAAAGACGAGTAAAAATGATAAATAAGGCGCCTGTCCATGTTTTAAAAAACCGCACCTGCTTTAATCTGTAACTGAAGACATCAGAGCTAAGTACTAATGTACACACCCTCTGTTTACTGACAGACTAGTGCAGTGCGCCACCACACCTCAGACGTAAACCATAATAAAATATTATTGTACTACAATTTGTTTCCATTGGACGCTTTTGTTGGATCGTCACTTGTTGCTGGGACAAACAGACCATTTCACGTTCAGATGACTCGACTTCCATGTTTACTGCAAACGCTGCAGACTAAAAATCTAACTATCCATATTTATTTTTAAAACATTTAGAAACATTTAGTCCATATTTATTTTTAAAACATTTAGAAACAAAATGAAAATATCAGTACAAAAATAAAACACATGTCAGTGACATACATGCCCAGTCACATCTAATTATAACATTATATCAGCAACATTAAAAAGTTGGAGCACTGACCTACACAAACTGTAAGCACATCTTCAAATGTAAGTTTGACAAGCACAGATGCCCACAAATCACTTGTTATACAGTTGTAGTCAAAAGTTTACATACCCCAATGGAAATTTATAATTTCTAGAAGTCTTGATAACAAAGAATTTTAGGAAGAATCTTTTGTAGCAAAAGTTTTGCTTTTGTGGATGAGAAAAAAAAGTTACAAGAATGCTAATTCAAAAGTATTCATACCCTTTGATGCTATGATAATATTGTCTAAAATGTGCTAGAAATTTCAATATGATAATGCAGAACCTAATTCTAGAAAAGTCTAGAAAATGCTGGATTGTAGGTGAACATTCTTAGAGAGTATAAAAGGGTTAGGCATAGGATGATTGCTGTCATTACCAATATGTCAATATGGGACAAAATAAAGTGCTATCTGAAGACAGGCTGAAAATTATTTATTGTCATAAAGCTGGAGAAGGATACAAGATTTCCAAGCATTTGGGTATCCGAATTTCAACTATTGTTTCTTTTATGAAGAAGTACAAGACTCATGATACTGTCACAACGCTGCCTCGGTCTGGAAGAAAGAAGGTTCTTTCACCAAGAACAAGTAGAAGAATTGTGAGGAAGGTTAATAACAATCTGAGATTGATTGCCAACGATATTCAAAGTAAATTGGCTGCAAGTGGGACTGGGGTTTCCATTTCAATCATAGGTTTAGTATTGCGTGGTTAAGGTCTCAATGGGCTACAAAATTTGGTTTAAAGCGCAACTGAACTTTCCAACACGACAACTATCCAAAGCACACATCAAAATCTACTTCAGAATGGTTAAAGAAGAATAAAATCAAGGTTATGGAATGGCCTTGTCAAAGTCTTGTTCTAAATCTGATTGAGACTCTTTGGTATGAGTTGAAGAAGGCTGTGCACAAGAGAAGTCCTCGGAATTTGAATGAACTGGAACAATTTTGCGTTGAAGAATGGTCAAAAATCACTGAATCATCATGCCAAAAGCTCATTGACAAATATCCTAATCATTGAAGAGGTTATTATTGCTAAAGGTGCCTCAACTAGCTATTCATTTCATTTTCCTTGTCAGGGTATGAATACTTCTGAATTACCATTTTTGCTGAAATAAATAATTGTAGACATCTATTTCTTGTAACTTTATTTCTTCATCTAAAAAAAACTAAACTTTTGTTTTCAAGAAAAACTTTTGACTACAAGTGTATGTATGTACATAGGGACGTAGAGCCACTCCTTTACTGGTAGAATGTTACTTCTATTGGTTCAATTTCTTCTATCAAACTGCACAACCTGTTTTGTGTTTACTTTACTGCAGGTGACAAGGAATAATAAATCATGCAGGGGCTGTGTATTGTGTAGAGTTTTTACGTCTTCTTTGCCACCTGCTGGGACAAACACAACATACCTACATTCTATGGATTCAGTACAGGGAACTCACAGAATGATCTGAAATAACCCAGACATTGTTTTAGTTGTAAAATCTATTAAAATACCATAGACAATAGAGACAATTGTGACTTCAACATAGTAACAAACAGTCATTTACTTCTCTATCAGGTGTATTTATTGCTTATTTTGGTGCTTGTTATGATTAACCAGAATGTACCAATATTAACACATCACACCAGAAAGTGCCTATAAAATATCAAAACTGGTAAAATGGCTAGTATTTCCATATATCATAAGAAAAATAATATATAAATAAAAGTGTGTAAATCCCTAAGCAGTACTAGGGAAAATATAGGCTATGAAAAAACTAGTAAACAGTCTTATTCAAAAACACCTGCTCGTCTGTCATCTGGAGAGCGACTGGGGGTAGCTGGACTCGATACCTCAGCCTGACTGAGTACTGTTTCTTCAGGATTTCAGTCATTATGTTAAGCGGCAGCAAATAAAAAGGTTACCTGTCAGACCCCAGACTGTTAATTTAAGGAGTCAACAGTAGCAGGGGTTTGGTGTATATTGTGTCCATTCTGAAGTGTTAAACCATGGGGAACATAAACTATATCCTCAGAAGCTTGCTAAAGTTACGATACTGACAATACTTCATTGATGCTGCACTGCTTTAGATTAAAAAAATCAAACAAACATCTTGCTTACAATTGTATAACAATTCTGTACTTCTGCTTGTGCTGCCCTCAAATTGAGAATGGCTGCTGTGGCAGCCTAGTCCAGCAATTCTGTTGACAGTACAGTGCAAGACATGTACATTTACTTGTTTATTACAATGAGGTCTCTGAGTTTTTTGAGTTCATGACAAAAAGCTATTACTCCAAGTAATTTAGCCATCTGAATATCTTATAATAATATACATTTATAAAATTACGTTCTATCAATTTAAGTTTAGTACCGTGTTTTATAGACATTAATTGTGATGAATACTTCTGAGGTTTCAAAAAAACTGAAATGTTGTATTCCGTGTTTGAAGACAATAAGAATAAAATTGGACCCTTTTTTCAATAGAAAATTTAATTTCAGATGTTATCAGCTTTTAGCCTTTCTGTGCTTATGCAGTGTAAATGAATATCTTCCCATTATTAATACTTGTTTCTTTGGTTTTCAGCTGTTCTTCCAGGATTGTGCAGATCAGGATCTATGCTTTTTGGTGACTGGCTGCTCAAATGTAACATGCAACCACACTGCCCTGCTGTGACACAGTTCGCTTTACAGATCGCAATTCCATTACTGCTCAAGGAGATTTTAATTTACAGTATTCATATCAAGATCTGTAATAAGAATATTTCCTTCTGAATCCGCAGCCTCTGAACTTGCTTGTCTGTAGTACACATTTCCAGAAGAAACAGGTATGAGATGCTGAAACAGATATGATAAAGGTGTCATGTAATAATGCTGTCACAATAAATTAGAAATTCACATTTAATTATATATATATATATATATATATATATATATATATATATATATATATATATATATATATATATATACCCTGAAACCACAGTAGAAACAACTATACCACAGGAACAACATCCTCCTGTTCAGAATCCGAATCTGCAGGCAAATCAAGACTTACAATAAACCGTTTTAATTAAATTATTATTATTATTATTATTTATTTCTTAGCAGACGCCCTTATCCAGGGCGACTTACAATTGTTTGTAACACCACTATGGGTACATACTGAACCAGCAGTTTTTACTAATTTGACAGCTCTACTAGCAAAATACCAGCAGCTAGTTTCTCCTCCGATACCTACAATAGCAGAAGACAGATAGCTGCTGTCTAATCATAAACCTGTCAGTAATAAAGTTACAAAAATAATTTACGTTTCAGTCACATGTAAAGCCTACCTCCATATGAATGAATCCAAGCGTTTCCTCAAGGTGAGACACATGCCAGCTGCCATTTGAAGGCCTCATTGAAACACAGCTATCAATAGTAAGAGGATCCATATGTGGTGCTTAGAAGAACCAGTTAGAATACTTAACAGGTGAACAGTCAAACCACTCCAATGTGTCATCTAGGATAGAAGAAAACTATAAGGGTTTAAAAAAAAAAAACAAAAAAAAAAAACATGAATCTTCAACAGAACAACCCAGCAATATTTAGTGACTTCCTAATTTTTGTGCATAAAGTTAGTGGGTATATTTAAATGAGTCTATGTGTAAAAGGCAATATACTGTGCTAGAGCAAGCAAAAATTTAATTTGGAACAAGATTTCTGTGACAAATTGACATCCCTCTGCATTTAGTCTCTGTAAATCGCCTTGGATAAAGGCGTCTGCTAAATAAACAAATAATAATAATAATAATTTACAGCTTATACCTGCCTTTTTGGTAACTGTTTATTTTGTTTGCAATTGTGTTGCATTTTTATCTAAGTATATTTGAACAAAGTAGATACAAAAGCTTTATAATACACAGGTTAAAAAATAAATCTGTTTTCACATATGTTGTTAATCCCAGTAAGAGAGGTCAAAGGGCATGTCTAAGGTAACAGATGGTGGCTGCTGTGTAGAGGCAAAACTGACTCTATGGAAAGAACGCGGTTTTCTTTATTGTATGTACAGTATATGCTCTTAATGGTTTTTTTAAATTGTTTTAAAAGCAGTGTAGGACAGACACTTCATTACTGCACTCTGTTTTGCTGGGATTTATTTGCAATAACACAGCACTGTATGTTAATAGACTATTAGACTATAGGTATGTTTATCTCTACCTACAAACTGGCTCCTTTTTAGTATGCTTATGAACAAAACATTTCTATAATTCTGAATCCTGTTTGTAAGTGAATTAGTAATGCTCCGAGTCAAACTGCCATAGGAAGTGACTATACAGTTCTGTGTATTCATAATTAATGACATTGGGCGATTTCTGCCAAAAACGCTGTTCAGTTCTGCAACAAGTCCATTATAGATGAGCTGTATTTATTTATTTTAAGCATTACTTCAGTATTGTTTTGCAATCCATGGACTTACTGTCAGTGCCAAATATGATGCCAAGCCAAAGAGTCTGATGAGAAGATCCAAAGAATTGTAGTTCCTCTAAAACAAATCTGTGCTCTTCTTCCTCTTTAATTGTCAATAGATCTGACGTGTTTGCTGGAAAGTAAAGCAACACATTACAAAAAGTTCAATTTAAAGGTAAAACTAGGTGTGTCTTGTGACTAGAAACAAAGCTCTCCCTGGGACATAATCAAAGAGGATCAGATTGTAATCACTGGGCTTCTGCAATCCTTTTGGCACAGAATCTGTGTTACTGTTATTGCCGTTTTATTTTTTTATACATCATACATCGTTTGAAAGCTTAAACCCGAGGATTCATTTTACACCTGCTGTGTTCATCTAAACCCTCCGGTTTCACCTGAGTATGGGGGTCTTAGATTTTATTTTATTGACTCCTCTGGATTGACAACTGCTCAAATCAAGTAGCTGCACCATGAACATGAATTTGTTTATGTTAGTTTCTGGTTATATTTTTTCTGTGTTTAAATCGGTTAAAACCTAAAATCTGAGACCTACTTATAATGGACATTTTCTGTCAATAAATAAAATAAATCAAGCCACTTTGGACAATTTTGTATAAAACCTGAAAGATATCAGTCTGTGATTTTGCCCATTTTAAGAATGAACAAATGTATGGACTGTGTATTGGGGGGGGGGGGGGGGGATAAATGGACCTTAATCTCTTCCATTAGGAGGCCTGCTGTGAGGTATAATTTATACGATCAGCTGGATTTCATCAGGGGTGGGCAAAGTTGTTCCTTCCAGAGCAGGGGGTCGATTGTAAGCAGCACCAGATCTAAATTCTGTTGCCTTTGTCATTTTAATGCATGGTTTAAAAAGAAAAAGCTTTTTATGTGTTCCAGGAGAGGGCGCTCTAGCAACAGAAGTAATGCAGATCACAGCATTTTCTAGAAGTGCTTTCTTTTATTATTCATTGTGTTATTCTGTAAAACAGGACCTTTCACAAGCATCTGGGACTGCAGTACGTTACCTTTCAGTATGCAATATTCACGCGATTCTTCCAAATCCAGCCTCCTTATAACAGGCTCAAAACTGTAGCAACTGCTTTGGAACTTTAACCATGTTTTTGGACATTCCCCTTTGTAGGAAATTGGTTTACTTTCTGTAAAGAAAGACAAAAAGGAGTTAGCGTTACTTTTTTTTTTTATCAAAATGAATGACCAGTACTGTAGGAACAATATTATATCACTATTAACTTTTTGTTACGATGTTGAAAACCAGTCTTCATAACCCCAGTTATATTAAAGAAGAAGAAGAGCATTTTTTATTTTATTTTAGCCCATAGTAGAAACAAATTGAATATGTATTTAGCAATAACCTAGACAAGGGTATCCATTCATGGCCACTGGCTGGAAAAGCTTTGTGATTAAGAAACGTCTAACTTACCAGTAGGCACAAAAAAGTACATGGAGTATTTTGGAATTGAACCAAACCACATTAATTTGCAGTTGACCTCACTTTTCTGTGTGCTGTGCGCTGTGCTTTAATATGATTTTTACAATACTTTACTGTACCTTGCTTGAACTTTACCATGCTTTCACTACATATGTTTTCCTGCACTTTCCTTTTACCTACAATGAAAATTTAGAATAATGAAACCTTAAAAACCCTTTCCTACTGTTTAAATGTACTTTGTGTTTGTTTTAGTTCACATAGGAATTTCCTGCTCTCGAATGATTTAAAAAAATAAATAAATAGAAAAAGCTTAAAGAAAACCTTAATAATAAAATGCATTTGTTTTCAAACGCCTACAGTATATGAGTAAACATTCCTTAACCTCACCAGGATCTTTCTTGTTTACTATGGATGACAAAAACAGCTGGAGGAACCAATCACCACAGCCAAAAAAAAAAACAGACTGTTAAATACTTAAAAACATGACATGGTTCACATCCGCCAAAGTAGTGGCATGGCAATAAACCAAACTAAAGAGGAACTACAGAGCATGATGACGGGTCTTCATTTCTTTATTTGTCTGAATTCTTAAAAATAAGTAACATGACTATCCATTTATTGAGCGAGTTTATAAGGCAGCAGTGTGGAGTAGTGGTTAGGGCTCTGGACTCAGGTACTTTACCTAGATTGCTTCAGTAAAAACCCAACTGTATAAATGGGTAATTGTATGTAAAAATAATGTTTAAAAAATAATGTAATTGTATGTAAAAATAATGTGATATCTTGTAACAATTGTAAGTCGCTAAGAAATACATAATAAAATATTAAGTTACTCGGTAAAATTGCTACAAAAATAGTAGTGACATAAGGACAAAAAAAATGGTTTTCCATCCACTGCAAATTCTAGCGAGTAAAAGGAAATTCCCTGTGATGTTTCATGATGTCATAGCCTAATTTGCATGTGTCGCTATGTTTTCAGGTTATTCGCAAGAAATACACTCGCTAGATGATTTTCCCATACATTTTTTTACTTGCTCGCTAGCGTAGCGAGTATATTCTAACGAGTGGAAACAAAAATGGAAACACCAATGTAAAGTCACTTAATAGGGTGTTGGGCCACTATGGTATCCCGCTCAGTGGAGTTCTCGGCAGACCGTTTTTGATGAAACTGGCTGCTTGCGCCCCAGGTTGAAATTTGCAGTCAATTGATCTGCAGTTGCTCGCCTGTTTTGCCTTGCACTTCGAATTAATGCACGGATATCACGATCCTGGAGTATGCGCTTCCGCCCACTGTTGCTCGTGAAACATCAGCAAGTTGAGCTGTCTTGGTCACTGAAGCTCCTGCCAAGCATGGCCCAACAATCACCCCTCTTTCAGAGTCACTGAGGTCTCCTCTTGCAGCCATGCTAGCCATAATTATAGGCAACCAACCATGTCCAGTATTTTTATACATGACCCTAAGCATGCTTGGATGTTTTTTGCTTAATTAACGCCAGAGCCACACCTGTGTGGAAGCCCTTGCTTTCAATATACTTGGTGTCCCTCATTTACCCAGGTGTTTCCATTTTTTTGTCCACTACCTGTGGACAAAAAAATTAACCTGCAGTGAGTGTAAAAAATGACGTAAATAAGTGTTGCATGCGTAAAAGGTACTTACAAAGGTAAAGGTATAAAACCTGCAACATTGTTTTCACATTTTCCCCACTAGTTTAAAGGTTGCTTATTCTATTTCTGCTTTTATGTTAGAAGTCTTCCAATTTTGTGCAGCAAAAAAAAAAAAAAAACAGTTGTATTATAAAGCCATTTAAAAAGTAAGTGTGTGTATACTGTATGTGTGTGTGTGTGTATGTATGTATGTGTGTGTGTATATATATATATATGTGTATATATATATATATATATATAAAAATGGACGCTCTTAAGAAAAAAAAGACAATTAAACAAACATTCAGTGGAGACTTGAGGAGACTAGTAGCGCCAGATCAGTCAATCAAAAGCCCACTTTTAAAATGGGAGAAAATAATTACTGAATAAAGAATAAAAAGATGAACACATTCCGACATTATT